>NC_084858.1:12341592-12651602 GCF_951802175.1 Populus nigra | reverse complement strand
CACTGAAGCTAAACCAGCATCCGAACCCTCCAAACCTATTTGTCATTTGCAACTCACTTAGAACATAAGAAAATAAAAGGAAGCACATACTTTGGATGTCAAGTCAGTGAATGCATTTCCAATTTACTTCTATTTTACATAGTTAAAACCACGTTATAGTCAACAAAATTAAAGGCATAAGAATAACATGTAAAGCAACCTTTAGCAGGCTCAGTATTCAGAAATGCACATAGAACAGACCACATTGCAACCAATGGGAAGAAGTCATCAACTCAAATATTCAATTCCGCTAAATATATTGCTGCTGCTCAAACTAAATACCAGGAATCCACATAAACATTCAATTCATCACTAAACAGTGATCAGGGAACAATGCTTCTTAATTAAAAAACATATGCTCGGGCGACAGTTAACTGTTATGCATGCCAACTGGTAATACTAATCTTTTCCTTCAACAATTATCATGCTTCATTAGTATGACAAAAATCTTAACTTGAATGTAGTCAACCAAGCTTTGATGAAGATAATGAATCCTCTGCAAGAAATATCCTCTGAATTTTATTTTATTTTTTTCCTTGAAAATCGATATAAGGCTATTAGAAAAGGCACAATTATATCATTTTATGAACATGTTCAGCTCTTAACCCAAATGTTCTTTATTTTTTTGTCAAAGCTTCTTGGAGATTATTGGTCTTCCACTTCAGTAAGAGATCAGCCTATGCAAATCTTCCAGCTTGCCAGATGCAACTAGATCTAAAAACCTTTTGCACAACAGGAGTCCTTTAAGTGGAACCCTGACAAATGAATATGCCCAAAGTCCCAACCTCAGATATCACACGTGACGCCCAGCCCAAACAGCTATCCAAAATCCAAAAAGATAGCCCAGGACAAGCTTCTAACCTTCTATAGAAAAGTAAGAACTTACCAGCAGGATACTGAAGGGCAGCAGACACACGGCATATGGATGGGATTGCTGATGGATCCCTAGCACCAGCTCTTGCTGTCAATAAAGCAGCATTCTTCTCTGCAGCAGCAGCAACTTCAGGTCCTGTAGATCCATTAGAACCCATGGACTCCAACAGTGCCTGATAGAATTTAATTAAAAAATAAATTTCTTTTAGCATGAATATACAACTAAAAATCCTGCAATATTTGATACCAGAAAACCAACATGCTGTTTCAATTTCACAAACCTGTGAAGTTGAAGGAAGCATGTAAAGACTATTATCAGGACATCGCGAGAAGGCATTAACTTCTTTATCAATAAGATCTTTGGCACTGTTTGCAATGTCCACAACAATTGTACATGCTGGGATGATAGTAATTGATGCATACTCCCTTGCAATCAATGGCTGTCGTTTCCAGAATGCTGCCGCATCCTAGGAGGCAGATAAAAATTTTACAAGTGTTATAATTTCACACATATTTCTTAAGAGTTTAACAAGTCTGCGAAAGCAATGGTTAAAACAAATGGAAAGGAAGGAATCCAAAAATTAACAACAAAATGTAATATATCCCCATTGCTGGCATCCATTTCTTTTGAGTCATTTATTACTTTAGGCTGAAACAGTTAAATCATCAGCAAAGTTTAATTTTAGCATACAAAAGACAAGTTAAGCTATGCTACTCTCGATTTGAACAGACAACCAAAACATTTCAACAAAATGTGATGCATCCCCATTGCACACACCCATTTCTTGTGAAACATAGAAAACTTATTGCCTGGGACGTTAAAATCACCAGGTTGAATTATAGCATAGAAAAGGACAAATTGAGCCATGCTACAAAAGCATGCAGACAAACGCACACAAAACTCAAGGTAGTGATCTCCATCAGGAAACATTTGACCTACAAGTCTTCATAATTAATTCTAACACGTGAATTAACAATATCCAGTCATATGATTAAATTAATTAAATGTCAGATAAACTAATGCTTTGAGTTCTTCAAAAATCTTCAAAATCAAATACCTCCGTGTTAAACTTCAGTAGAGTGGTATATATAGCTTCAAGTTCAGATCTGCGTGCATCAAACTCTTCAATCTTCTTCCACTTCTTTCTCAAAGAATCTTCAGCCTCTTTCCTCTCTGCACACAATTTATTTAAGCATTGTATTTCAGACATCAATGTATTCAAGCTTGTCCTCAGTCCAGCAGCTTCTCTCTCCTTGGCCCAAACCTCCAACTGCACAGAAAATATTGGACATTAGTTAAAAAGGAATTTCAAAATGTATCTTTAGCATAATGAACGGATTAAATGAGTATTGGATAAGTAAAAATGTATGGCATACTTGCATTATGATGTCTCGGATGTAAATTTATTGTACGCTTAATTTAAGGTACAATAGCATTAACCATTGTTTTTGAAGCTTCTGTGAGGTCAGTGCCTTGATATCACGCTGAAGAACTATATAAATGAACTTCAAAGTGATGCTGCCTAGAGTAAGTGCAAGCAGTATAGATTATTTGTGTGTTGAGCATGAGTATTATTATGTTGCGCCCTTCAAGAAAATAAGTTCATGTGCACGAATGACACATCATCACTAGTTAGGAGCAAGATGGTTGACATGAAAAATTTCAGAGCACAGAAGAACAAATGGTTCTAGATATGTTACAGCAGAAAACCAACACTTTTGCATGCCAAGTATATCTAACAATCTCAATCAGTAGGAACTTCAATGAAATACTCAAATTTCCATAACCAAAAACTGAAAAACAGGCTAGTATCAAAAGCAATGGGTAAAGCCACCATTTCATCGTAGCATTGTTCAAGACCTTCACGACTATTAACCACAAATCAATGGGAGCAATTACCTCGAATTGCCTCAGACTGCTCATGTTCTGTGTTGTGCCTCCACTAACAATTGAGTTGGAAGAAACTTCATCACCAGTTCCATGCAATCGTTTTAAAAGCTTCTGACACAAGTCCCTGGCTTCTGCAGCTTTATTGAGTGCATCTTCAGTGGCCAAAAATTGCTGAACATGGGCTTTCTGAAAACAACCATGCAAAACAATGTCAAATGAACAGCTCCAGACACGAGAGTGCAGATATAAAAGCAATAGCATAAAATAACAAAAACAAAATCAAATGCAAAAGCACCCACTACATATCCTTCCACAATAGGAGGGTATCAGTTTGGCACCCAAAGCCCTTAACCACATTGGCATAATAACTTAAAAGTACAGGAATTAGGAGGCATTAAATTAAAAGAATGAATTTATATATATATATATATAAAAGATTTTATTAATAAAAATATCTTAACCTGTAATACATGCATACATACATGCATACATACATATATGTATGTATGTATGCATGTATGTATGTATGTATTGCTTTATATGAAAACTGAAAGGTAAATTTCAAATACAAAAGCTACCATCTATAAAGAAGAAAACCTGTCTTTCAAGAAGCTGATTTTGTGATCCTCTATAAGTCATGTCTGTTGCCATCGTCCCATAGCCATAAAGCTGGTGGTGTAATGATGAGTTTGTGTCAGTAGAAGAAACATCCATTACTCTGTTGTCCTCGTATTTGTATCTGATCAAGCGATTTAGAATTATTGATCAAGTAAAAGGAACATTCAAGTCAACAACGCAACTGTCAATTTATGTTATTGACATGTACAGTAATAGACAACAACAGAATCCATATTAGTGTGGAAGAATCGCGAGACAATTTGCATATTCTTTAATGTACTTACCATGTACTTTGGAAAGACAATAACAAAAATTGACTATATCAGTTACAGTAAGTGTAACAAAAGTTAACAGTCTTTTTGCATGTAAATACAACATGAATGCATGATGCATGATGGTCCTCGTCAATTTGAAGAAAATAACAAGAATATCATTTCATCAATGCCTTGCCAGAACAATTTCTAAACAGACTACTTACATGACTGCCTTAGTCAATTCACAATATACGAGTAACACATACCTACATGACTAAGAAAGTACAACATTTGTTATGGGGGACCGGATCAAGCACATGATTTATCACAACAAAACAACTGCTTTTAGGTACTATTGCACATAGTGTGATGGCCACAACAAAAAACTTATCTTGCAATTCATTGTCACTTGTCTCCATCATATGCATTAGAAGCCTAAGCCCCAATTCAGTTAATGAGAAATTATGCAGCTATCCACATTTATCAAATACAGGAATGATCAAATGAATTAAGGCAACAAAGAAATTATTACATTCTACAAGTAACAAGAAATTTTGGTGTGAGCAGGGTAAATGGCCACTCCAACAATCTGACAAAAATTGTACTTGCATGAGCCAACATGAAATGGCAAGAAAATATGAACGTACCTTAAGAGTTCTGCATCAGCTCTAACATCAGTTTTTTCAATTTCTCTAGAAACCAAAGTTTTCAGTCGTGAAGTGTATGCAGTAATTGCCCGGAGTAAGAGAGGAGGATTCTTCAGGCAATTCACAATAACAGTTCTAACATCATCAGGTATTTCCCCATCAAAATCAACGGCCAACTTGGCTGCTTCTGATTGAGGATTCAAATGAATGCCACTTCCTTCATAAGCAGGGAAAGAGTTGCGTATTCTCTCAACCATATAAACTGCAAGAGATTCACATGCCTTCCGGATATTTCTTTCACAAGTTGTTTCAATTAGAATGACATCATCAGCAGATTTAGTGCCCTTAACGGTTGAATAAACAGCTTCCTTCTCACTGTTTGCACTGAAACTGCTAACTTCTTCAATAGAACTGTCAATGCTTGACCTTTGAGCATCCCTCGCTTGATCAACATGTAGATGAAGACGTTTATGATACTCTGCAAATATTTTTGCTGCCTCATCACATTGCTGGTCATAAGCCTCCAGCATGACCTGTTTGTGCCTGCAGCCCATAGGACACATCACAAGGGTTGGGATGGATTACATCCTCATCAAAAGGATTCCTCTTTAAAATTGTTACTCAACAAAACAAAATAAATCACTGTCACTCCCTAGTTGCCCTTTCCCGTGATAAAGTGCCTGCTAAGAGGATTGGGGGTTTACGATTCAGACACCAATAGATTTCCAATGTATATAATCATGTCAGAGTCTGCATCCCTCAATAGCTTCCCAGATAATTGAAGTTCAATATCAAGTTTCACAAATGCACATGAAACTATTATAATCAGAAAGGAAAGGCCTTTATGCAAAGCGGCAATGTTGACTTGTACTTTCTACCAAGAACTGCTATATAATTGATATGGCCATGTAATATGTATCCAAGCAAAGCAAATTTGTCCATAAGAATTTATAGAATTAAGTGATAGAAATCTCTTACTTTCAAAGGAACAACATGGTCCATAGCAGTGCGACAAGAAACTTCAACGATATATGTGTAAGAAACAATAGGAACAACAATGAGCGGATGCCAACCATCAATCTAGGTACACAAGTTTAGGAATGATCAATAGCAACAGAATCCAACTAATCCTAGTTGATATTGTCACTCCATCTATTCTTGAACATGCCCTCGTGAACTTTTTACTTCTAGAACTGAACATAGATTTTTGCAAAACAAATTTTACATTTCCTATGCATCCAGAAATGGGAACTTTCAACTTAATTCCCACCAATATTAACAAACAAAATTCTTGCGTTCCTCTCCAAACCAAGAAAAAAACCCATCCCGGCCAAACCCCACATTCCTCTAATTTCCTTGGTTTTTAACAATAAAGCATACAATATAATTTAAATTAATCAATAAACCTAGAGAACCAATTTAAGATCTATCCCAGCATGAACGAACAAATATCCTGAGAGAAACTAACTGTCCATTCTTATCAAAAACCATCAAATCAAAGATCAGATTCCATATCAATTAAGCACACCATGAATCACTTTAACTAATCAATAAACAAAAAAAAAAACATATGCATCAGAAACATGTTAAACAAGCGAACCTATTCTTAGCACGCTCATCAAGCATGCGCTTCCTCTCCGCCTCCTCCCTCGAAACCTCAATCATTCTAGCCCTCAAATCCTTCCTCTGCCTTCTAACAATACTCCTCAACCTCTCAACCTCCTTCGCCGCCATTTCCCTCTCTTGCGATGCCACCTCCCTACTCTCCGGCATGCTCGAACCACCCCCACTCTCCCCGCCCACCTTCTCCTTCCTCCTCCCTCCTTTACTTCTCCCCTCATCTTTCCCAGCATTTACCAAACCACCACCACTACCATGTACCAATATGTTCTTCCTTGTATTCTCCACCGTTTTCTCTGATTTCACTCTCTTTACCAAAAACCCCCAAATGGGTATCATATTTCCACGACAAATTTTCCTCATCGCATCAATTGAAGGCAATTGAGATTTGCTTGTGGTTGCATTGTACGGTCCTAATGGCCTATACCCCATCTCCTTTTGCAACCATTCTAGTATGGCCTCTGGTTGCGCCACTGCGCTCGATGACCCCTGCATTGAACACTAGATATCGATTGCTTCTTCAACAACGAGTTTTTTGAAACACTACTAAAATAGCAGCATTCTTAATTTAAAAGTTTACAAAACCCTAAATTCTTCGAATAAATGGGTTCTCTAAAGAAACGCTAGATTTGCAGAGAAATACAAGTAGATCAGCAAAACGCCGGTTGTCTTCGGCCGGCAATTCAGTGCCCGTTTGGCACAGTTAAACTGTTTTTCATTCAAATTTGAATTTTTTTTAAAATTAATTTTAGTATTTTGATATAATAATAAAAATAATAAAAAAAATTATTTTAATATATTTTTTAAGAAAATAATAATTTTTATCACATTTCTAAACGCAGAGATGCGGACAGAGAGATTTTTTTTTTGTTCTGAGGAAGTAACTGTTTGGAGTTAATTGTATTATTGATGTAATTAAATTATCATTTTTACGAGTGCTATGTGGTCACTTACTTGACCAGTCACATCATGCTAATACTTTTATGTTATTTTTTAACATAATAAAAAAAATCTTTGGATATAATATTTTTTTAATTAATTAATAGAAAATTGATGTTTATATTTATTAAAATAAATATAAAAATATATGAGTGGATAAATTAAAAAAGATTTATCAATGCTAACAAAATATTAAAGAGAATCTAATTTTTCCTGTAAGACATTATACATGCACATGCATATTTTATTTCAGCTATCTTTTTTATTTTATATATTTTATCTTATAGATTAATTTTAATTGCTAACAACACACAATTTTCTCTTTTTTTAATTATATAAAATATAAGAAAAAAGTGTTATGAAATTAAAAGAAATAATTAAAATATTAATTAAAAGTATCCTTTTTTAAAAGAGTTTTGCTCCATTCCCTTTTTCAACAAACAATATGTCGTTCGTTGCAATAAACTATTTTTTAATAATTTAGAATTTAATTGATAAATTATTAGGTCATAACAATAATATTTTTATTTAATTAATTGTATATTATTTACTTAGATATGTTTATGTCACCTGTTTTACATCGCAGGCCGTGACAAAATGGCTGCTCATGCGGCCATAGCATTTTTAAAAGAGCAAGAGAAATTTGGGACCGGGTTAATAATTGGAATAGGTTTAGTAAGTTTAATTGATTTAATAATATATATATATATATATATATATATATATATATATAAAGCCAAAGGCAATAAAAAAAATGACAATGCTAATAAAAAAAAATATTTGTTAATATTATAAAAAAGTACCCTCTAAATATTTTTAAAAGATCTCAATAATCTTATTTAATAACAAAGTAAAAATTAAATAAGATCATGATAACCTCACAAAGAAAAAAATCAAAAATAATTGCTAACAAATCAAATATTGAAGGATAAATTAAAAAAAAATCAATTTAAAAAAAATTCAATTCTAGTCAGTAAGCCAATCACGCAATCCGATTTCAAAAGCAGAATAACAACATACAAAAGAAAATAAATATAATAATAGAAGTCAACTCTCAAATAAACAAAATAATGAAAAACAAAACTAAAAAAAATATATAAAAAATAAGTTAACCTAGGTTAACTCAACTAAACCACGATTTAGTATATAAATCAAAATAACTCTATAAAACAAAAGGTAGCAAAAAGTTAATGGCATGATAACCTAATGTCGAAGAATAAATTGAAAAACAATTAATCAATTTAAATGAAAAATAAATAAATAAATAATTAAAGTCAAACCGGACTAATTTTCAAAACTCGTGATTCGGGTCATAAAATCAGGTTACCCCATAAAAGATAAATTGAAAAAAATCAAAAAGCAGAATTATTAATCATCAAAAATTAAAAAATAAAATAATTATCAACCATTGAACAAATCTAATATAAAAATTAAACAAAATAAAATTAAAAAAAATCAATTTCAAAATACAACCTTTGAAGGGAATAAATTAACTTAAAGGGTGCAGCTCAATTAAACAAATTATAAATTTACTCTTTAAATATTATTAGTTTGAATGCTATAAATTTTAGAGCCCCTACAAACTCACTCGTCATTAACTTTAACATCTTAGAAAATTAATTAAGATGTATGAAACTGGTTGGCTGAACAATCACAATAAAAAAAAAAAAAAAAGTGCGAGTGTAGGCATGCACAAGACAAAGACAAACTGTCCCGGTGATTTCACCAAAAACATAAGTGCAGCGTCAAATCAGACCTGTACAAGGAGTTTTAACAAAAATAAATAAATAAGAAGAAGAAGAAGGGCAGTGGAAACTATGCTCGTAATATCGTGAACATCCTAGCTCAAGCAACTGGAAATTAATAAATTAAGAAAGATGCTGCGCCTTTCCATGCAGAACTAAACCAATAAGTTAGAATTTGGAATCCGTTCTCAACACTCAAAATTAATCTTAATCTGATTGATTCATTTGTCATAATCAAATCAAATCAAATCAAATTGGGTGTCATGTCTTCCATCATCGTATATCAATGTTTTTATTTACCTTAATATTTAAGATTATAATTATAATTATTTTAAAAAAAACATTATTTAAAATAATATATTTTTTATTTTAAAAAATTATTTTTTATACCAACAATTTTTTATATCAACACATCAAAACGATTTAAAATCATAAAAAAAATTCAAATTTTACCTAATCTTATTTAAAACACAATACCAAATTAAATGTGTATGTTTGGTAGTATGGTAATAATTGCTTTTCAAATAACTTTTTATACTGAAATACATGTCAATAATATTTTTTTTATTTTTAAAAAATTATTTTTGACATTAACATATAAAAACAATTAAAATATATAAATTATATTAAATTTTAATAAAAAGAATACGATTTGCATCATAATAATTTAACAAATTTTAGTCGAGTGTGAAATCAAAGCAAGTATCCTAATCCATGATAACCTAACAATGGCCAAATTTTATTTTATTTTTTTATGTTCATGAAGCTTTCACATTGAAATGGGCGACCCCTTTTCAAGCACAAGGATTATAAAAAAAAAAACTAAAAAAATTCCAGCATGGATGCGAACCTCCATCTCTCTTGATTTCGACCCCCAAAAATCTCAAAGTTTTTTCTGGAGATTAATCGACAACCTCTAAAGGGAAGTCGCCACGTGGACTAATATGGCTCATGGTCAGCAAGAGGAAGGTTTCAAGCGTGTGGTTTGATGGATTATTCAACCAAAAGAGTTTGATTGACCATTGACCATAACCAAGCCTACCAGCCATCGTAAACTGCACTGGAAAACAACCCTCTTTACCCCCTTCTATGGATTTTGAATTTTAAAATTCTGGCCCCCCCCTCCCCAATATGAAATTTAAATCCCCGGGAAAAAGGTCAAACTAATTGCTTGAAAGGAAATACATTCGACTTACCTTTTTCTTTTCTGTCGTGGTTTAATTATATTTTTAAAATTTTTAAAAATATTAAATATTTTTAACATACTAATAATGTTAAAAATAAATATTTTAAAAATAAAAAAAAATATTGTTTTGATATATTTTTAAATAAAAAATATTTTTAAAAGCAATCTCAAAGAATATTCAACTTCATAACTTACAACTCATTTTATACCACGTTCTCAAAAAGACTCTTAATATATTGATGATGTTAAAAAAAAAATTATCATGCTCTCAAAGAGACCTTTAATACCTTGTTTAGCTTCATAACTTAAAGCTTCTTTTATATTGTAGTAGAGTTTGTTTTTTACTTGAAAATATATCAAAATAATATATTTATTTTAAATAATTAGTTTTGTTAAAAGTAATTTTTTTAATTAATGGGTGAATGATTTATTTAAAATTCAATTGAAAAATATCCAGTCCTTAACTTTTTGTACATAAAATAAACTAGAATTGGTTTCGTTCCCTTTTTTAATCTTTTGAATTCAAATTTTAGAATTAATACCTATATTTATGAGGATATATCTTTTAGATAATTTAAATAGAATTTCAATTTCAATTGACAAATGAACGCAACCAAAAAGAACTGCTAACACTTGGAAAAAAGAAAAGATCATAATTTCTCCAGAAAAAAGAAATTTTTTGCTGCCCAAGATAGCATGAGTTCTAACCCAACATATGGCAAAGAACAATACTGCCATCTATAGATGGAATTAAATATTTAATAATGGAAACTTTATAATGAAAAACTAAAAGATAAAAGAGATTTGATATTTAATAATTTTAATTATTTACTTGGTATTTCTTAAATATTTTTTTATATTAGATTGGAGAAACTCCTCCTATTTTGGATAACATAAAATTTTTATTTTTTTATTTAACTATGAAAGGAATCATGAATGAGCTTATGATAAATAACTTATAAAAAAAAATAAAAGATAAAATAAAGTACAGAAATAAAAAAGCATAACAATAAATGACACAAAATTGTATACTCAAGTAACTAGATGATTCGTCATGCAACAGGTTAAAATATATTTTTTTTTAATATAAACAAATATTTAGATATTGTTAGTATGTATTTTAGCATAAAAATATTATAACAAAAGCTAAAAAAAGCTCAGTTTTTACCATGGACTATAAGTATTTTCAATGTAAATTAGAGGAGTGTTTATTGGGAAGGAGTTGATTAGTTCTCGTGATAACTTCTGAGCGGTTTACTTTTTGTTATTTTTCATGGTGTGCATAGTGTGCTATGGTTTGCTGAGTTGTTTGTTGTTAATGAGTATTTGGTGGCCTGTCATTCTCCTGATTTGCTGGTGGTTAGATATAGATCTTACCTATGATATAACTGGTTATGTGGTAGTTCTTAGGAGAGTGCTGGTCTGGTGTGTTGGATGAGATTTTAGTTGATTTTAATGAGAAGATAGTGGTTTCTTTGTTGTTTCTCTTTGTTTTGGGCAGGTATAAATGCTATCATTGCGTTGAGTTGGTGAAAATACTTTACGATTGCGTTAAGTTGAGTTGTTTATTCTAATTATTTCTTTTGAATTTTGTTGGATTCAGGGGATTATGGGTGGATGGATTTTGCGTCTGAAATTGATTAGAGCAATAATGCTTTTTATTTATTTGTTTATTTTAAACACGCTAATCTTAAATATATAGGGACACCAAACCCAAATAACTTCGATCTAGGAAGGGCGCCAAATCCAAGTAACGTGGATCTGGCCGAAGCACATGACAAACCCGCTCGTCTTGATTTGTCAAACCCGTGCTTGGGTTTGTCATCACACATGATTGTCAGACCCAAGCAAACATATTTTCATCATTGTAAGTAAATCATCACATAAATCTAGTTTAATGTTTTAAATCTAAAAATTAAAATCATATTTTTCAATCGAAATAGTTCATATTTTATGTTTATAAATTTGTTATTCATTCAATAGAAATTCTATTATTAATATGATTGTTATTAGTGTTATTAGTAAGATTATGATTATTATTATTTAAATAAACTTGAGTAAGACATGTTTGCAAGATCCAAGTAATGTGGGTTAAAAAATTATTTATAAACGAAGTATAAATAATTTATAAACAACAAATCATTACAAAAATCTAATTTAACGTTTTATATCTAAAAATTAAAGCCATATTTTCCTATTGAAATATTTCATTTTTTATATTTATAAATTTGTTATTCTTTCAATAGAAATTTGATTTTATGGTTGCTACCAATATAGTTTTTGTTCAAAAGTATTTTTTTAAAAAATATATTAAAATAATTTGAAAATATAAAAAAATAATTTAAAGCAAACATATCAAAATAAAAAAATTATTTTTTTTCAAAAATATTTTTGAAATATAGTAATCATGTTTTTCTTATAAATCTACAATTAATAAAAATCTTGGGTTTGTCATTGCTGCTAGACCCATGTCTTTTGGGTCTGATTAGGTCGCCAGACCGAAGAAAGTTGAGTGTGTCTTGGTCACCAGACCCAAAGCTCTTGGGTGTGGGTTAACCACCAGACCTAAGTCTCTTTTAAAAATATTTTTAAAAATATAAAATATATATTTTTATTTTTTTAAAAAATTGTTATTGATCTACTATGGAGCGTGGATCAATACACTAGTTTAAACTATATGATGATTGGTATGATGTGAATTGGACGACTTGACATACCCAAAGACAACATATAAAAATATAATTTAATTAAAAAAATCAAGATGATATTAAAAAAAATTGAAACGGCAATATATTAGATGAATTGTGATAAACTTTGGTTAATTCATTAAATTCGCTACCTAAATTATGAGACTATGATAATGTTATAGAAAAAAATAAAAAAAATATTAAACTAATTTTTAATCAATCCAATATTAAATAATTAAATTAAAAATAAAATTCAATTAAAAAATAAGTCAGATCAACTCGAATGAACTTTTCAAACTTTGATCATAAGACTAAAATAACCTCGTAAAAAGCAAATAAAAACAGATTATGAGGCTCAATTCTCAATCAACTCAATGTTAAAGAAGAAAATATAAAAAACATCAATTAAATAAAAACACAAAAAACCATCTGAGTCAACTGACCAAACCCGTGACTTAGATTATGAGACTAAGATAATCTTATAGAACACAAATCAAAACAAGTTATAAAACCTAATTCCCAATCAACTCAATATTAAATAATAAAATTTTAAAAAAAATTCCATCTATAAAAAGAACAAAAAACTTAAGTTAATTAGCTTAACTCGCAACCTAAATCATAAAACAGTGATAATTTTATAGAAAATAAATCAAAATAAATTATGAAGTCCAATACCTAATAAATTGAGTATTAAAAAAATAAAATTAAAAAAAATTTAAATTACAAAAAAACCTCAAAACTTTTGAGAATAAAAATTAAAATTTATTTGTATGATGAAATTTGCATAGGCCTTGAATTCGTTAATAATTAATTAATATATTATAAGAATCATATGTTAGATTTTTAATTTATTGTTTTGGAGTGGATTTATTCTAGCACCCTCCACCAAAGAAAGGACAGATAGGAGGCATTTAAAATTTTAGTAAATATTATTTTTTAAAGTATTTTTTATTTAAAAATATATTAAAATAATTTTTTTTATTTTTTAAAATTTAATTTTAATATTATCATACCAAAACAATTTAAAAATTATAAAACAATTTAATTTAAAACAAACTTGTTTTTTTTTTTAACAAATTGAAAATCAATTACGAACATCTTCAGACACTGCTTTAATTCCGCGCTTTCGTAGCTTTTCTCGCCGAAGCATTAACTAAAACAGATAACCCAATTATCCTCTCCTGTTTCTTCTCCTCGACTTGTCTCAGCTCTTACAAGGTACTTTCTTTTTTCAATCTCTCTTAAATTCTTTTTCTTCGAAACCTCAAATTTGGCATGAACACATGAAAATCTCAACTGGGTATCTTTCATTTTAATGATCCATGTATGTTTTTTGTTTTCACTGAGTTTTTTGATGGGTTTTGGACATGCTTGATAAAGTTTGGTTTTTTTTTTTTTTTTTTTTTTTTGGGGGGGGGGGGTTGTTCATAAAGGATTTTTTTTTGCTTGGGGTTTGCTTATGGGATGATTGTGGAAGTCTCCCTCCTTTTCTCAATTTCAGTTTTTGATTGTTAAAAAATATTACTTTGTATTAAAAGAAAGAACCCTTTCTCTGATTTTGATAGGATCCCATAAATAGCAAGCAAGGATTGTTGTTTTCCTAGAAAAAAAGAAAGATTTTTTTACAGACGATCCTCAGTTTTTTTCTTCTGAAAGTTACCGATTTTAGTTAGTTTGGTAGTTAATTGAAGATTCTCTGTTCTGATCATGCTGTCACAACTTTATTGATCAATCAAATGAAGTCCTTTTTTTTAATGTCTATGGGCTATGTGCTTGTGAATGCTGAAATTTTTGAAGAAATTTACTTGCTTATTTAGCTCTAGTGATATCATTTTAGCGAATCTTTCTGATTTTATCTTTATTAGTGACATGATTTTTTTAACATGATTCTCCTGATTTACAGGTCAAGAAGTATTTAGGCCCACCAATTGTTTAACAAGAACAAAAAACAAACAAACAAAGAAAAAAAAGGCAATTGGCATTTGGTGACTAAGAGAGGGAGGATACTGGTTCGTGGAGGCAATTTAACTTCTGCGAGCTTAGAGTCCTCTCTCATTCTCTATTTATTGTGCACGAGAATACTTCTTGATGCTTATGAGATTTGCTAGAGAGTGAGATAAGTAACACCATGGGTTCTGTTTGTTGCTGTTTGCATGCTGATGATTTTGAGGATTATATGAATCCTGAGAGTTCTGTATATAGAAACTGCATGTGCCTTGGTTGCTTTGTTCAGAATTTCCTACATGTGGTATGCTTCCCCCCTTGCCTTACCTCCTTTTTCTGTTACTCTTGAAATTTAAGTTTGTCTTTCACTTTCATAGCAATAGGACTAGAAGTTATATGCAGCTTCTAATATATTACTATTTTTTCATGGCATCTAATATATTATTAGGTTTGTTATTTAACCTGTGAGTTATAACCTGTCAGGAATATTAGCTGCTAATGCTACATAAGACATTTTCATTATTTCCATTTCTTTCTTGCCTTATGAAGATCAGGAATAAGAAAAAGTATCAGGGAAAGATTGATGCCTAAAGATGAAAGGCATCTGCGTTGTTTTACTCTTGGATGTTGGTTCTTACAAGTTGACAATTTATTGATTGTTAAAAGGAGGAAATATATTAGAGCTCTAAAGGATGAGCTAGATACCCAACAAGTTACCAATGTTTGTTTTTATATGTAACATTGTTGCTACCACTTTTAAGCTGACGATTCTATATTTCTATCGGTTTCTTCCACCAAGGTAATCAAACGGGTGGTAAAAGTTGTTGGAAAAAATTAAAGCATATTAGTTGGTGTGCTGCTTAATGTGGAGAATCATCCAGATTCTTAGTTTTAGCTAAGGTGTATTTTTGAGTGCAATGCATTTATTTGATTTTATTTGAATGAGCAGCTCATTTGTATGGAAAAAGTACTGGTTCAGAATTTCCAAGTTGATTTGAATGGAATTAGAGTTGTAATTCAATATTAGTTAATATTCCTTCTGATGGAGTTCTAACTATTTAATTTTTTCTTTCTTTCCCTCCAATATTTGTAGTATACCTCAATATTTCAAAGAGGGCAATTGCATTCTGTCCCTTCATCCATTCAAGGGGCAGCATCTCTGACTTCTTCTTCATCTCTTGACAACTCTCTTGCTGACATGTACCGATCTCCTCCACGGCCCTTGCCCTATGATGCTGACCCCAGATGGATCCGCTTGCAGCGTGATGGTCTGATTTCAAGACGTGATAAGGGTTCAAGTCATTCACATGAGGAATCAGAACCCTTAAGAAGTGATAGTGATGTTGATTCTGAATCCTTCAGCACAGGAGACAAATGGAATGTGTCTGCTTGTGAAGATGGAGGCAAGGAACAGCGTTCTAGATCCTCACTAAAGCTCTCATCTGCAAAAGCAACAGTTGGAAATGGATATGTTTATTCATCCTCAGAAGAAGAGGATGTCTGTCCAACATGTCTTGATGGTAAAATTCTTGATTTAGCTTTAACAGGTGTTGTGTCCGTTAAGATATTCTATGGTAACTGTGTTTCTGCTGATATTGTTAGTCCAACATGTCTTGAACACAATTTTATTTTTCACTTTCCTTGCTAGCTTGTTGTTTAAGAATCTCTTACATCTCCTGGCATGAGCCAAGCCACCTTGGACTCTTTTACTTGTTTGTCTTTTGATATCTCTATGTTAGGTGGGAATAGCACCCATCATTCAAATAGTGATATTTCAATGAACTTTCACTTTATAGGCATATTGAGAAGCCCCAACACTTATGTAAAAAAAACAAGAAAGATTATTCTACTTTTAGTTATAAAAGACATTGATCTAGTCTTTCTGGTTGGAATGCTAAGCTAGCTACTGGCACAATCATTTGATTTTATCAAAACTATAGGGGGGGATGGTATGAATATGAACAGAACAGAAGAGGATGGAAGCTTTGAGTTTGTCAGATTTGTTTCACCATATTGCAGTTGTTCTTCCACTCCATGTTTTCCTTCCATGTTCATTGGTTCCAACCTTAGAAACAAAACTCTGATAATTTGAAGTTGGGAATTTGTTAAAACTACTGGAAGATGTTATGAACTTGAAAAAAGTGGAAGCTATGAGCATGTCACGGTTATTTTTCAACAGGCCATGGATTTCCTTCTAATCCTACCCTCTCAAATAATTGGATCCAAAGCCCAATTCCATTAATTAAGAAGCTGTTTCTATGAAGAGTGCAACCATAGCCATCACAATGGCAAAAAAGTGAAATCTTGGAGTCTAGACCAGTTTTCTAATGGGTAGTGACCCTCCTTGTTGTCAATGTTTTAAAGATGCTTAAAATTTGCTCTTATGGACTTGGTGTGTTGACAATTAAGTTCTCATTTTTTTACCCTCTTACCTATGCAGAATATACTCAAGAGAACCCAAAGATAATGACAAAATGCTCTCACCATTTCCACCTTGGTTGCATTTATGAGTGGATGGAAAGAAGTGATAGCTGCCCAGTCTGTGGCATGGTAACTTGTTTTGCTTTATTTTGTTTAAACTTGCTCATTCAATTTGCAATTTTCATTCTGGAATTATATTAATCAGTACCTTTGCTACCTGAGGAGCACAATGAGTTTAATGTTCAACAGATTTTTATTTTTCTTTTCTGTGCTGCCAAAAACTTTTCAAGACTTTTCCTGCTCCTGTGCATTTGATTAAATTCTTCTTTTGGTTTAATGTAGGGATGCTCATTTCTTGCATGAGTAAATCTAGTTTCATTTGTTGTTGTGGATAGCAATGACATGTCTTGTTAGCTATATATTAAATGATGAATTGGGTGCTTTTGAATGCTGTAGGAGCTGGCTCTATTGCATGATTTTCTTTTGTCTCTGATGACTCCAATTTTATATTACTTAATTGCACTCCATTTTGCACTCAATTTAGAGGGTCAGATATTGCCTTACCTCGCCTTCTGGGTGTTAAAAACTTTTTTATGCAGTTGAGATTTGAGAGGTTTACAGAAAACCTACTTTTTTGTCCCCTGTTAGCTCATTAAGTATTGAAAAAGACTTTCGGCTATTCTGGCCTTTTGCTCAAGTGTCATAGGCAGCAACATGTGGGAAGAAATTGTGAGGTGACGGGTTAGCCAGCATTTTGTTGCTTAACAGCCAAAAAAGTAATAAATAAAATTGATACTTAGGATGTGATGTATTCTAGCGCACACCTTAGTAAACTGAAGAGGCTTACAAATTGCTTACCTGGTGCATATGAAAGGTAGCTGTGCCTCAAGTTAGTTTGCCAGCTACGGGCCATTGAGAAACCACAATTGCAGAAAATTCATTTCGCACATGATTTTACTTTCAGTGATCCCATATCAAATCTGCTGATGCCATACAAGTCTTGATAGTTTGGATGAAATGTCCATCTTGGTTACTTCTTGTATTTGTTTATACTTGGAATCCACAGGTTTCTGGATGGTAAAAGCTGGTTTACATTGATTTTATCTCAAGATTAGTCGGAAACAGCAATATAATTTGCACTCTCGTATGTTCCATTTTGAAAGCATTCTTCTGACACATTCAGCATAACTACTTGCTTGCTACTTCAACATTCAAATATGAAAATCATTGTTTTCTGCTGTTATTAACATGAAAAAAGTAGAATGAAGTTTGATATCATGTTTTTCCTGAATCTTTTCTATGTTGACTTAACCAAGTCTTTTGGTTTGATCCTCTAGGTGATGGTATTCGATGAAACGACTTGATCTTGCTTCAAAGGTTAGTGTCGTGGATGAAACAAGCTACAGCGCGAGAAGAAGGTAAAAGAAGACTGTATAGAGTTCTTTGTGAATACTGCGTTTGCTGTCTATATTGTAAATGAACGATTGGTCTACATGACAATTGTTACAAAGTACATTCTCTTCCAAAAGCCCGTTAATTTTTTTTCTCCCCATCCATATGAATGAAAAATCTGCTGACAGTTTCATAATAATTTAAAAACATGAATTGATGTTTGCTGTGTTTCTATGTTGATGAGGTGGTGTTTTTTGAGGATAGAATTTGGCAGAAGACATCTTTTCGCCGAGCTCATATACGTAGTGGTTAGTTAGAGGATTAGAATAATGGAGTGTTTTAACATGCATGATCAGCATTGTCCGTGTACCAGTTTCTTCTTTCGTTCGCTTACGTGCTATGGCCTACCTATTATTCCCAATTCTGAGTTTTGTTTGTTAATCTTGTGATGGAATTCTTAGCTCTTCTCCTGTCCTAGAATCAGGAACGAAGAGTCTTAGTAAAATTGAAGGCATGACTAAATTCAGATCAGTGTGTGCAGTTCCAAGATTATGCAATTTACCAATGATTACCAGTGATCTTATAAAATTCGATTCAAACAAATTTCAAGCAATTTCTTAAAGATTTCTGCATGCCTGTAATAAGTAGCAGCACCTTCCTCTCTCGAAGGATACAATTTTCACATTTTAGGTTGTAACCATTAAAAACAAGAAAAGGAAAGGACAAGAAAAGAGATGTCTAAAGAGCCCAATCCCAACATGCATGTGATCTGTCGGTTCAAGAGGCTGCAGCAAGTTTTTTCTTCTTCTTCTTTGTGGTTAAAATGGTTATTCTATACAACGTTTTATGATTTTCTTGATGATAAATAATATATTTGGATATAAATATATAAATTAAAAATACAAATATTGAACTTAAATAGTTCGAAGATCAAGGATTCTTTTGTATGATACTAAAAAAAAAAAAAAAAAACTAGAAAGGGGATTAGTAAAACATTGTGACCACTTTGGATTTGCGTAGTTATTTCAATTTTTTTTGTCATTTTTTTTGCTAGTTGAATCCTTGCATGTTTTATTAATTTAGAATTGAGATTCATGTATTTTTTTTCTAGGTTTTCATGATTTAAAAAATTATCTTA
This sequence comes from Populus nigra, assembly GCF_951802175.1. Classification (NCBI taxonomy): domain Eukaryota; kingdom Viridiplantae; phylum Streptophyta; class Magnoliopsida; order Malpighiales; family Salicaceae; genus Populus; species Populus nigra. Next base: position 12,632,208 of record NC_084858.1, on the reverse strand, counting down.
AGTTGGTTCTTGATTTTAAGAATAAATCAATTTGATTATTTACAATGAGTTATAAATGATGGGACATAAATTGAAAGTTAGGTGAAGTGGTAGTTTTTTTTTTTTAAAGAATGATATTTTTTTTTTTGGTTTTTAGTTTTTTTTTTCTTTTTAGTTTGGCCATTGAACTTTTTCCCTCCATATTCATCCTTTTAGTGGTAGGTGATTCGGCTTCGTGATTTAGTTCATATTTCTTTCTTTCTAGTTATCATAGTCTTAAAAAGATCTCGATATTGGTTCTTAATTTTGCAAAAAAAAAAAATTAATTTTATTGTTTGAGAAAAATAAAAAAAATGAGAGGACCAAAATTAACAGTTTGGTGAAATAGAAACCCTTTAAAAACAAATTGTGTTAGCGCTTTTAAACTTAAGATTCTGTTCAAAATCATTTTTTATCTTTTTAATTTGAGAATAATACGATTTGGTTTAAGATTTTATTTTATTCACATTTAAATTCTCAAGTTTAAGTTAAAAAAGAGAGTTACAAAATTCAAATGAAAAAAAAGAGAGAAAGTTATCACTGACCACGCCTTAGAGATCAAAAACATTATTTTTAATGTCAATGGTTTCATTTCACGAGAGGAATGTCATTGAAGTGTTTTTGCCCCTTAACTTGGGGGAAAGGTAAAATAACCTTTAAGAATACTTTTTGAATCAAGATAACTTCGGTGGTTTTGACCAATTAAACATTGTTTTGAGCTTAGAAATAGATTCATTTATGTTTATGAGTGTGTTTCTCAAGTGTTCTTAGATGAAAAAATACCTTGAAAAATGATATTTTTGTGTCTAAAGGAAAAATGGTGTTTTTGTGTCTAAAGAGGGGATAAGAGATTTTCTAGTGATTCTTGATCACCAATTAAACAATTTGGCAAAGTTATTTGATACCATAGACAACATATCATTCACCATTACAAATAATGTGTCGTCTAGTTTCTTCTTCTTTTTTTTCTTTTTTTTTTCTCTAAAAAAAAATGAATGATGCATTGTTTGTCCATTCAAATAATAAAAAAAATTAGGCCCAAACATGCTGGGACTTTCAAGCCCACATGCCTAACCCTCCCAAACCCAGGTTTTTTTTGCCTTTGTTTTATTTAAAATTTATTTGATGTAAAATTGGATAACTACATGTATATTATAAATATTGCTTTATTAATTTCTTAAATTAATTTAATATACAATTCATGTATTATTTTTTAAAGTACTATTAAAATCTTAGTTTGTTTTCATATAAGATTATAAATGTTCTTTGAAATTTTGGTATGCATTCTTTTTTTTTTTACAAACTATTATATTTTTTTACAGAAAATACTCTGCTTTCCTGCAAGTGACTAACTTTATTATTATTTAATTAAATAAAATATAATTTTGAAAAAAATCTAAAGTAGTTGAACTAAGATGGGTTTATGACCTGGGTTACATATTTAATGGGTAAATCTGGGTTAATTCATGTCGACCTAATATATTTTTATTTTAATATTTAAAAAACAAAAACAAGTGTAGTTTTAATTTTTAATTTTTTACTACTAGAAACCTGCATATTTTTTTCGGTTTGCATTGGATGACTGTCTTAATGAAACTTCTCCTGCTCATTAAGAGATTGCACACGACTTCGACCCAAGAGGCGGAGCCATGTTGAAGGCTCAGGTGGGTTATAGTTCAAGTCAGGATTTTATCAATATTTTTGTTTGTATTAATAATTCATTTGTTTGGTGAAAAATGATTTTTTAAAAAACTACTTTTCAATTTTTTTTTATATTTATTTGTCATTTGAAAAATTAATCAACAAAAAATATTTTCCAGAAGTGAAAAATTTAGAAATATCATATTATTGGCTGATTATAATAAATTTGGTTCTCGAACTTTTGATTGCTATATATTTTGTTTTGAATCTTTTTTTTCTTCAATTTCATGCTTTAAAATTTTAATTTAATTTGATTTTTATATTAACTTTGGTTCTCATTTTTATATGATTGTTATTTTCTTTTCTCTTATTATTTTTATATATTTTGTTTTGAATCTTTTTTTTTCAATTTCATTCTTTAAAATTTTAATTTAATTTGATTTTTATATTAACTTTGGTTCTCATTTTTATATGATTGTTATTTGCTTTTCTCTTATTATTTTTTTAATTGAAATTTTTTATCTATCAAATTTGGTCCTCATTCTTTTGATTGATACTTATTTTATTTGAAATGATTTATGAAATTGTAATTATTATTATTTTAATTTTATCATCTTTCAATTTTTTTATCTGTTAGATTTGATATTCATTATTTTAATTATTATTTATTTTATTTGAGATAATTTATGAGATTAGATTTTTTTTCAATTTCATTCTCATTCAACCTTTTGATTTGTAAGATTTGTTCCTCATTATTTTAATAAACTTAAAAATAGAATATTAATAAGTTATTTTTCAGTTCATTTTCCACTAAAAAGTGTTTTCCAACTCATTTCTATGACATTATCAAACATCAAAAAATAATTCACTTTAAAAAAAAAACTACTTTCTAGTGAACAAACCAGACCTGATATTAAATCAGTCCAAGTTACATTTAACTAAATTAGCAAAAAAAAATAAAAATTTTATCCATCAAATCACCATCCTTTTTTTAAATTAAAATCCATATTTTTTTGAGTTAAGAGAGCCAAATTCGAAAATCGTATCCCCCCTCATGCTAGATTACTTCTTGTTTTCCTATATATTCAACTCACAAAATTTAACAAAAGCAACACAACTTTTCTTCTTTTATTTATTATATGGTACTATACATCACACAAATTTAGTTTAATTTTGTCATAACTACTAAAGCATTACTTTAAATTTTAAAAGATGCAGAATTGGATCTTCTCCTTGCACATATACAATCTGCTTGCATATAATATGAGATTAACATCTCACATATAAATGCTTCATATAAAATTGACATTTCACATAATTTATTTGAATTAAGATTTTATTGTTAATTTCACAAATTCATGTATATAAGTTAATAATTGATTTTGAAAAAACAATTTTATATATTTGCTTACTAGCGATAGAAAAACTTCCTGGCTCCTGCTTGCTTAGACATAACTAGTATAAATCAAACTTTTCTTTTCTTTCAATCCCATTCAAATATTCTGTAATTAAACGGCTGGTATGCTGAATTCCAAATAACATATACAAGAGAAAACCGTGCATGGGATTCCCTTCATCCTGAAAACTTTAGAAACTACAAAAAAACAACGACCACCAAATTATGTTTTGAATAATTATTTCATGATTTAAGCCAGCTGCTTCTTCACCAAATGTTGGGAATAGAGGATATGAAGATGTTGCTTCTTTCAAAGCAAAACTTTTGGGATAAATAGCACAGAGGGACGAATAAACTACCACCGAAAGAAACTGCATATCTTCTCGCGTCGAAGGTGACGACTATGACTTTTATATATTATTGACAAGGCTAAGATGGTTGGTGCTGTTACTGCTCCGGTCTCTAGCGACTCAGCTGCAGATACTGTTCCAGCGAACAATTGTGGAAAGAGTTTGCAAAATGATATTTCTATCGAAATACGGGCAGTGCATGGTGGCTACGCGTAAGCGGCAACGTAATTCTAGAGCTAAAAGCCACAGATTCTGGGAAATCTTATAAGCAACTGATTTGAATCTCTTCATATTAAAGAGGCTGTTTCTGGCTAACCCACCTGTTACTTTCTCTTTGGGTATTGATAATAATGCTAACCAGCATGCATGGTTCAGAGAATTTCAAAGATACTACCAGTAATGGCGCGAAATCATGGTGTAAAGAATCCTTTGAACTTTATCATCATCACTGACGGTGAATTGCTTGAATTGGGCCCCAGTCAGGATGATACTGATTTTGTTCCAGCTGCGACTGGTATGGATACTGATAATGGTGATGTTTCCATTATGGGAGACACTGTGCAATTACTTCTTTGATGATTTATTTTTTCTTATGCTCCTCCTTTTCTCCATTAATAATTTCGTTCTTGAAACTCATATTGCCTACAAAAGGGCTGCTGAGGTGTCATCTTCTTTAGGCTTTGTCAAGGTTGATGCTGCTGCTCTTTCTTGTGGCATTGGGCATTATGGAAATCTCAGCATGGTACTATCTGTGTGCTGCATTAGCGTCAATGGTGTCTTTCTCTCTATGTTCAGGGCTTTCTTCGATGGCAAGGCGTGGGTTTGTGGGCTGTATATGCTAGTCCTTCTATGGCGGCTAGGGATAATTTGTGGAACGGCCTGTTCAATTTGGCTACATCAATATTGCCCCCTCGAAGCTAATCGGAGATTTTAATGGTTATTACTTGAGTATTCATGAGAAGCGTGATGGCACTTTCTCTCTTGCAGCAGGGCTGACAAATTCAAGAGACAAGCGGATAGCTGTGTAGTCTCATTGACTTTGGGTTCAAGGATGGCAGTTTTACATGTAGCAAATTGTCAACATTTTTTCTCAACAACCCTCAACCACCCTCTCCTTTCCAACCACCCTCTCCTTTTCAGCCATTATAATGATGCTTCCCCTTCTCAAGAAGATACAAGAGAAAAACAAGAAAGAAGAGAGAGTGCAGTGTGTGTGCAGAGGAAGAAGAGAGAGTGCAACTGTGTGAGAGAGAGAGAAATACTGAGAAAAGAGTGAAACACTGGGTTTGAGGGATTGTACTGGGTTGAGTTGAGTGTTTGTATCATTCCTCCATTAATATACAATCTGCTGCCTCCGTGGACGTACCCGGTTTTGGGGAACCACGTAAATTTGCTTGTTTTGTGTTATTTTTGTGTTTGCTTTCGATCCAGTATGCACAACAAATTGGTATCAGAGCATTAGGGAAGCTTAAACACTGAAAAAACACGTTTTTCAGCTCTCTGTTCAAAGTTGCAGAATTTTCAAAGTTCTCGGATCTTGCTTTTGACCAGCTGCGGAGATTCCTCTCGTCGACACGAGTCCGGCGATATAAAGATCGTCGAAATCGGAGTTGAAACGAGCCCTGTAGAGCTCGCCGAAGTTTCGCCGGAAAACTGCCGGAAAAACCAGTCAGTGCTGGAATTCTCGCCTGAGAAGACAGCCACGTCATCCGACACGTAGGCGCTGAGTCAGCATCCACGTCATCAACAGAGGTCCACATCGCCCCGTCATCAGCCACGTAATCAGCCACGTCATCCAACAGTGACAGAATATTCTCTTGACAGAATAAGAATATTCCGTTAACAGTAAGAGAATATTCCTGTGACAGAATATTCTTTATCAAAGACAGAATATTCCTTTCCTGAGTCAACTCGGTCAGATTGGTTTTTTGGCCAACTCAGTGATTTTTTGACCCGTGTTTGGCCGAGTCAAGTTGGTTCCTAGCATTTTCAACCATTCCGGACGCAACCGTGGTGTCCGTTTTGTTAAACAGCATACCGAAGTTACTGTTTTGGCACTTTTGAGCATAAAAGTGTGTGTTTTAACAAGTTCAGGATTCCATTTGTAATCCAAAGACGTCCTAATGGCTGATATTCCAGAAGAAAAATCAGTGGGGAATGCTAGTATACCTCCACAATACATCCCGGTATCGAATACCAAATTTGAGGTGGAGAAGTTTGATGGGAAAGGTAATTTTGGCATGTGGAAATGTGAAGTCATGGATATGCTTGTCCAAATGAATTTGGATTTCACTCTAGAAGATAAACCGGAGGATCTGGATGATAAAAGCTGGGAAAGGATAAATCGGCTGGCTTGCAGTTCCATCCGACTTTGTCTTGTAAAGGATCAGAAGTACGCCTTTTCAGAACAAAACTCTGCAAAGGAATTATGGCAAGCACTGGAGGACAAGTTTATGAAGAAGAGTATAGAGAATCGTCTCTACCTGAAGAAAAGGATCTTCCGGTTTCAGCACAAGAAAGGTACTTCTATGAATGAGCATCTGAATGATTTCAATAAAATGATAGCTGATTTGAAGAATTTAGATGTGGAAATTGATGATGAAGATAAAGCTCTACTGTTATTAAATTCACTGCCTGACACATATGAACATCTTGTCACCACTTTACTGTATGGTAAAGAAAAGATTAAATTCATTGATGTATCCAATGCTTTGGTGAACAATGAGTATCGGAAGAAGGACCAGATTGTTCACAAGGAGTCAACGTCAGAAGCATTGACAGTTAGAGGCAGAACAAACCCCAGAAGATTTCGAGGGCGAGGGAGATCTCGCTCAAAATCCAGAGGAGAATCATCAAACAGACGATATCTTGCAAAAGATGAGTGTGCCTTTTGTCACAAAAAGGGGCACTGGAAGAAAGATTGTCCAATTAAGGGCAACAAGGAGAAAGATGAACCAACTGTGAACGTTGCACGAGATGAGGATGAACGAGACTCTGCATTCATGGTCTCATCACCAGAAAACCATTCTGGTGAATGGATTCTTGATTCTGCATGTTCCTATCACATGTGCCCTAACAAGCACTTATTCTCGAGACTCGAGGAGTTCGATGGAGGAGTTGTGTTGATGGGTAATGATGATGTTAGTGAGATCAAAGGGATTGGGACTATCCATCTGAAGATGCATAATGGGGTAGTCAAGACACTAACAGATGTACGGTATGTACCTGATTTGAAGAAAAATCTCTTCTCACTTGGAGTCCTAGAATCTAGTGGTTATAAGATTATCATGCATGGTGGAGTCCTGAGAGCAATCCGTGGTGCATTAGTTGTCTTAAGAGGCACGAGGAAAGGAAACTTATATTTCCTGGATGGATCTACAGTTACTGGTACAGCAGCTGTCTCCAAAAGCATAGAAGATGATGAAACAGATAATTCCAGACTTTGGCACATGCGTTTAGGGCATGCTGGTGAAAAGGCTTTGCAAGGATTAGTCAAGCAAGGTCTATTAAAAGGCGCCAAGACTGGGAAGCATGGGTTCTGCGAGCATTGTGTTCTTGGAAAACAAACAAGGGTCAAGTTTGGCACTGCAGTACACAACACAAAAGGGATCCTAGATTATGTTCACACAGACGTATGGGGACCTTCAAAGAATGAATCTATTGGAGGTAATCGTTGGTTTGTTACTTTTATTGATGATTTCTCAAGACGAGTATGGGTGTACATGATGAAACACAAGGATGAGGTCCTTGATATCTTTCTGAAATGGAAGAAAATGGTGGAGACTCAAACTGGAAGGAGAGTTAAGACTCTTCGGTCAGATAATGGTGGCGAGTACACTTCAGATCCTTTCTTTGAAGTTTGTCAGAATGAAGGGATCAAGCGACATTTTACTGTTCGCAAAACACCACAGCAGAATGGAGTAGCAGAACGCATGAACCGCACATTGGTGGAGAAAGTCCGATGTATGCTATCACATTCGGGACTAAGCAAAGTGTTCTGGGGCGAGGCATTAAACTATGCTCGTCATATTGTTAACCGGTTACCTTCAGCAGCATTAAATGGAAGAACCCCCTTGGAGGTATGGTCAGGCTCTCCTGCAAATGATTATGACTCTATGCGTATATTTGGTTGCTCAGCATATTATCATGTTACTGAGTCCAAGCTAGATCCTAGAGCCAAGAAAGCTATATTTTTGGGCTTTAGTGGAGGAGTAAAAGGCTACAGACTCTGGTGTTCTGAATCAAAGAAAGTGATTTTGAGTAGAGATGTCACTTTTGATGAGTCTGGCATGTTACAACAAGAGAAATCACAGGAGAAGGAACAACAGTCTGGTGATGCACAACAGGTGGAGTTGGAGACTTCAGTCATCCCTATAAAGACTGTTCAGACAATCCCTACTGAAGGAGATCCAGATGAAAGTTCAGATGAAGAGGATGCAACAACTCCAGCAACCACACAACAAGAATCCATTGCAACGAGTAAACCGAAAAGAGTTATTAAGAAACCTGCTCGGTATTGTAACATGGTGGCTTATGCACTTCCGGTGATTGATGATGGAATCCCCTACACCTACAAAGAAGCAGTACAGAGTGTAGAAAGTGCAAAATGGAAAGAGGCAATGGATGAAGAGATGAAATCTCTCCACAAGAATCAGACTTGGGATTTGGTACAACTCCCTAAAGGAAAGAAGACAATTGGTTGCAAGTGGGTATATGCCAAGAAGGAAGGTAATCCTGGACAAGACAACATCCGATTCAAAGCAAGATTGGTAGCAAAAGGCTATGCTCAGAAGGAGGGGATAGATTATAATGAGGTATTCTCTCCAGTTGTTAAGCATTCATCAATCCGTATTCTGTTAGCCTTGGTTGCACAGTTTGATTTGGAGTTAGCCCAACTTGATGTGAAAACTGCCTTCCTACATGGAGATTTGGAAGAGGAAATTTACATGTCTCAGCCAGATGGTTTCAAAGTCACTGGGAAAGAGAATTGGGCTTGTAAACTGAAGAAGTCATTGTATGGATTGAAACAATCTCCTCGCCAGTGGTATAAGCGATTTGATAAGTTCATGGCAGAACATGGATACACACGGAGTCAGTTTGATCACTGTGTATATTTTCGCAAACTTCTTGATGGTTCTTTCATCTATTTGCTCTTATATGTGGATGATATGTTGATCGCATCGAAGAGCAAGGTGGAGATTGATAGACTGAAAGCTCAACTGAGAACTGAGTTTGAAATGAAGGACCTTGGAGAAGCTAAGAAGATTCTTGGCATGGAGATTCAGAGAGACAGAAGAAAAGGCACAGTCTGTTTGACACAGACCCAATACTTGAAGAAAATTCTACAGAGATTTGGGGTAGATGGTAAGACCAAGCCTGTAAGCACACCTTTAGCTCCTCATTTTAAGCTAAGTGCTTCAATGTCTCCACACACAGAGGAAGAGCGCAAGCATATGGCTCAAATTCCTTATGCAAATGCAGTTGGTGCATTAATCGTTGGTTTGTTACTTTTATTGATGATTTCTCAAGACGAGTATGGGTGTACATGATGAAACACAAGGATGAGGTCCTTGATATCTTTCTGAAATGGAAGAAAATGGTGGAGACTCAAACTGGAAGGAGAGTTAAGACTCTTCGGTCAGATAATGGTGGCGAGTACACTTCAGATCCTTTCTTTGAAGTTTGTCAGAATGAAGGGATCAAGCGACATTTTACTGTTCGCAAAACACCACAGCAGAATGGAGTAGCAGAACGCATGAACCGCACATTGGTGGAGAAAGTCCGATGTATGCTATCACATTCGGGACTAAGCAAAGTGTTCTGGGGCGAGGCATTAAACTATGCTCGTCATATTGTTAACCGGTTACCTTCAGCAGCATTAAATGGAAGAACCCCCTTGGAGGTATGGTCAGGCTCTCCTGCAAATGATTATGACTCTATGCGTATATTTGGTTGCTCAGCATATTATCATGTTACTGAGTCCAAGCTAGATCCTAGAGCCAAGAAAGCTATATTTTTGGGCTTTAGTGGAGGAGTAAAAGGCTACAGACTCTGGTGTTCTGAATCAAAGAAAGTGATTTTGAGTAGAGATGTCACTTTTGATGAGTCTGGCATGTTACAACAAGAGAAATCACAGGAGAAGGAACAACAGTTTGGTGATGCACAACAGGTGGAGTTGGAGACTTCAGTCATCCCTATAAAGACTGTTCAGACAATCCCTACTGAAGGAGATCCAGATGAAAGTTCAGATGAAGAGGATGCAACAACTCCAGCAACCACACAACAAGAATCCATTGCAACGAGTAAACCGAAAAGAGTTATTAAGAAACCTGCTCGGTATTGTAACATGGTGGCTTATGCACTTCCGGTGATTGATGATGGAATCCCCTACACCTACAAAGAAGCAGTACAGAGTGTAGAAAGTGCAAAATGGAAAGAGGCAATGGATGAAGAGATGAAATCTCTCCACAAGAATCAGACTTGGGATTTGGTACAACTCCCTAAAGGAAAGAAGACAATTGGTTGCAAGTGGGTATATGCCAAGAAGGAAGGTAATCCTGGACAAGACAACATCCGATTCAAAGCAAGATTGGTAGCAAAAGGCTATGCTCAGAAGGAGGGGATAGATTATAATGAGGTATTCTCTCCAGTTGTTAAGCATTCATCAATCCGTATTCTGTTAGCCTTGGTTGCACAGTTTGATTTGGAGTTAGCCCAACTTGATGTGAAAACTGCCTTCCTACATGGAGATTTGGAAGAGGAAATTTACATGTCTCAGCCAGATGGTTTCAAAGTCACTGGGAAAGAGAATTGGGCTTGTAAACTGAAGAAGTCATTGTATGGATTGAAACAATCTCCTCGCCAGTGGTATAAGCGATTTGATAAGTTCATGGCAGAACATGGATACACACGGAGTCAGTTTGATCACTGTGTATATTTTCGCAAACTTCTTGATGGTTCTTTCATCTATTTGCTCTTATATGTGGATGATATGTTGATCGCATCGAAGAGCAAGGTGGAGATTGATAGACTGAAAGCTCAACTGAGAACTGAGTTTGAAATGAAGGACCTTGGAGAAGCTAAGAAGATTCTTGGCATGGAGATTCAGAGAGACAGAAGAAAAGGCACAGTCTGTTTGACACAGACCCAATACTTGAAGAAAATTCTACAGAGATTTGGGGTAGATGGTAAGACCAAGCCTGTAAGCACACCTTTAGCTCCTCATTTTAAGCTAAGTGCTTCAATGTCTCCACACACAGAGGAAGAGCGCAAGCATATGGCTCAAATTCCTTATGCAAATGCAGTTGGTGCATTAATCGTTGGTTTGTTACTTTTATTGATGATTTCTCAAGACGAGTATGGGTGTACATGATGAAACACAAGGATGAGGTCCTTGATATCTTTCTGAAATGGAAGAAAATGGTGGAGACTCAAACTGGAAGGAGAGTTAAGACTCTTCGGTCAGATAATGGTGGCGAGTACACTTCAGATCCTTTCTTTGAAGTTTGTCAGAATGAAGGGATCAAGCGACATTTTACTGTTCGCAAAACACCACAGCAGAATGGAGTAGCAGAACGCATGAACCGCACATTGGTGGAGAAAGTCCGATGTATGCTATCACATTCGGGACTAAGCAAAGTGTTCTGGGGCGAGGCATTAAACTATGCTCGTCATATTGTTAACCGGTTACCTTCAGCAGCATTAAATGGAAGAACCCCCTTGGAGGTATGGTCAGGCTCTCCTGCAAATGATTATGACTCTATGCGTATATTTGGTTGCTCAGCATATTATCATGTTACTGAGTCCAAGCTAGATCCTAGAGCCAAGAAAGCTATATTTTTGGGCTTTAGTGGAGGAGTAAAAGGCTACAGACTCTGGTGTTCTGAATCAAAGAAAGTGATTTTGAGTAGAGATGTCACTTTTGATGAGTCTGGCATGTTACAACAAGAGAAATCACAGGAGAAGGAACAACAGTCTGGTGATGCACAACAGGTGGAGTTGGAGACTTCAGTCATCCCTATAAAGACTGTTCAGACAATCCCTACTGAAGGAGATCCAGATGAAAGTTCAGATGAAGAGGATGCAACAACTCCAGCAACCACACAACAAGAATCCATTGCAACGAGTAAACCGAAAAGAGTTATTAAGAAACCTGCTCGGTATTGTAACATGGTGGCTTATGCACTTCCGGTGATTGATGATGGAATCCCCTACACCTACAAAGAAGCAGTACAGAGTGTAGAAAGTGCAAAATGGAAAGAGGCAATGGATGAAGAGATGAAATCTCTCCACAAGAATCAGACTTGGGATTTGGTACAACTCCCTAAAGGAAAGAAGACAATTGGTTGCAAGTGGGTATATGCCAAGAAGGAAGGTAATCCTGGACAAGACAACATCCGATTCAAAGCAAGATTGGTAGCAAAAGGCTATGCTCAGAAGGAGGGGATAGATTATAATGAGGTATTCTCTCCAGTTGTTAAGCATTCATCAATCCGTATTCTGTTAGCCTTGGTTGCACAGTTTGATTTGGAGTTAGCCCAACTTGATGTGAAAACTGCCTTCCTACATGGAGATTTGGAAGAGGAAATTTACATGTCTCAGCCAGATGGTTTCAAAGTCACTGGGAAAGAGAATTGGGCTTGTAAACTGAAGAAGTCATTGTATGGATTGAAACAATCTCCTCGCCAGTGGTATAAGCGATTTGATAAGTTCATGGCAGAACATGGATACACACGGAGTCAGTTTGATCACTGTGTATATTTTCGCAAACTTCTTGATGGTTCTTTCATCTATTTGCTCTTATATGTGGATGATATGTTGATCGCATCGAAGAGCAAGGTGGAGATTGATAGACTGAAAGCTCAACTGAGAACTGAGTTTGAAATGAAGGACCTTGGAGAAGCTAAGAAGATTCTTGGCATGGAGATTCAGAGAGACAGAAGAAAAGGCACAGTCTGTTTGACACAGACCCAATACTTGAAGAAAATTCTACAGAGATTTGGGGTAGATGGTAAGACCAAGCCTGTAAGCACACCTTTAGCTCCTCATTTTAAGCTAAGTGCTTCAATGTCTCCACACACAGAGGAAGAGCGCAAGCATATGGCTCAAATTCCTTATGCAAATGCAGTTGGTGCATTAATCGTTGGTTTGTTACTTTTATTGATGATTTCTCAAGACGAGTATGGGTGTACATGATGAAACACAAGGATGAGGTCCTTGATATCTTTCTGAAATGGAAGAAAATGGTGGAGACTCAAACTGGAAGGAGAGTTAAGACTCTTCGGTCAGATAATGGTGGCGAGTACACTTCAGATCCTTTCTTTGAAGTTTGTCAGAATGAAGGGATCAAGCGACATTTTACTGTTCGCAAAACACCACAGCAGAATGGAGTAGCAGAACGCATGAACCGCACATTGGTGGAGAAAGTCCGATGTATGCTATCACATTCGGGACTAAGCAAAGTGTTCTGGGGCGAGGCATTAAACTATGCTCGTCATATTGTTAACCGGTTACCTTCAGCAGCATTAAATGGAAGAACCCCCTTGGAGGTATGGTCAGGCTCTCCTGCAAATGATTATGACTCTATGCGTATATTTGGTTGCTCAGCATATTATCATGTTACTGAGTCCAAGCTAGATCCTAGAGCCAAGAAAGCTATATTTTTGGGCTTTAGTGGAGGAGTAAAAGGCTACAGACTCTGGTGTTCTGAATCAAAGAAAGTGATTTTGAGTAGAGATGTCACTTTTGATGAGTCTGGCATGTTACAACAAGAGAAATCACAGGAGAAGGAACAACAGTTTGGTGATGCACAACAGGTGGAGTTGGAGACTTCAGTCATCCCTATAAAGACTGTTCAGACAATCCCTACTGAAGGAGATCCAGATGAAAGTTCAGATGAAGAGGATGCAACAACTCCAGCAACCACACAACAAGAATCCATTGCAACGAGTAAACCGAAAAGAGTTATTAAGAAACCTGCTCGGTATTGTAACATGGTGGCTTATGCACTTCCGGTGATTGATGATGGAATCCCCTACACCTACAAAGAAGCAGTACAGAGTGTAGAAAGTGCAAAATGGAAAGAGGCAATGGATGAAGAGATGAAATCTCTCCACAAGAATCAGACTTGGGATTTGGTACAACTCCCTAAAGGAAAGAAGACAATTGGTTGCAAGTGGGTATATGCCAAGAAGGAAGGTAATCCTGGACAAGACAACATCCGATTCAAAGCAAGATTGGTAGCAAAAGGCTATGCTCAGAAGGAGGGGATAGATTATAATGAGGTATTCTCTCCAGTTGTTAAGCATTCATCAATCCGTATTCTGTTAGCCTTGGTTGCACAGTTTGATTTGGAGTTAGCCCAACTTGATGTGAAAACTGCCTTCCTACATGGAGATTTGGAAGAGGAAATTTACATGTCTCAGCCAGATGGTTTCAAAGTCACTGGGAAAGAGAATTGGGCTTGTAAACTGAAGAAGTCATTGTATGGATTGAAACAATCTCCTCGCCAGTGGTATAAGCGATTTGATAAGTTCATGGCAGAACATGGATACACACGGAGTCAGTTTGATCACTGTGTATATTTTCGCAAACTTCTTGATGGTTCTTTCATCTATTTGCTCTTATATGTGGATGATATGTTGATCGCATCGAAGAGCAAGGTGGAGATTGATAGACTGAAAGCTCAACTGAGAACTGAGTTTGAAATGAAGGACCTTGGAGAAGCTAAGAAGATTCTTGGCATGGAGATTCAGAGAGACAGAAGAAAAGGCACAGTCTGTTTGACACAGACCCAATACTTGAAGAAAATTCTACAGAGATTTGGGGTAGATGGTAAGACCAAGCCTGTAAGCACACCTTTAGCTCCTCATTTTAAGCTAAGTGCTTCAATGTCTCCACACACAGAGGAAGAGCGCAAGCATATGGCTCAAATTCCTTATGCAAATGCAGTTGGTGCATTAATCGTTGGTTTGTTACTTTTATTGATGATTTCTCAAGACGAGTATGGGTGTACATGATGAAACACAAGGATGAGGTCCTTGATATCTTTCTGAAATGGAAGAAAATGGTGGAGACTCAAACTGGAAGGAGAGTTAAGACTCTTCGGTCAGATAATGGTGGCGAGTACACTTCAGATCCTTTCTTTGAAGTTTGTCAGAATGAAGGGATCAAGCGACATTTTACTGTTCGCAAAACACCACAGCAGAATGGAGTAGCAGAACGCATGAACCGCACATTGGTGGAGAAAGTCCGATGTATGCTATCACATTCGGGACTAAGCAAAGTGTTCTGGGGCGAGGCATTAAACTATGCTCGTCATATTGTTAACCGGTTACCTTCAGCAGCATTAAATGGAAGAACCCCCTTGGAGGTATGGTCAGGCTCTCCTGCAAATGATTATGACTCTATGCGTATATTTGGTTGCTCAGCATATTATCATGTTACTGAGTCCAAGCTAGATCCTAGAGCCAAGAAAGCTATATTTTTGGGCTTTAGTGGAGGAGTAAAAGGCTACAGACTCTGGTGTTCTGAATCAAAGAAAGTGATTTTGAGTAGAGATGTCACTTTTGATGAGTCTGGCATGTTACAACAAGAGAAATCACAGGAGAAGGAACAACAGTCTGGTGATGCACAACAGGTGGAGTTGGAGACTTCAGTCATCCCTATAAAGACTGTTCAGACAATCCCTACTGAAGGAGATCCAGATGAAAGTTCAGATGAAGAGGATGCAACAACTCCAGCAACCACACAACAAGAATCCATTGCAACGAGTAAACCGAAAAGAGTTATTAAGAAACCTGCTCGGTATTGTAACATGGTGGCTTATGCACTTCCGGTGATTGATGATGGAATCCCCTACACCTACAAAGAAGCAGTACAGAGTGTAGAAAGTGCAAAATGGAAAGAGGCAATGGATGAAGAGATGAAATCTCTCCACAAGAATCAGACTTGGGATTTGGTACAACTCCCTAAAGGAAAGAAGACAATTGGTTGCAAGTGGGTATATGCCAAGAAGGAAGGTAATCCTGGACAAGACAACATCCGATTCAAAGCAAGATTGGTAGCAAAAGGCTATGCTCAGAAGGAGGGGATAGATTATAATGAGGTATTCTCTCCAGTTGTTAAGCATTCATCAATCCGTATTCTGTTAGCCTTGGTTGCACAGTTTGATTTGGAGTTAGCCCAACTTGATGTGAAAACTGCCTTCCTACATGGAGATTTGGAAGAGGAAATTTACATGTCTCAGCCAGATGGTTTCAAAGTCACTGGGAAAGAGAATTGGGCTTGTAAACTGAAGAAGTCATTGTATGGATTGAAACAATCTCCTCGCCAGTGGTATAAGCGATTTGATAAGTTCATGGCAGAACATGGATACACACGGAGTCAGTTTGATCACTGTGTATATTTTCGCAAACTTCTTGATGGTTCTTTCATCTATTTGCTCTTATATGTGGATGATATGTTGATCGCATCGAAGAGCAAGGTGGAGATTGATAGACTGAAAGCTCAACTGAGAACTGAGTTTGAAATGAAGGACCTTGGAGAAGCTAAGAAGATTCTTGGCATGGAGATTCAGAGAGACAGAAGAAAAGGCACAGTCTGTTTGACACAGACCCAATACTTGAAGAAAATTCTACAGAGATTTGGGGTAGATGGTAAGACCAAGCCTGTAAGCACACCTTTAGCTCCTCATTTTAAGCTAAGTGCTTCAATGTCTCCACACACAGAGGAAGAGCGCAAGCATATGGCTCAAATTCCTTATGCAAATGCAGTTGGTGCATTAATCGTTGGTTTGTTACTTTTATTGATGATTTCTCAAGACGAGTATGGGTGTACATGATGAAACACAAGGATGAGGTCCTTGATATCTTTCTGAAATGGAAGAAAATGGTGGAGACTCAAACTGGAAGGAGAGTTAAGACTCTTCGGTCAGATAATGGTGGCGAGTACACTTCAGATCCTTTCTTTGAAGTTTGTCAGAATGAAGGGATCAAGCGACATTTTACTGTTCGCAAAACACCACAGCAGAATGGAGTAGCAGAACGCATGAACCGCACATTGGTGGAGAAAGTCCGATGTATGCTATCACATTCGGGACTAAGCAAAGTGTTCTGGGGCGAGGCATTAAACTATGCTCGTCATATTGTTAACCGGTTACCTTCAGCAGCATTAAATGGAAGAACCCCCTTGGAGGTATGGTCAGGCTCTCCTGCAAATGATTATGACTCTATGCGTATATTTGGTTGCTCAGCATATTATCATGTTACTGAGTCCAAGCTAGATCCTAGAGCCAAGAAAGCTATATTTTTGGGCTTTAGTGGAGGAGTAAAAGGCTACAGACTCTGGTGTTCTGAATCAAAGAAAGTGATTTTGAGTAGAGATGTCACTTTTGATGAGTCTGGCATGTTACAACAAGAGAAATCACAGGAGAAGGAACAACAGTCTGGTGATGCACAACAGGTGGAGTTGGAGACTTCAGTCATCCCTATAAAGACTGTTCAGACAATCCCTACTGAAGGAGATCCAGATGAAAGTTCAGATGAAGAGGATGCAACAACTCCAGCAACCACACAACAAGAATCCATTGCAACGAGTAAACCGAAAAGAGTTATTAAGAAACCTGCTCGGTATTGTAACATGGTGGCTTATGCACTTCCGGTGATTGATGATGGAATCCCCTACACCTACAAAGAAGCAGTACAGAGTGTAGAAAGTGCAAAATGGAAAGAGGCAATGGATGAAGAGATGAAATCTCTCCACAAGAATCAGACTTGGGATTTGGTACAACTCCCTAAAGGAAAGAAGACAATTGGTTGCAAGTGGGTATATGCCAAGAAGGAAGGTAATCCTGGACAAGACAACATCCGATTCAAAGCAAGATTGGTAGCAAAAGGCTATGCTCAGAAGGAGGGGATAGATTATAATGAGGTATTCTCTCCAGTTGTTAAGCATTCATCAATCCGTATTCTGTTAGCCTTGGTTGCACAGTTTGATTTGGAGTTAGCCCAACTTGATGTGAAAACTGCCTTCCTACATGGAGATTTGGAAGAGGAAATTTACATGTCTCAGCCAGATGGTTTCAAAGTCACTGGGAAAGAGAATTGGGCTTGTAAACTGAAGAAGTCATTGTATGGATTGAAACAATCTCCTCGCCAGTGGTATAAGCGATTTGATAAGTTCATGGCAGAACATGGATACACACGGAGTCAGTTTGATCACTGTGTATATTTTCGCAAACTTCTTGATGGTTCTTTCATCTATTTGCTCTTATATGTGGATGATATGTTGATCGCATCGAAGAGCAAGGTGGAGATTGATAGACTGAAAGCTCAACTGAGAACTGAGTTTGAAATGAAGGACCTTGGAGAAGCTAAGAAGATTCTTGGCATGGAGATTCAGAGAGACAGAAGAAAAGGCACAGTCTGTTTGACACAGACCCAATACTTGAAGAAAATTCTACAGAGATTTGGGGTAGATGGTAAGACCAAGCCTGTAAGCACACCTTTAGCTCCTCATTTTAAGCTAAGTGCTTCAATGTCTCCACACACAGAGGAAGAGCGCAAGCATATGGCTCAAATTCCTTATGCAAATGCAGTTGGTGCATTAATCGTTGGTTTGTTACTTTTATTGATGATTTCTCAAGACGAGTATGGGTGTACATGATGAAACACAAGGATGAGGTCCTTGATATCTTTCTGAAATGGAAGAAAATGGTGGAGACTCAAACTGGAAGGAGAGTTAAGACTCTTCGGTCAGATAATGGTGGCGAGTACACTTCAGATCCTTTCTTTGAAGTTTGTCAGAATGAAGGGATCAAGCGACATTTTACTGTTCGCAAAACACCACAGCAGAATGGAGTAGCAGAACGCATGAACCGCACATTGGTGGAGAAAGTCCGATGTATGCTATCACATTCGGGACTAAGCAAAGTGTTCTGGGGCGAGGCATTAAACTATGCTCGTCATATTGTTAACCGGTTACCTTCAGCAGCATTAAATGGAAGAACCCCCTTGGAGGTATGGTCAGGCTCTCCTGCAAATGATTATGACTCTATGCGTATATTTGGTTGCTCAGCATATTATCATGTTACTGAGTCCAAGCTAGATCCTAGAGCCAAGAAAGCTATATTTTTGGGCTTTAGTGGAGGAGTAAAAGGCTACAGACTCTGGTGTTCTGAATCAAAGAAAGTGATTTTGAGTAGAGATGTCACTTTTGATGAGTCTGGCATGTTACAACAAGAGAAATCACAGGAGAAGGAACAACAGTCTGGTGATGCACAACAGGTGGAGTTGGAGACTTCAGTCATCCCTATAAAGACTGTTCAGACAATCCCTACTGAAGGAGATCCAGATGAAAGTTCAGATGAAGAGGATGCAACAACTCCAGCAACCACACAACAAGAATCCATTGCAACGAGTAAACCGAAAAGAGTTATTAAGAAACCTGCTCGGTATTGTAACATGGTGGCTTATGCACTTCCGGTGATTGATGATGGAATCCCCTACACCTACAAAGAAGCAGTACAGAGTGTAGAAAGTGCAAAATGGAAAGAGGCAATGGATGAAGAGATGAAATCTCTCCACAAGAATCAGACTTGGGATTTGGTACAACTCCCTAAAGGAAAGAAGACAATTGGTTGCAAGTGGGTATATGCCAAGAAGGAAGGTAATCCTGGACAAGACAACATCCGATTCAAAGCAAGATTGGTAGCAAAAGGCTATGCTCAGAAGGAGGGGATAGATTATAATGAGGTATTCTCTCCAGTTGTTAAGCATTCATCAATCCGTATTCTGTTAGCCTTGGTTGCACAGTTTGATTTGGAGTTAGCCCAACTTGATGTGAAAACTGCCTTCCTACATGGAGATTTGGAAGAGGAAATTTACATGTCTCAGCCAGATGGTTTCAAAGTCACTGGGAAAGAGAATTGGGCTTGTAAACTGAAGAAGTCATTGTATGGATTGAAACAATCTCCTCGCCAGTGGTATAAGCGATTTGATAAGTTCATGGCAGAACATGGATACACACGGAGTCAGTTTGATCACTGTGTATATTTTCGCAAACTTCTTGATGGTTCTTTCATCTATTTGCTCTTATATGTGGATGATATGTTGATCGCATCGAAGAGCAAGGTGGAGATTGATAGACTGAAAGCTCAACTGAGAACTGAGTTTGAAATGAAGGACCTTGGAGAAGCTAAGAAGATTCTTGGCATGGAGATTCAGAGAGACAGAAGAAAAGGCACAGTCTGTTTGACACAGACCCAATACTTGAAGAAAATTCTACAGAGATTTGGGGTAGATGGTAAGACCAAGCCTGTAAGCACACCTTTAGCTCCTCATTTTAAGCTAAGTGCTTCAATGTCTCCACACACAGAGGAAGAGCGCAAGCATATGGCTCAAATTCCTTATGCAAATGCAGTTGGTGCATTAATGTATGCAATGGTTTGTACGAGACCAGATATTTCACATGCTGTCAGTATGGTGAGCAGGTATATGCATGATCCTGGAAAGGGTCACTGGCAGGCAGTTAAATGGATTCTACGGTACATTCATGGCACAACTGATATTGGTTTGAAGTTTGAGAGGGATGATAGACCCGGACAAAATTTAGTTGGTTATGTGGACTCGGACTATGCTGGTGACTTAGACAAGCGTCGTTCCACAACAGGCTATGTGTTTACACTTGCTAAAGGGCCTGTAAGTTGGAGGTCAACGTTACAATCAACAGTAGCTTTGTCAACAACTGAGGCAGAGTACATGGCAGTAACAGAAGCTTTCAAGGAAGCTATTTGGTTACATGGGTTGATTGAAGATTTGGGAATTGTTCAAGAGCACGTGGATGTCCATTGTGATAGTCAAAGTGCTATTTGTCTTGCAAAGAATCAGGTTCATCATTCCCGCACCAAGCACATCGATGTTCGATTTCATTTTGTTCGAGAAATTGTGGATGAAGGGGATATTCTGCTACAGAAGATTGGTACCGAAGATAATCCAGCTGACATGCTCACAAAATGTGTCTCAGGGATCAAGTTCCAACATTGTTTGGACTTGGTCAACATCTCTCGGTGTTGAGCACCTTCAGGGTGCAGCGCCATATGGCGCGTTAGAGGCAGCATTGATTGATCACGAGGATTGGATGGAAAAATCTTGCCAAGGTGGAGATTTGTAGCAAATTGTCAACATTTTTTCTCAACAACCCTCAACCACCCTCAACCACCCTCAACCACCCTCTCCTTTCCAACCACCCTCTCCTTTTCAGCCATTATAATGATGCTTCCCCTTCTCAAGAAGATACAAGAGAAAAACAAGAATTGTTCAAGAGCACGTGGATGTCCATTGTGATAGTCAAAGTGCTATTTGTCTTGCAAAGAATCAGGTTCATCATTCCCGCACCAAGCACATCGATGTTCGATTTCATTTTGTTCGAGAAATTGTGGATGAAGGGGATATTCTGCTACAGAAGATTGGTACCGCAGATAATCCAGCTGACATGCTCACAAAATGTGTCTCAGGGATCAAGTTCCAACATTGTTTGGACTTGGTCAACATCTCTCGGTGTTGAGCACCTTCAGGGTGCAGCGCCATATGGCGCGTTAGAGGCAGCATTGATTGATCACGAGGATTGGATGGAAAAATCTTGCCAAGGTGGAGATTTGTAGCAAATTGTCAACATTTTTTCTCAACAACCCTCAACCACCCTCTCCTTTCCAACCACCCTCTCCTTTTTAGCCATTATAATGATGCTTCCCCTTCTCAAGAAGATACAAGAGAAAAACAAGAAAGAAGAGAGAGTGCAGTGTGTGTGCAGAGGAAGAAGAGAGAGTGCAACTGTGTGAGAGAGAGAGAAATACTGAGAAAAGAGTGAAACACTGGGTTTGAGGGATTGTACTGGGTTGAGTTGAGTGTTTGTATCATTCCTCCATTAATATACAATCTGCTGCCTCCGTGGACGTACCCGGTTTTGGGGAACCACGTAAATTTGCTTGTTTTGTGTTATTTTTGTGTTTGCTTTCGATCCAGTATGCACAACATTACATATGCTAAAAAATGCAATGGTCAGACTTGATAAGCTATGGTCTTCCTTATCCCGAAGCCTCAGTTCATCATTTACCAAGACACAACTCGGATCGTAGTCGTATTCTGTCATCTCTGTCTAGAAGTATCCCTGCTAGAGAAATCTGGCCCTTTGATATCCTAGCTGCATGGATGCAGCATGCAGACTTCAAACAAATCATTAATGATGCTTGGCGTGCTAATGATAGTTCAATTGTTGACGCTATTGATTCTATTACTGATGCAACTAAAGATCTCCTTGAGAAGATTTCTAGCAATATTGATGTGTACTTTAAGAGGAAGAGATGCTTACATGATCGCATTAATGGGATTTAGAAATATCTTATAATTAAGTGACGCAGACATCCCTTATTTATAATAATTTTAATTCTTTATTGAAAAGGATTTCTAATTAAAAATTTTCTTAATAGAATTCATGTATAAGATTTCTAAATAATAAAATACTAACTAAATTAAAATTCCTATACTAAAGAGGAAATAAGTAATTAAAATTCAAAATTAACTAGAAAAATAATTAAAATAAAAAAACAATAACTTCAAGCTTCATATCAAATGGTTTTGGGTTTCTTCACGGGCTTCTTTTAATGCTTGGACTTATAAATCTAGTCCATAAACTCCATGGATAATTGTTCTACATTAGTCTCTTCCACTTGAGAATAATTCATCCTCGAGTTATATGTTAGAAATTGACCTCATACACTCTAAAGAAACAAATACTTCAAATATAATATTGTACCTAACTTATTCACCAAGTAGCATGTCTTTGACCTGTGTACTTTAAAATTTAATATATGGTGCATGTATAATAAGAAAAAATCCACATATGATATTATACTTTTTGTTCTTATTAAGTCAACTTGTAGTTTCTTCCCATATTTTTCTACTTCAAACTCGAACTCATCATCATCAATATCCTCCAACACTTCAACAATTGTATTTAAAGGAACACCGAAATAATCTTTCATCAAATCTCCAGCAGGCTTAGAAGCAAGGGTGTTAAAATCACGATTTTAACACAGCATGAAAAATACAAAACAAACTTGGATCGTAAAAACGGATCATAAAATCATAAGAAATTTTAAAATACATTAAAAAAAATTCATGCTTCAATTAAAAATTCATACATAGTTCAAGAACTTTAAAATACATGCTTCAAATAAAAATATTTTTACTTTTTCAAGATTTTTAAACAAAAATATATATTGAAATAAAGCTATTTTGAAGGAAAAAATATTATTTATTACCAGTACGAGTTACAATTAGGGTAATATAAATGCATAGGTTAAGTTCACATTAAGGAATAAGAGTTACATAAATAATATTAACGTAACTAGAGTTTGTATGTTATCTATACTTGTAAACCATTGGATTGGATTATGCTATTATACTAAAACAGTGAATTTATTGAGCAATTTTCTAAATTTATCGATCTTTTTCTTAGAATTAGTCCTTTCATAAATGTAACTCATAATTCCTTAATTATGCTTGAATACGTTGCTATCAAAACCACTTGAACACTCTTTTTTAACTAGAACTAACTTCCTAAAACGGATTCCATCAACTCTTAACGTGCAAATGTTAATCAATGCTATATCAAATCAACAAAATGTTTTGAAGTATTTTCTTACCTATAAATTGGACTTGGATGGTATTATTTTATTTGCATCCAACAAGTTTTTGTCCAAGTAAGAGAATATATTGCTGTAGAAAAAACATGGGAAGCTTAGGCAAAAACATCTCCTTAGGACTATTTTTGTTTATCGGTATACTTGTCATTACACCAGGGTTTGCAATTCGTACCCATGAAGAAAATCCAGAGCTTTCTCGACATTTGGAAGAGTGCCACACAAAGGTGACAAAACGTTGTGCAATAGAAATCTCTAATAGTATATACAACAACAACAACACTCCATCAGAATACTGTTGCCAAAAGCATATAACAACCGGGAAAGCTTGCCATGATGATTTCATAAAACTATTCGTTTCAAAAGTGCCAAAGGATAAAGTAACTTTTGTTGTAGCTAAGGGTGACCAAATTTGGAACCAATGTGCTGCTATTGTGGCTTTGGCGCCTGTTGCCTAAACCCTTTCTATTCAACCTTGAATTGTTCTAGTTTAAATTGTATGCAATAATAGGTGTCTCCATGACGTAAGATTAACATTTGGGTCTTTGGATATCCACTTTGTTACTTTGTTTTTTACTGAATTTCATTCTTTTCATAAGACAGCCTCATGGGTTGAGTTGAGCACAGATTGGATTTGATATAAATGTTTATGTATTTAAATTGGAAGCAAGAAACCTAAAGGAATTCAGAACCAATTCCCATGATACCTTCAATTATTTTAAACACTTTAAGAACCAAACGTGGTAATATAATCAAACTTCATATTCAATCATTCATATTTAAAAACAAACGTGTTAATCTTATAAATATTGAGGTCTATTTATTTTTATAAAATGACTCAAAACATTCCTTCATAAATTTTAAAAAACTAACATAACATAATAGAATAATAATAAAAAAAAAGCGTGCCAAGAAAGCTAGTCTGCAATAGCAAAAAGATAAAAGCAAGTTTGACTAGGCTTTGTTTTTACCTATCTAACAACAGAGATGTCATATGATTTGTTTTGTTTAGGAAACAAATAATTTCAAATCAGCAACATAAAAAGCTTCCATGGCATGACAGAAAGAATTTAAGCTTCCAAATGTTGCCTGGCTCAACAACATAATAACGAAACCTTAACAAGCAAACGTTTTCGAGGATTTTAGCTTCCAATCGAACTCGCACCATGTAATGACAGTTTACTAGCAGAAAAGATGGTGTGCTACAATGAACTCCATAGTAAAGTCACAAGGAGTGGATACAAATAACAAGTTAGAGATAGATCTATTAACCATATGCAAAGAGCGATTCCTCAGTGTTCCATATGGGCGTGCTAAAGCATCTGTTCCTGTTTTGTACGCAACATCCTCGATCTCAGAAGCATTTAATAAAGTTAAATTCTCTGAATGTCTAAACTCGCACAACTCTTTCGAGGAGCAAGAGTCTGTTAACACTGCCAAATGACCACCCCACCAGCTGCTAGTTTTCGCATTTTCCCTACACACCACCTGCGATATGGTACTTCCGTCAAAGTTACATAAATCTACAGAGCTACTGAAGAACTTTAGCTATAGCGTACCAGTCAAATGGTGATGGATATTGTAGCATCATGTACTTTCTGGTGTGGTTTTACTTAATTTCAATGACGAGCATATAAGAATTAAGAATTACATACATGTTGTCCTAACAACCTTTCAACAATTTTATAAACGTACAAAATTTATTACAACTCTTGTTAAAACTACATCCACACTAACTATTTAAAAGTTTTGCCTTTTGAAAATACAAATATTCTTTATGTATAATACTAGGCAGCTCGGTGGTCCAAAGAAATGGATATTCTCAAAAGCATTTATCTGTAACATTCACAAGATTACAAAATAAATCATCTTAAAAATTTGCATCATCCCACTCAATAACATTTAGAAACTATATGATCAAAACAAATTTCATAAAGTTTTCTTAAAGAGTGTTTTCTTTTTTCGTTATTCCCCGATAAATTCTCCTCCCGTCACATTATCATCCTTGCATTGTGATACACGAGATCAGTTGAGAACTACAAAGCTTGTTCACAATCTCTTGTATCGTGCTGTAGAATTTTATTACCAGTACGAGTTACAATTAGGGTAATATAAATGCATAGGTTAAGTTCACATTAAGGAATAAGAGTTACATAAATAATATTAACGTAACTAGAGTTTGTATGTTATCTATACTTGTAAACCATTGGATTGGATTATGCTATTATACTAAAACAGTGAATTTATTGAGCAATTTTCTAAATTTATCGATCTTTTTCTTAGAATTAGTCCTTTCATAAATGTAACTCATAATTCCTTAATTATGCTTGAATACGTTGCTATCAAAACCACTTGAACACTCCTTTTTAACTAGAACTAACTTCCTAAAACGGATTCCATCAACTCTTAACGTGCAAATGTTAATCAATGCTATATCAAATCAACAAAATGTTTTGAAGTATTTTCTTACCTATAAATCGGACTTGGATGGTATTATTTTATTTGCATCCAACAAGTTTTTGTCCAAGTAAGAGAATATATTGCTGTAGAAAAAACATGGGAAGCTTAGGCAAAAACATCTCCTTAGGACTATTTTTGTTTATCGGTATACTTGTCATTACACCAGGGTTTGCAATTCGTACCCATGAAGAAAATCCAGAGCTTTCTCGACATTTGGAAGAGTGCCACACAAAGGTGACAAAACGTTGTGCAATAGAAATCTCTAATAGTATATACAACAACAACAACACTCCATCAGAATACTGTTGCCAAAAGCATATAACAACCGGGAAAGCTTGCCATGATGATTTCATAAAACTATTCGTTTCAAAAGTGCCAAAGGATAAAGTAACTTTTGTTGTAGCTAAGGGTGACCAAATTTGGAACCAATGTGCTGCTATTGTGGCTTTGGCGCCTGTTGCCTAAACCCTTTCTATTCAACCTTGAATTGTTCTAGTTTAAATTGTATGCAATAATAGGTGTCTCCATGACGTAAGATTAACATTTGGGTCTTTGGATATCCACTTTGTTACTTTGTTTTTTACTGAATTTCATTCTTTTCATAAGACAGCCTCATGGGTTGAGTTGAGCACAGATTGGATTTGATATAAATGTTTATGTATTTAAATTGGAAGCAAGAAACCTAAAGGAATTCAGAACCAATTCCCATGATACCTTCAATTATTTTAAACACTTTAAGAACCAAACGTGGTAATATAATCAAACTTCATATTCAATCATTCATATTTAAAAACAAACGTGTTAATCTTATAAATATTGAGGTCTATTTATTTTTATAAAATGACTCAAAACATTCCTTCATAAATTTTAAAAAACTAACATAACATAATAGAATAATAATAAAAAAAAAGCGTGCCAAGAAAGCTAGTCTGCAATAGCAAAAAGATAAAAGCAAGTTTGACTAGGCTTTGTTTTTACCTATCTAACAACAGAGATGTCATATGATTTGTTTTGTTTAGGAAACAAATAATTTCAAATCAGCAACATAAAAAGCTTCCATGGCATGACAGAAAGAATTTAAGCTTCCAAATGTTGCCTGGCTCAACAACATAATAACGAAACCTTAACAAGCAAACGTTTTCGAGGATTTTAGCTTCCAATCGAACTCGCACCATGTAATGACAGTTTACTAGCAGAAAAGATGGTGTGCTACAATGAACTCCATAGTAAAGTCACAAGGAGTGGATACAAATAACAAGTTAGAGATAGATCTATTAACCATATGCAAAGAGCGATTCCTCAGTGTTCCATATGGGCGTGCTAAAGCATCTGTTCCTGTTTTGTACGCAACATCCTCGATCTCAGAAGCATTTAATAAAGTTAAATTCTCTGAATGTCTAAACTCGCACAACTCTTTCGAGGAGCAAGAGTCTGTTAACACTGCCAAATGACCACCCCACCAGCTGCTAGTTTTCGCATTTTCCCTACACACCACCTGCGATATGGTACTTCCGTCAAAGTTACATAAATCTACAGAGCTACTGAAGAACTTTAGCTATAGCGTACCAGTCAAATGGTGATGGATATTGTAGCATCATGTACTTTCTGGTGTGGTTTTACTTAATTTCAATGACGAGCATATAAGAATTAAGAATTACATACATGTTGTCCTAACAACCTTTCAACAATTTTATAAACGTACAAAATTTATTACAACTCTTGTTAAAACTACATCCACACTAACTATTTAAAAGTTTTGCCTTTTGAAAATACAAATATTCTTTATGTATAATACTAGGCAGCTCGGTGGTCCAAAGAAATGGATATTCTCAAAAGCATTTATCTGTAACATTCACAAGATTACAAAATAAATCATCTTAAAAATTTGCATCATCCCACTCAATAACATTTAGAAACTATATGATCAAAACAAATTTCATAAAGTTTTCTTAAAGAGTGTTTTCTTTTTTCGTTATTCCCCGATAAATTCTCCTCCCGTCACATTATCATCCTTGCATTGTGATACACGAGATCAGTTGAGAACTACAAAGCTTGTTCACAATCTCTTGTATCGTGCTGTAGAATTTTATTACCAGTACGAGTTACAATTAGGGTAATATAAATGCATAGGTTAAGTTCACATTAAGGAATAAGAGTTACATAAATAATATTAACGTAACTAGAGTTTGTATGTTATCTATACTTGTAAACCATTGGATTGGATTATGCTATTATACTAAAACAGTGAATTTATTGAGCAATTTTCTAAATTTATCGATCTTTTTCTTAGAATTAGTCCTTTCATAAATGTAACTCATAATTCCTTAATTATGCTTGAATACGTTGCTATCAAAACCACTTGAACACTCCTTTTTAACTAGAACTAACTTCCTAAAACGGATTCCATCAACTCTTAACGTGCAAATGTTAATCAATGCTATATCAAATCAACAAAATGTTTTGAAGTATTTTCTTACCTATAAATCGGACTTGGATGGTATTATTTTATTTGCATCCAACAAGTTTTTGTCCAAGTAAGAGAATATATTGCTGTAGAAAAAACATGGGAAGCTTAGGCAAAAACATCTCCTTAGGACTATTTTTGTTTATCGGTATACTTGTCATTACACCAGGGTTTGCAATTCGTACCCATGAAGAAAATCCAGAGCTTTCTCGACATTTGGAAGAGTGCCACACAAAGGTGACAAAACGTTGTGCAATAGAAATCTCTAATAGTATATACAACAACAACAACACTCCATCAGAATACTGTTGCCAAAAGCATATAACAACCGGGAAAGCTTGCCATGATGATTTCATAAAACTATTCGTTTCAAAAGTGCCAAAGGATAAAGTAACTTTTGTTGTAGCTAAGGGTGACCAAATTTGGAACCAATGTGCTGCTATTGTGGCTTTGGCGCCTGTTGCCTAAACCCTTTCTATTCAACCTTGAATTGTTCTAGTTTAAATTGTATGCAATAATAGGTGTCTCCATGACGTAAGATTAACATTTGGGTCTTTGGATATCCACTTTGTTACTTTGTTTTTTACTGAATTTCATTCTTTTCATAAGACAGCCTCATGGGTTGAGTTGAGCACAGATTGGATTTGATATAAATGTTTATGTATTTAAATTGGAAGCAAGAAACCTAAAGGAATTCAGAACCAATTCCCATGATACCTTCAATTATTTTAAACACTTTAAGAACCAAACGTGGTAATATAATCAAACTTCATATTCAATCATTCATATTTAAAAACAAACGTGTTAATCTTATAAATATTGAGGTCTATTTATTTTTATAAAATGACTCAAAACATTCCTTCATAAATTTTAAAAAACTAACATAACATAATAGAATAATAATAAAAAAAAAGCGTGCCAAGAAAGCTAGTCTGCAATAGCAAAAAGATAAAAGCAAGTTTGACTAGGCTTTGTTTTTACCTATCTAACAACAGAGATGTCATATGATTTGTTTTGTTTAGGAAACAAATAATTTCAAATCAGCAACATAAAAAGCTTCCATGGCATGACAGAAAGAATTTAAGCTTCCAAATGTTGCCTGGCTCAACAACATAATAACGAAACCTTAACAAGCAAACGTTTTCGAGGATTTTAGCTTCCAATCGAACTCGCACCATGTAATGACAGTTTACTAGCAGAAAAGATGGTGTGCTACAATGAACTCCATAGTAAAGTCACAAGGAGTGGATACAAATAACAAGTTAGAGATAGATCTATTAACCATATGCAAAGAGCGATTCCTCAGTGTTCCATATGGGCGTGCTAAAGCATCTGTTCCTGTTTTGTACGCAACATCCTCGATCTCAGAAGCATTTAATAAAGTTAAATTCTCTGAATGTCTAAACTCGCACAACTCTTTCGAGGAGCAAGAGTCTGTTAACACTGCCAAATGACCACCCCACCAGCTGCTAGTTTTCGCATTTTCCCTACACACCACCTGCGATATGGTACTTCCGTCAAAGTTACATAAATCTACAGAGCTACTGAAGAACTTTAGCTATAGCGTACCAGTCAAATGGTGATGGATATTGTAGCATCATGTACTTTCTGGTGTGGTTTTACTTAATTTCAATGACGAGCATATAAGAATTAAGAATTACATACATGTTGTCCTAACAACCTTTCAACAATTTTATAAACGTACAAAATTTATTACAACTCTTGTTAAAACTACATCCACACTAACTATTTAAAAGTTTTGCCTTTTGAAAATACAAATATTCTTTATGTATAATACTAGGCAGCTCGGTGGTCCAAAGAAATGGATATTCTCAAAAGCATTTATCTGTAACATTCACAAGATTACAAAATAAATCATCTTAAAAATTTGCATCATCCCACTCAATAACATTTAGAAACTATATGATCAAAACAAATTTCATAAAGTTTTCTTAAAGAGTGTTTTCTTTTTTCGTTATTCCCCGATAAATTCTCCTCCCGTCACATTATCATCCTTGCATTGTGATACACGAGATCAGTTGAGAACTACAAAGCTTGTTCACAATCTCTTGTATCGTGCTGTAGAATTTTATTACCAGTACGAGTTACAATTAGGGTAATATAAATGCATAGGTTAAGTTCACATTAAGGAATAAGAGTTACATAAATAATATTAACGTAACTAGAGTTTGTATGTTATCTATACTTGTAAACCATTGGATTGGATTATGCTATTATACTAAAACAGTGAATTTATTGAGCAATTTTCTAAATTTATCGATCTTTTTCTTAGAATTAGTCCTTTCATAAATGTAACTCATAATTCCTTAATTATGCTTGAATACGTTGCTATCAAAACCACTTGAACACTCCTTTTTAACTAGAACTAACTTCCTAAAACGGATTCCATCAACTCTTAACGTGCAAATGTTAATCAATGCTATATCAAATCAACAAAATGTTTTGAAGTATTTTCTTACCTATAAATTGGACTTGGATGGTATTATTTTATTTGCATCCAACAAGTTTTTGTCCAAGTAAGAGAATATATTGCTGTAGAAAAAACATGGGAAGCTTAGGCAAAAACATCTCCTTAGGACTATTTTTGTTTATCGGTATACTTGTCATTACACCAGGGTTTGCAATTCGTACCCATGAAGAAAATCCAGAGCTTTCTCGACATTTGGAAGAGTGCCACACAAAGGTGACAAAACGTTGTGCAATAGAAATCTCTAATAGTATATACAACAACAACAACACTCCATCAGAATACTGTTGCCAAAAGCATATAACAACCGGGAAAGCTTGCCATGATGATTTCATAAAACTATTCGTTTCAAAAGTGCCAAAGGATAAAGTAACTTTTGTTGTAGCTAAGGGTGACCAAATTTGGAACCAATGTGCTGCTATTGTGGCTTTGGCGCCTGTTGCCTAAACCCTTTCTATTCAACCTTGAATTGTTCTAGTTTAAATTGTATGCAATAATAGGTGTCTCCATGACGTAAGATTAACATTTGGGTCTTTGGATATCCACTTTGTTACTTTGTTTTTTACTGAATTTCATTCTTTTCATAAGACAGCCTCATGGGTTGAGTTGAGCACAGATTGGATTTGATATAAATGTTTATGTATTTAAATTGGAAGCAAGAAACCTAAAGGAATTCAGAACCAATTCCCATGATACCTTCAATTATTTTAAACACTTTAAGAACCAAACGTGGTAATATAATCAAACTTCATATTCAATCATTCATATTTAAAAACAAACGTGTTAATCTTATAAATATTGAGGTCTATTTATTTTTATAAAATGACTCAAAACATTCCTTCATAAATTTTAAAAAACTAACATAACATAATAGAATAATAATAAAAAAAAAGCGTGCCAAGAAAGCTAGTCTGCAATAGCAAAAAGATAAAAGCAAGTTTGACTAGGCTTTGTTTTTACCTATCTAACAACAGAGATGTCATATGATTTGTTTTGTTTAGGAAACAAATAATTTCAAATCAGCAACATAAAAAGCTTCCATGGCATGACAGAAAGAATTTAAGCTTCCAAATGTTGCCTGGCTCAACAACATAATAACGAAACCTTAACAAGCAAACGTTTTCGAGGATTTTAGCTTCCAATCGAACTCGCACCATGTAATGACAGTTTACTAGCAGAAAAGATGGTGTGCTACAATGAACTCCATAGTAAAGTCACAAGGAGTGGATACAAATAACAAGTTAGAGATAGATCTATTAACCATATGCAAAGAGCGATTCCTCAGTGTTCCATATGGGCGTGCTAAAGCATCTGTTCCTGTTTTGTACGCAACATCCTCGATCTCAGAAGCATTTAATAAAGTTAAATTCTCTGAATGTCTAAACTCGCACAACTCTTTCGAGGAGCAAGAGTCTGTTAACACTGCCAAATGACCACCCCACCAGCTGCTAGTTTTCGCATTTTCCCTACACACCACCTGCGATATGGTACTTCCGTCAAAGTTACATAAATCTACAGAGCTACTGAAGAACTTTAGCTATAGCGTACCAGTCAAATGGTGATGGATATTGTAGCATCATGTACTTTCTGGTGTGGTTTTACTTAATTTCAATGACGAGCATATAAGAATTAAGAATTACATACATGTTGTCCTAACAACCTTTCAACAATTTTATAAACGTACAAAATTTATTACAACTCTTGTTAAAACTACATCCACACTAACTATTTAAAAGTTTTGCCTTTTGAAAATACAAATATTCTTTATGTATAATACTAGGCAGCTCGGTGGTCCAAAGAAATGGATATTCTCAAAAGCATTTATCTGTAACATTCACAAGATTACAAAATAAATCATCTTAAAAATTTGCATCATCCCACTCAATAACATTTAGAAACTATATGATCAAAACAAATTTCATAAAGTTTTCTTAAAGAGTGTTTTCTTTTTTCGTTATTCCCCGATAAATTCTCCTCCCGTCACATTATCATCCTTGCATTGTGATACACGAGATCAGTTGAGAACTACAAAGCTTGTTCACAATCTCTTGTATCGTGCTGTAGAATTTTATTACCAGTACGAGTTACAATTAGGGTAATATAAATGCATAGGTTAAGTTCACATTAAGGAATAAGAGTTACATAAATAATATTAACGTAACTAGAGTTTGTATGTTATCTATACTTGTAAACCATTGGATTGGATTATGCTATTATACTAAAACAGTGAATTTATTGAGCAATTTTCTAAATTTATCGATCTTTTTCTTAGAATTAGTCCTTTCATAAATGTAACTCATAATTCCTTAATTATGCTTGAATACGTTGCTATCAAAACCACTTGAACACTCCTTTTTAACTAGAACTAACTTCCTAAAACGGATTCCATCAACTCTTAACGTGCAAATGTTAATCAATGCTATATCAAATCAACAAAATGTTTTGAAGTATTTTCTTACCTATAAATTGGACTTGGATGGTATTATTTTATTTGCATCCAACAAGTTTTTGTCCAAGTAAGAGAATATATTGCTGTAGAAAAAACATGGGAAGCTTAGGCAAAAACATCTCCTTAGGACTATTTTTGTTTATCGGTATACTTGTCATTACACCAGGGTTTGCAATTCGTACCCATGAAGAAAATCCAGAGCTTTCTCGACATTTGGAAGAGTGCCACACAAAGGTGACAAAACGTTGTGCAATAGAAATCTCTAATAGTATATACAACAACAACAACACTCCATCAGAATACTGTTGCCAAAAGCATATAACAACCGGGAAAGCTTGCCATGATGATTTCATAAAACTATTCGTTTCAAAAGTGCCAAAGGATAAAGTAACTTTTGTTGTAGCTAAGGGTGACCAAATTTGGAACCAATGTGCTGCTATTGTGGCTTTGGCGCCTGTTGCCTAAACCCTTTCTATTCAACCTTGAATTGTTCTAGTTTAAATTGTATGCAATAATAGGTGTCTCCATGACGTAAGATTAACATTTGGGTCTTTGGATATCCACTTTGTTACTTTGTTTTTTACTGAATTTCATTCTTTTCATAAGACAGCCTCATGGGTTGAGTTGAGCACAGATTGGATTTGATATAAATGTTTATGTATTTAAATTGGAAGCAAGAAACCTAAAGGAATTCAGAACCAATTCCCATGATACCTTCAATTATTTTAAACACTTTAAGAACCAAACGTGGTAATATAATCAAACTTCATATTCAATCATTCATATTTAAAAACAAACGTGTTAATCTTATAAATATTGAGGTCTATTTATTTTTATAAAATGACTCAAAACATTCCTTCATAAATTTTAAAAAACTAACATAACATAATAGAATAATAATAAAAAAAAAGCGTGCCAAGAAAGCTAGTCTGCAATAGCAAAAAGATAAAAGCAAGTTTGACTAGGCTTTGTTTTTACCTATCTAACAACAGAGATGTCATATGATTTGTTTTGTTTAGGAAACAAATAATTTCAAATCAGCAACATAAAAAGCTTCCATGGCATGACAGAAAGAATTTAAGCTTCCAAATGTTGCCTGGCTCAACAACATAATAACGAAACCTTAACAAGCAAACGTTTTCGAGGATTTTAGCTTCCAATCGAACTCGCACCATGTAATGACAGTTTACTAGCAGAAAAGATGGTGTGCTACAATGAACTCCATAGTAAAGTCACAAGGAGTGGATACAAATAACAAGTTAGAGATAGATCTATTAACCATATGCAAAGAGCGATTCCTCAGTGTTCCATATGGGCGTGCTAAAGCATCTGTTCCTGTTTTGTACGCAACATCCTCGATCTCAGAAGCATTTAATAAAGTTAAATTCTCTGAATGTCTAAACTCGCACAACTCTTTCGAGGAGCAAGAGTCTGTTAACACTGCCAAATGACCACCCCACCAGCTGCTAGTTTTCGCATTTTCCCTACACACCACCTGCGATATGGTACTTCCGTCAAAGTTACATAAATCTACAGAGCTACTGAAGAACTTTAGCTATAGCGTACCAGTCAAATGGTGATGGATATTGTAGCATCATGTACTTTCTGGTGTGGTTTTACTTAATTTCAATGACGAGCATATAAGAATTAAGAATTACATACATGTTGTCCTAACAACCTTTCAACAATTTTATAAACGTACAAAATTTATTACAACTCTTGTTAAAACTACATCCACACTAACTATTTAAAAGTTTTGCCTTTTGAAAATACAAATATTCTTTATGTATAATACTAGGCAGCTCGGTGGTCCAAAGAAATGGATATTCTCAAAAGCATTTATCTGTAACATTCACAAGATTACAAAATAAATCATCTTAAAAATTTGCATCATCCCACTCAATAACATTTAGAAACTATATGATCAAAACAAATTTCATAAAGTTTTCTTAAAGAGTGTTTTCTTTTTTCGTTATTCCCCGATAAATTCTCCTCCCGTCACATTATCATCCTTGCATTGTGATACACGAGATCAGTTGAGAACTACAAAGCTTGTTCACAATCTCTTGTATCGTGCTGTAGAATTTTATTACCAGTACGAGTTACAATTAGGGTAATATAAATGCATAGGTTAAGTTCACATTAAGGAATAAGAGTTACATAAATAATATTAACGTAACTAGAGTTTGTATGTTATCTATACTTGTAAACCATTGGATTGGATTATGCTATTATACTAAAACAGTGAATTTATTGAGCAATTTTCTAAATTTATCGATCTTTTTCTTAGAATTAGTCCTTTCATAAATGTAACTCATAATTCCTTAATTATGCTTGAATACGTTGCTATCAAAACCACTTGAACACTCCTTTTTAACTAGAACTAACTTCCTAAAACGGATTCCATCAACTCTTAACGTGCAAATGTTAATCAATGCTATATCAAATCAACAAAATGTTTTGAAGTATTTTCTTACCTATAAATTGGACTTGGATGGTATTATTTTATTTGCATCCAACAAGTTTTTGTCCAAGTAAGAGAATATATTGCTGTAGAAAAAACATGGGAAGCTTAGGCAAAAACATCTCCTTAGGACTATTTTTGTTTATCGGTATACTTGTCATTACACCAGGGTTTGCAATTCGTACCCATGAAGAAAATCCAGAGCTTTCTCGACATTTGGAAGAGTGCCACACAAAGGTGACAAAACGTTGTGCAATAGAAATCTCTAATAGTATATACAACAACAACAACACTCCATCAGAATACTGTTGCCAAAAGCATATAACAACCGGGAAAGCTTGCCATGATGATTTCATAAAACTATTCGTTTCAAAAGTGCCAAAGGATAAAGTAACTTTTGTTGTAGCTAAGGGTGACCAAATTTGGAACCAATGTGCTGCTATTGTGGCTTTGGCGCCTGTTGCCTAAACCCTTTCTATTCAACCTTGAATTGTTCTAGTTTAAATTGTATGCAATAATAGGTGTCTCCATGACGTAAGATTAACATTTGGGTCTTTGGATATCCACTTTGTTACTTTGTTTTTTACTGAATTTCATTCTTTTCATAAGACAGCCTCATGGGTTGAGTTGAGCACAGATTGGATTTGATATAAATGTTTATGTATTTAAATTGGAAGCAAGAAACCTAAAGGAATTCAGAACCAATTCCCATGATACCTTCAATTATTTTAAACACTTTAAGAACCAAACGTGGTAATATAATCAAACTTCATATTCAATCATTCATATTTAAAAACAAACGTGTTAATCTTATAAATATTGAGGTCTATTTATTTTTATAAAATGACTCAAAACATTCCTTCATAAATTTTAAAAAACTAACATAACATAATAGAATAATAATAAAAAAAAAGCGTGCCAAGAAAGCTAGTCTGCAATAGCAAAAAGATAAAAGCAAGTTTGACTAGGCTTTGTTTTTACCTATCTAACAACAGAGATGTCATATGATTTGTTTTGTTTAGGAAACAAATAATTTCAAATCAGCAACATAAAAAGCTTCCATGGCATGACAGAAAGAATTTAAGCTTCCAAATGTTGCCTGGCTCAACAACATAATAACGAAACCTTAACAAGCAAACGTTTTCGAGGATTTTAGCTTCCAATCGAACTCGCACCATGTAATGACAGTTTACTAGCAGAAAAGATGGTGTGCTACAATGAACTCCATAGTAAAGTCACAAGGAGTGGATACAAATAACAAGTTAGAGATAGATCTATTAACCATATGCAAAGAGCGATTCCTCAGTGTTCCATATGGGCGTGCTAAAGCATCTGTTCCTGTTTTGTACGCAACATCCTCGATCTCAGAAGCATTTAATAAAGTTAAATTCTCTGAATGTCTAAACTCGCACAACTCTTTCGAGGAGCAAGAGTCTGTTAACACTGCCAAATGACCACCCCACCAGCTGCTAGTTTTCGCATTTTCCCTACACACCACCTGCGATATGGTACTTCCGTCAAAGTTACATAAATCTACAGAGCTACTGAAGAACTTTAGCTATAGCGTACCAGTCAAATGGTGATGGATATTGTAGCATCATGTACTTTCTGGTGTGGTTTTACTTAATTTCAATGACGAGCATATAAGAATTAAGAATTACATACATGTTGTCCTAACAACCTTTCAACAATTTTATAAACGTACAAAATTTATTACAACTCTTGTTAAAACTACATCCACACTAACTATTTAAAAGTTTTGCCTTTTGAAAATACAAATATTCTTTATGTATAATACTAGGCAGCTCGGTGGTCCAAAGAAATGGATATTCTCAAAAGCATTTATCTGTAACATTCACAAGATTACAAAATAAATCATCTTAAAAATTTGCATCATCCCACTCAATAACATTTAGAAACTATATGATCAAAACAAATTTCATAAAGTTTTCTTAAAGAGTGTTTTCTTTTTTCGTTATTCCCCGATAAATTCTCTTCCCGTCACATTATCATCCTTGCATTGTGATACACGAGATCAGTTGAGAACTACAAAGCTTGTTCACAATCTCTTGTATCGTGCTGTAGAATTTTATTACCAGTACGAGTTACAATTAGGGTAATATAAATGCATAGGTTAAGTTCACATTAAGGAATAAGAGTTACATAAATAATATTAACGTAACTAGAGTTTGTATGTTATCTATACTTGTAAACCATTGGATTGGATTATGCTATTATACTAAAACAGTGAATTTATTGAGCAATTTTCTAAATTTATCGATCTTTTTCTTAGAATTAGTCCTTTCATAAATGTAACTCATAATTCCTTAATTATGCTTGAATACGTTGCTATCAAAACCACTTGAACACTCCTTTTTAACTAGAACTAACTTCCTAAAACGGATTCCATCAACTCTTAACGTGCAAATGTTAATCAATGCTATATCAAATCAACAAAATGTTTTGAAGTATTTTCTTACCTATAAATTGGACTTGGATGGTATTATTTTATTTGCATCCAACAAGTTTTTGTCCAAGTAAGAGAATATATTGCTGTAGAAAAAACATGGGAAGCTTAGGCAAAAACATCTCCTTAGGACTATTTTTGTTTATCGGTATACTTGTCATTACACCAGGGTTTGCAATTCGTACCCATGAAGAAAATCCAGAGCTTTCTCGACATTTGGAAGAGTGCCACACAAAGGTGACAAAACGTTGTGCAATAGAAATCTCTAATAGTATATACAACAACAACAACACTCCATCAGAATACTGTTGCCAAAAGCATATAACAACCGGGAAAGCTTGCCATGATGATTTCATAAAACTATTCGTTTCAAAAGTGCCAAAGGATAAAGTAACTTTTGTTGTAGCTAAGGGTGACCAAATTTGGAACCAATGTGCTGCTATTGTGGCTTTGGCGCCTGTTCCCTAAACCCTTTCTATTCAACCTTGAATTGTTCTAGTTTAAATTGTATGCAATAATAGGTGTCTCCATGACGTAAGATTAACATTTGGGTCTTTGGATATCCACTTTGTTACTTTGTTTTTTACTGAATTTCATTCTTTTCATAAGACAGCCTCATGGGTTGAGTTGAGCACAGATTGGATTTGATATAAATGTTTATGTATTTAAATTGGAAGCAAGAAACCTAAAGGAATTCAGAACCAATTCCCATGATACCTTCAATTATTTTAAACACTTTAAGAACCAAACGTGGTAATATAATCAAACTTCATATTCAATCATTCATATTTAAAAACAAACGTGTTAATCTTATAAATATTGAGGTCTATTTATTTTTATAAAATGACTCAAAACATTCCTTCATAAATTTTAAAAAACTAACATAACATAATAGAATAATAAAAAAAAAAAAGCGTGCCAAGAAAGCTAGTCTGCAATAGCAAAAAGATAAAAGCAAGTTTGACTAGGCTTTGTTTTTACCTATCTAACAACAGAGATGTCATATGATTTGTTTTGTTTAGGAAACAAATAATTTCAAATCAGCAACATAAAAAGCTTCCATGGCATGACAGAAAGAATTTAAGCTTCCAAATGTTGCCTGGCTCAACAACATAATAACGAAACCTTAACAAGCAAACGTTTTCGAGGATTTTAGCTTCCAATCGAACTCGCACCATGTAATGACAGTTTACTAGCAGAAAAGATGGTGTGCTACAATGAACTCCATAGTAAAGTCACAAGGAGTGGATACAAATAACAAGTTAGAGATAGATCTATTAACCATATGCAAAGAGCGATTCCTCAGTGTTCCATATGGGCGTGCTAAAGCATCTGTTCCTGTTTTGTACGCAACATCCTCGATCTCAGAAGCATTTAATAAAGTTAAATTCTCTGAATGTCTAAACTCGCACAACTCTTTCGAGGAGCAAGAGTCTGTTAACACTGCCAAATGACCACCCCACCAGCTGCTAGTTTTCGCATTTTCCCTACACACCACCTGCGATATGGTACTTCCGTCAAAGTTACATAAATCTACAGAGCTACTGAAGAACTTTAGCTATAGCGTACCAGTCAAATGGTGATGGATATTGTAGCATCATGTACTTTCTGGTGTGGTTTTACTTAATTTCAATGACGAGCATATAAGAATTAAGAATTACATACATGTTGTCCTAACAACCTTTCAACAATTTTATAAACGTACAAAATTTATTACAACTCTTGTTAAAACTACATCCACACTAACTATTTAAAAGTTTTGCCTTTTGAAAATACAAATATTCTTTATGTATAATACTAGGCAGCTCGGTGGTCCAAAGAAATGGATATTCTCAAAAGCATTTATCTGTAACATTCACAAGATTACAAAATAAATCATCTTAAAAATTTGCATCATCCCACTCAATAACATTTAGAAACTATATGATCAAAACAAATTTCATAAAGTTTTCTTAAAGAGTGTTTTCTTTTTTCGTTATTCCCCGATAAATTCTCCTCCCGTCACATTATCATCCTTGCATTGTGATACACGAGATCAGTTGAGAACTACAAAGCTTGTTCACAATCTCTTGTATCGTGCTGTAGAATTTTATTACCAAGTTACAATTAGGGTAATATAAATGCATAGGTTAAGTTCACATTAAGGAATAAGAGTTACATAAATAATATTAACGTAACTAGAGTTTGTATGTTATCTATACTTGTAAACCATTGGATTGGATTATGCTATTATACTAAAACAGTGAATTTATTGAGCAATTTTCTAAATTTATCGATCTTTTTCTTAGAATTAGTCCTTTCATAAATGTAACTCATAATTCCTTAATTATGCTTGAATACGTTGCTATCAAAACCACTTGAACACTCCTTTTTAACTAGAACTAACTTCCTAAAACGGATTCCATCAACTCTTAACGTGCAAATGTTAATCAATGCTATATCAAATCAACAAAATGTTTTGAAGTATTTTCTTACCTATAAATTGGACTTGGATGGTATTATTTTATTTGCATCCAACAAGTTTTTGTCCAAGTAAGAGAATATATTGCTGTAGAAAAAACATGGGAAGCTTAGGCAAAAACATCTCCTTAGGACTATTTTTGTTTATCGGT
Organism: Populus nigra; assembly: GCF_951802175.1. Lineage (NCBI taxonomy): Eukaryota > Viridiplantae > Streptophyta > Magnoliopsida > Malpighiales > Salicaceae > Populus > Populus nigra. Next base: position 12,591,700 of record NC_084858.1, on the reverse strand, counting down.
ATACTTGTCATTACACCAGGGTTTGCAATTCGTACCCATGAAGAAAATCCAGAGCTTTCTCGACATTTGGAAGAGTGCCACACAAAGGTGACAAAACGTTGTGCAATAGAAATCTCTAATAGTATATACAACAACAACAACACTCCATCAGAATACTGTTGCCAAAAGCATATAACAACCGGGAAAGCTTGCCATGATGATTTCATAAAACTATTCGTTTCAAAAGTGCCAAAGGATAAAGTAACTTTTGTTGTAGCTAAGGGTGACCAAATTTGGAACCAATGTGCTGCTATTGTGGCTTTGGCGCCTGTTGCCTAAACCCTTTCTATTCAACCTTGAATTGTTCTAGTTTAAATTGTATGCAATAATAGGTGTCTCCATGACGTAAGATTAACATTTGGGTCTTTGGATATCCACTTTGTTACTTTGTTTTTTACTGAATTTCATTCTTTTCATAAGACAGCCTCATGGGTTGAGTTGAGCACAGATTGGATTTGATATAAATGTTTATGTATTTAAATTGGAAGCAAGAAACCTAAAGGAATTCAGAACCAATTCCCATGATACCTTCAATTATTTTAAACACTTTAAGAACCAAACGTGGTAATATAATCAAACTTCATATTCAATCATTCATATTTAAAAACAAACGTGTTAATCTTATAAATATTGAGGTCTATTTATTTTTATAAAATGACTCAAAACATTCCTTCATAAATTTTAAAAAACTAACATAACATAATAGAATAATAAAAAAAAAAAAGCGTGCCAAGAAAGCTAGTCTGCAATAGCAAAAAGATAAAAGCAAGTTTGACTAGGCTTTGTTTTTACCTATCTAACAACAGAGATGTCATATGATTTGTTTTGTTTAGGAAACAAATAATTTCAAATCAGCAACATAAAAAGCTTCCATGGCATGACAGAAAGAATTTAAGCTTCCAAATGTTGCCTGGCTCAACAACATAATAACGAAACCTTAACAAGCAAACGTTTTCGAGGATTTTAGCTTCCAATCGAACTCGCACCATGTAATGACAGTTTACTAGCAGAAAAGATGGTGTGCTACAATGAACTCCATAGTAAAGTCACAAGGAGTGGATACAAATAACAAGTTAGAGATAGATCTATTAACCATATGCAAAGAGCGATTCCTCAGTGTTCCATATGGGCGTGCTAAAGCATCTGTTCCTGTTTTGTACGCAACATCCTCGATCTCAGAAGCATTTAATAAAGTTAAATTCTCTGAATGTCTAAACTCGCACAACTCTTTCGAGGAGCAAGAGTCTGTTAACACTGCCAAATGACCACCCCACCAGCTGCTAGTTTTCGCATTTTCCCTACACACCACCTGCGATATGGTACTTCCGTCAAAGTTACATAAATCTACAGAGCTACTGAAGAACTTTAGCTATAGCGTACCAGTCAAATGGTGATGGATATTGTAGCATCATGTACTTTCTGGTGTGGTTTTACTTAATTTCAATGACGAGCATATAAGAATTAAGAATTACATACATGTTGTCCTAACAACCTTTCAACAATTTTATAAACGTACAAAATTTATTACAACTCTTGTTAAAACTACATCCACACTAACTATTTAAAAGTTTTGCCTTTTGAAAATACAAATATTCTTTATGTATAATACTAGGCAGCTCGGTGGTCCAAAGAAATGGATATTCTCAAAAGCATTTATCTGTAACATTCACAAGATTACAAAATAAATCATCTTAAAAATTTGCATCATCCCACTCAATAACATTTAGAAACTATATGATCAAAACAAATTTCATAAAGTTTTCTTAAAGAGTGTTTTCTTTTTTCGTTATTCCCCGATAAATTCTCTTCCCGTCACATTATCATCCTTGCATTGTGATACACGAGATCAGTTGAGAACTACAAAGCTTGTTCACAATCTCTTGTATCGTGCTGTAGAATTTTATTACCAGTACGAGTTACAATTAGGGTAATATAAATGCATAGGTTAAGTTCACATTAAGGAATAAGAGTTACATAAATAATATTAACGTAACTAGAGTTTGTATGTTATCTATACTTGTAAACCATTGGATTGGATTATGCTATTATACTAAAACAGTGAATTTATTGAGCAATTTTCTAAATTTATCGATCTTTTTCTTAGAATTAGTCCTTTCATAAATGTAACTCATAATTCCTTAATTATGCTTGAATACGTTGCTATCAAAACCACTTGAACACTCCTTTTTAACTAGAACTAACTTCCTAAAACGGATTCCATCAACTCTTAACGTGCAAATGTTAATCAATGCTATATCAAATCAACAAAATGTTTTGAAGTATTTTCTTACCTATAAATTGGACTTGGATGGTATTATTTTATTTGCATCCAACAAGTTTTTGTCCAAGTAAGAGAATATATTGCTGTAGAAAAAACATGGGAAGCTTAGGCAAAAACATCTCCTTAGGACTATTTTTGTTTATCGGTATACTTGTCATTACACCAGGGTTTGCAATTCGTACCCATGAAGAAAATCCAGAGCTTTCTCGACATTTGGAAGAGTGCCACACAAAGGTGACAAAACGTTGTGCAATAGAAATCTCTAATAGTATATACAACAACAACAACACTCCATCAGAATACTGTTGCCAAAAGCATATAACAACCGGGAAAGCTTGCCATGATGATTTCATAAAACTATTCGTTTCAAAAGTGCCAAAGGATAAAGTAACTTTTGTTGTAGCTAAGGGTGACCAAATTTGGAACCAATGTGCTGCTATTGTGGCTTTGGCGCCTGTTCCCTAAACCCTTTCTATTCAACCTTGAATTGTTCTAGTTTAAATTGTATGCAATAATAGGTGTCTCCATGACGTAAGATTAACATTTGGGTCTTTGGATATCCACTTTGTTACTTTGTTTTTTACTGAATTTCATTCTTTTCATAAGACAGCCTCATGGGTTGAGTTGAGCACAGATTGGATTTGATATAAATGTTTATGTATTTAAATTGGAAGCAAGAAACCTAAAGGAATTCAGAACCAATTCCCATGATACCTTCAATTATTTTAAACACTTTAAGAACCAAACGTGGTAATATAATCAAACTTCATATTCAATCATTCATATTTAAAAACAAACGTGTTAATCTTATAAATATTGAGGTCTATTTATTTTTATAAAATGACTCAAAACATTCCTTCATAAATTTTAAAAAACTAACATAACATAATAGAATAATAATAAAAAAAAAAGCGTGCCAAGAAAGCTAGTCTGCAATAGCAAAAAGATAAAAGCAAGTTTGACTAGGCTTTGTTTTTACCTATCTAACAACAGAGATGTCATATGATTTGTTTTGTTTAGGAAACAAATAATTTCAAATCAGCAACATAAAAAGCTTCCATGGCATGACAGAAAGAATTTAAGCTTCCAAATGTTGCCTGGCTCAACAACATAATAACGAAACCTTAACAAGCAAACGTTTTCGAGGATTTTAGCTTCCAATCGAACTCGCACCATGTAATGACAGTTTACTAGCAGAAAAGATGGTGTGCTACAATGAACTCCATAGTAAAGTCACAAGGAGTGGATACAAATAACAAGTTAGAGATAGATCTATTAACCATATGCAAAGAGCGATTCCTCAGTGTTCCATATGGGCGTGCTAAAGCATCTGTTCCTGTTTTGTACGCAACATCCTCGATCTCAGAAGCATTTAATAAAGTTAAATTCTCTGAATGTCTAAACTCGCACAACTCTTTCGAGGAGCAAGAGTCTGTTAACACTGCCAAATGACCACCCCACCAGCTGCTAGTTTTCGCATTTTCCCTACACACCACTTGCGATATGGTACTTCCGTCAAAGTTACATAAATCTACAGAGCTACTGAAGAACTTTAGCTATAGCGTACCAGTCAAATGGTGATGGATATTGTAGCATCATGTACTTTCTGGTGTGGTTTTACTTAATTTCAATGACGAGCATATAAGAATTAAGAATTACATACATGTTGTCCTAACAACCTTTCAACAATTTTATAAACGTACAAAATTTATTACAACTCTTGTTAAAACTACATCCACACTAACTATTTAAAAGTTTTGCCTTTTGAAAATACAAATATTCTTTATGTATAATACTAGGCAGCTCGGTGGTCCAAAGAAATGGATATTCTCAAAAGCATTTATCTGTAACATTCACAAGATTACAAAATAAATCATCTTAAAAATTTGCATCATCCCACTCAATAACATTTAGAAACTATATGATCAAAACAAATTTCATAAAGTTTTCTTAAAGAGTGTTTTCTTTTTTCGTTATTCCCCGATAAATTCTCTTCCCGTCACATTATCATCCTTGCATTGTGATACACGAGATCAGTTGAGAACTACAAAGCTTGTTCACAATCTCTTGTATCGTGCTGTAGAATTTTATTACCAGTACGAGTTACAATTAGGGTAATATAAATGCATAGGTTAAGTTCACATTAAGGAATAAGAGTTACATAAATAATATTAACGTAACTAGAGTTTGTATGTTATCTATACTTGTAAACCATTGGATTGGATTATGCTATTATACTAAAACAGTGAATTTATTGAGCAATTTTCTAAATTTATCGATCTTTTTCTTAGAATTAGTCCTTTCATAAATGTAACTCATAATTCCTTAATTATGCTTGAATACGTTGCTATCAAAACCACTTGAACACTCCTTTTTAACTAGAACTAACTTCCTAAAACGGATTCCATCAACTCTTAACGTGCAAATGTTAATCAATGCTATATCAAATCAACAAAATGTTTTGAAGTATTTTCTTACCTATAAATTGGACTTGGATGGTATTATTTTATTTGCATCCAACAAGTTTTTGTCCAAGTAAGAGAATATATTGCTGTAGAAAAAACATGGGAAGCTTAGGCAAAAACATCTCCTTAGGACTATTTTTGTTTATCGGTATACTTGTCATTACACCAGGGTTTGCAATTCGTACCCATGAAGAAAATCCAGAGCTTTCTCGACATTTGGAAGAGTGCCACACAAAGGTGACAAAACGTTGTGCAATAGAAATCTCTAATAGTATATACAACAACAACAACACTCCATCAGAATACTGTTGCCAAAAGCATATAACAACCGGGAAAGCTTGCCATGATGATTTCATAAAACTATTCGTTTCAAAAGTGCCAAAGGATAAAGTAACTTTTGTTGTAGCTAAGGGTGACCAAATTTGGAACCAATGTGCTGCTATTGTGGCTTTGGCGCCTGTTCCCTAAACCCTTTCTATTCAACCTTGAATTGTTCTAGTTTAAATTGTATGCAATAATAGGTGTCTTCATGACGTAAGATTAACATTTGGGTCTTTGGATATCCACTTTGTTACTTTGTTTTTTACTGAATTTCATTCTTTTCATAAGACAGCCTCATGGGTTGAGTTGAGCACAGATTGGATTTGATATAAATGTTTATGTATTTAAATTGGAAGCAAGAAACCTAAAGGAATTCAGAACCAATTCCCATGATACCTTCAATTATTTTAAACACTTTAAGAACCAAACGTGGTAATATAATCAAACTTCATATTCAATCATTCATATTTAAAAACAAACGTGTTAATCTTATAAATATTGAGGTCTATTTATTTTTATAAAATGACTCAAAACATTCCTTCATAAATTTTAAAAAACTAACATAACATAATAGAATAATAAAAAAAAAAAAGCGTGCCAAGAAAGCTAGTCTGCAATAGCAAAAAGATAAAAGCAAGTTTGACTAGGCTTTGTTTTTACCTATCTAACAACAGAGATGTCATATGATTTGTTTTGTTTAGGAAACAAATAATTTCAAATCAGCAACATAAAAAGCTTCCATGGCATGACAGAAAGAATTTAAGCTTCCAAATGTTGCCTGGCTCAACAACATAATAACGAAACCTTAACAAGCAAACGTTTTCGAGGATTTTAGCTTCCAATCGAACTCGCACCATGTAATGACAGTTTACTAGCAGAAAAGATGGTGTGCTACAATGAACTCCATAGTAAAGTCACAAGGAGTGGATACAAATAACAAGTTAGAGATAGATCTATTAACCATATGCAAAGAGCGATTCCTCAGTGTTCCATATGGGCGTGCTAAAGCATCTGTTCCTGTTTTGTACGCAACATCCTCGATCTCAGAAGCATTTAATAAAGTTAAATTCTCTGAATGTCTAAACTCGCACAACTCTTTCGAGGAGCAAGAGTCTGTTAACACTGCCAAATGACCACCCCACCAGCTGCTAGTTTTCGCATTTTCCCTACACACCACCTGCGATATGGTACTTCCGTCAAAGTTACATAAATCTACAGAGCTACTGAAGAACTTTAGCTATAGCGTACCAGTCAAATGGTGATGGATATTGTAGCATCATGTACTTTCTGGTGTGGTTTTACTTAATTTCAATGACGAGCATATAAGAATTAAGAATTACATACATGTTGTCCTAACAACCTTTCAACAATTTTATAAACGTACAAAATTTATTACAACTCTTGTTAAAACTACATCCACACTAACTATTTAAAAGTTTTGCCTTTTGAAAATACAAATATTCTTTATGTATAATACTAGGCAGCTCGGTGGTCCAAAGAAATGGATATTCTCAAAAGCATTTATCTGTAACATTCACAAGATTACAAAATAAATCATCTTAAAAATTTGCATCATCCCACTCAATAACATTTAGAAACTATATGATCAAAACAAATTTCATAAAGTTTTCTTAAAGAGTGTTTTCTTTTTTCGTTATTCCCCGATAAATTCTCCTCCCGTCACATTATCATCCTTGCATTGTGATACACGAGATCAGTTGAGAACTACAAAGCTTGTTCACAATCTCTTGTATCGTGCTGTAGAATTTTATTACCAGTACGAGTTACAATTAGGGTAATATAAATGCATAGGTTAAGTTCACATTAAGGAATAAGAGTTACATAAATAATATTAACGTAACTAGAGTTTGTATGTTATCTATACTTGTAAACCATTGGATTGGATTATGCTATTATACTAAAACAGTGAATTTATTGAGCAATTTTCTAAATTTATCGATCTTTTTCTTAGAATTAGTCCTTTCATAAATGTAACTCATAATTCCTTAATTATGCTTGAATACGTTGCTATCAAAACCACTTGAACACTCCTTTTTAACTAGAACTAACTTCCTAAAACGGATTCCATCAACTCTTAACGTGCAAATGTTAATCAATGCTATATCAAATCAACAAAATGTTTTGAAGTATTTTCTTACCTATAAATTGGACTTGGATGGTATTATTTTATTTGCATCCAACAAGTTTTTGTCCAAGTAAGAGAATATATTGCTGTAGAAAAAACATGGGAAGCTTAGGCAAAAACATCTCCTTAGGACTATTTTTGTTTATCGGTATACTTGTCATTACACCAGGGTTTGCAATTCGTACCCATGAAGAAAATCCAGAGCTTTCTCGACATTTGGAAGAGTGCCACACAAAGGTGACAAAACGTTGTGCAATAGAAATCTCTAATAGTATATACAACAACAACAACACTCCATCAGAATACTGTTGCCAAAAGCATATAACAACCGGGAAAGCTTGCCATGATGATTTCATAAAACTATTCGTTTCAAAAGTGCCAAAGGATAAAGTAACTTTTGTTGTAGCTAAGGGTGACCAAATTTGGAACCAATGTGCTGCTATTGTGGCTTTGGCGCCTGTTCCCTAAACCCTTTCTATTCAACCTTGAATTGTTCTAGTTTAAATTGTATGCAATAATAGGTGTCTCCATGACGTAAGATTAACATTTGGGTCTTTGGATATCCACTTTGTTACTTTGTTTTTTACTGAATTTCATTCTTTTCATAAGACAGCCTCATGGGTTGAGTTGAGCACAGATTGGATTTGATATAAATGTTTATGTATTTAAATTGGAAGCAAGAAACCTAAAGGAATTCAGAACCAATTCCCATGATACCTTCAATTATTTTAAACACTTTAAGAACCAAACGTGGTAATATAATCAAACTTCATATTCAATCATTCATATTTAAAAACAAACGTGTTAATCTTATAAATATTGAGGTCTATTTATTTTTATAAAATGACTCAAAACATTCCTTCATAAATTTTAAAAAACTAACATAACATAATAGAATAATAAAAAAAAAAAAGCGTGCCAAGAAAGCTAGTCTGCAATAGCAAAAAGATAAAAGCAAGTTTGACTAGGCTTTGTTTTTACCTATCTAACAACAGAGATGTCATATGATTTGTTTTGTTTAGGAAACAAATAATTTCAAATCAGCAACATAAAAAGCTTCCATGGCATGACAGAAAGAATTTAAGCTTCCAAATGTTGCCTGGCTCAACAACATAATAACGAAACCTTAACAAGCAAACGTTTTCGAGGATTTTAGCTTCCAATCGAACTCGCACCATGTAATGACAGTTTACTAGCAGAAAAGATGGTGTGCTACAATGAACTCCATAGTAAAGTCACAAGGAGTGGATACAAATAACAAGTTAGAGATAGATCTATTAACCATATGCAAAGAGCGATTCCTCAGTGTTCCATATGGGCGTGCTAAAGCATCTGTTCCTGTTTTGTACGCAACATCCTCGATCTCAGAAGCATTTAATAAAGTTAAATTCTCTGAATGTCTAAACTCGCACAACTCTTTCGAGGAGCAAGAGTCTGTTAACACTGCCAAATGACCACCCCACCAGCTGCTAGTTTTCGCATTTTCCCTACACACCACCTGCGATATGGTACTTCCGTCAAAGTTACATAAATCTACAGAGCTACTGAAGAACTTTAGCTATAGCGTACCAGTCAAATGGTGATGGATATTGTAGCATCATGTACTTTCTGGTGTGGTTTTACTTAATTTCAATGACGAGCATATAAGAATTAAGAATTACATACATGTTGTCCTAACAACCTTTCAACAATTTTATAAACGTACAAAATTTATTACAACTCTTGTTAAAACTACATCCACACTAACTATTTAAAAGTTTTGCCTTTTGAAAATACAAATATTCTTTATGTATAATACTAGGCAGCTCGGTGGTCCAAAGAAATGGATATTCTCAAAAGCATTTATCTGTAACATTCACAAGATTACAAAATAAATCATCTTAAAAATTTGCATCATCCCACTCAATAACATTTAGAAACTATATGATCAAAACAAATTTCATAAAGTTTTCTTAAAGAGTGTTTTCTTTTTTCGTTATTCCCCGATAAATTCTCCTCCCGTCACATTATCATCCTTGCATTGTGATACACGAGATCAGTTGAGAACTACAAAGCTTGTTCACAATCTCTTGTATCGTGCTGTAGAATTTTATTACCAGTACGAGTTACAATTAGGGTAATATAAATGCATAGGTTAAGTTCACATTAAGGAATAAGAGTTACATAAATAATATTAACGTAACTAGAGTTTGTATGTTATCTATACTTGTAAACCATTGGATTGGATTATGCTATTATACTAAAACAGTGAATTTATTGAGCAATTTTCTAAATTTATCGATCTTTTTCTTAGAATTAGTCCTTTCATAAATGTAACTCATAATTCCTTAATTATGCTTGAATACGTTGCTATCAAAACCACTTGAACACTCCTTTTTAACTAGAACTAACTTCCTAAAACGGATTCCATCAACTCTTAACGTGCAAATGTTAATCAATGCTATATCAAATCAACAAAATGTTTTGAAGTATTTTCTTACCTATAAATTGGACTTGGATGGTATTATTTTATTTGCATCCAACAAGTTTTTGTCCAAGTAAGAGAATATATTGCTGTAGAAAAAACATGGGAAGCTTAGGCAAAAACATCTCCTTAGGACTATTTTTGTTTATCGGTATACTTGTCATTACACCAGGGTTTGCAATTCGTACCCATGAAGAAAATCCAGAGCTTTCTCGACATTTGGAAGAGTGCCACACAAAGGTGACAAAACGTTGTGCAATAGAAATCTCTAATAGTATATACAACAACAACAACACTCCATCAGAATACTGTTGCCAAAAGCATATAACAACCGGGAAAGCTTGCCATGATGATTTCATAAAACTATTCGTTTCAAAAGTGCCAAAGGATAAAGTAACTTTTGTTGTAGCTAAGGGTGACCAAATTTGGAACCAATGTGCTGCTATTGTGGCTTTGGCGCCTGTTCCCTAAACCCTTTCTATTCAACCTTGAATTGTTCTAGTTTAAATTGTATGCAATAATAGGTGTCTCCATGACGTAAGATTAACATTTGGGTCTTTGGATATCCACTTTGTTACTTTGTTTTTTACTGAATTTCATTCTTTTCATAAGACAGCCTCATGGGTTGAGTTGAGCACAGATTGGATTTGATATAAATGTTTATGTATTTAAATTGGAAGCAAGAAACCTAAAGGAATTCAGAACCAATTCCCATGATACCTTCAATTATTTTAAACACTTTAAGAACCAAACGTGGTAATATAATCAAACTTCATATTCAATCATTCATATTTAAAAACAAACGTGTTAATCTTATAAATATTGAGGTCTATTTATTTTTATAAAATGACTCAAAACATTCCTTCATAAATTTTAAAAAACTAACATAACATAATAGAATAATAAAAAAAAAAAAGCGTGCCAAGAAAGCTAGTCTGCAATAGCAAAAAGATAAAAGCAAGTTTGACTAGGCTTTGTTTTTACCTATCTAACAACAGAGATGTCATATGATTTGTTTTGTTTAGGAAACAAATAATTTCAAATCAGCAACATAAAAAGCTTCCATGGCATGACAGAAAGAATTTAAGCTTCCAAATGTTGCCTGGCTCAACAACATAATAACGAAACCTTAACAAGCAAACGTTTTCGAGGATTTTAGCTTCCAATCGAACTCGCACCATGTAATGACAGTTTACTAGCAGAAAAGATGGTGTGCTACAATGAACTCCATAGTAAAGTCACAAGGAGTGGATACAAATAACAAGTTAGAGATAGATCTATTAACCATATGCAAAGAGCGATTCCTCAGTGTTCCATATGGGCGTGCTAAAGCATCTGTTCCTGTTTTGTACGCAACATCCTCGATCTCAGAAGTATTTAAATTGGAAGCAAAAAATCTAAAGGAATTCAGATCCAATTGAGAAACCCCATGATACCTTCAATTATTTTAAACACTTTAAGAACAAAACATAGTAATATAATCAAAATCATTAAACTTCATATGCCATCATTCATATTTAAAAATAAACGTGTTAACTCGGTGATCCTAAGAAGTGGATATCCTTAAAAGAATTTACGTGTAAGATACACAAAATTACAAAATAAATCATCTTAAAATTTTTCATCATCCCATTCAATAACATTTAAAAATTATATGATCAATACAAATTTCATGAAATTTTCTTAAAGAATGTTGATCTTATATCAATTTTCAACATTTTTCAATTTTCATTATTCCTGAAAAATTTAGTTCTCATCATTTTATTCATTATATTATCATCCTTGCAGCGTACGCACACACAATATATATATATATATATATATATATATATATATATATATATATCATCATCATCATCAATTTTTGTCATTGTAGTAAATCACATCTCATAATGTACCACACGTGATTGCCTTTGCAATTAACTACAAATTACATATCAATTTCTACCTCCGAAATATACACCTTCCATTAGCAATAACAACGATAAGGTACTATACAATTTAATTACCTTAAGGATATCTAAATAATTAAGAAGGCAAGGAAGTGCCAATCCATTAACTTAACTCTTATTATCCAAGCTCTTGGAAATAGAGTTTTTTTTTTCTGAATGTTTTTCGTATAACTCTTATCCAAACAACCATTATTACTTACACCATAATATAATTTGAATCACTAGCACATCCATACTATACATTGCATAATCATTAAAAATAGTTCCAACTGTTACTCACAAATTCATAACAATGCAGACAAGCATATTACAATCTACCATCTATTAAGTGTCCATTTTATTCAAATTATTGTAACTATGTTGAGAAACATCAATTCTCAATTTAATTCCGCATATTTATTCTCGGAGAACCCTCTCTCAAATTCTTTTATTTAGAGGTTTTCCTTTTAAATTTCTTCACCCTTACATAATATCACCTTTTCTTCCACCTATTCAATACATTTACTATAATTCATATTTTCAGGAATAAAGTTCTAACTTACACTATGTTCTGCAAATCATTTCTTTTTACTTTTAGTTCTTTAAAACCTTAATTCCATTTCCAATCTACCATCTATTATACATGTATTCATCACAACTTTTACTTATACTTCCAATCCCAAAACATAATAATCCATTTTTCAACATACATATAATTCAATTTATTCTTTTTAACTCATAATAACTCTCTTAACATTTAAAATAATTATAATTCATATCATTTCATCTTTACTTTTAAATTTCCTTAACTCTACTTATGGCCGGCCCCAAAACTTCCATTTCCTCTTGGAATTGTTTCTTAAATCTTCATGGTTTAAACTAGATTCTTCATCATTTATACATGTACAATTAACTATGTCTTTAATTCAACTATTTCTTCAAAATTCCTTATCATCACTAACCTAAAAATTCCATTATCATTTTGATAAATTAACTTAATCCATTTGTTATCACTTTACACACAATAACATAACACAATTATATGTAACTGCATAATCTAGACAACTCCAAAACAATTTCCCTCTTGGTCAGCCTATAGAACCCTACTTGTCACCATGATTTCTTAATTTTTCTATGATTTAGCATCTATTATAACATATTCCGATTCAATTAATTCAATCACAAATAATTTTAGATTTTCCCCGGGTCTTATTTAAGAACCATAACACCAAAGATTCATAAATTGTTCAAAACTACTTAAAACTTACTCAAACGTACAAACATGAGTTCTAAGCATCTTACTAGTTATTTATATGAACCCTAAATGCCTTCTAGTCAAATTGTTTTCCAAGCCTCTTTCTTCCTTCTTAGATTCCTCTAGTTTCTCTCTCTAACATCCCCTTTTCTCTCCCTTTAATCTCTTTTTGATCTTGTATCTAAGTGTTTTTCTCCCTTTAATCCATGCTAAACCCATTAAAACTCCTAAATCCCTTCACAACTATAAGGAAAATTCAAGCAAAATGAAGAAAGAAGCTCTCCTCCTTCCAAAATGGCTATCAACCATATTTATAAAGAAAAATGTGAGTCTTTTTATTTTATTATGAATTTGTCAATATGTCAAGAGATCCCTCGTAAAATTTTAGCTTGATTCAACAATGAAATTAAAAATTAAGCTTAATAGTGTAAAACTAGACAACAAGTACTTTTTACACCAAAAATCCAATTTTTGTACTGTTCAGATCTTTGATTAATTCATTGGGAACTCCCACCCATATTTATAATAACAAATAAAAAATTTCCTCAAATTTCGTTCCTTTCCTGGTTAAAAACCATGCAATTACACACAAGTTCACCCCGGCAATCAAAGTCATTCGTGCATAGAACCATACATTAATTCATTTGAAAATTCTAAAATACTTTTCTATATATTTTCACCCGAAATTTATAAAAATTCTCCATACTTATCATTAATTTATCAATTTTCAGGTTAAGAGTCTACATTGTACCCTTTATATTCGTCGAGCCATATTTTCCTGATTTAAACGCATTTTTAATACTAAATTTAAACAGACTACATAAAATTTCATTAAATTATATCCTAGAACATCACTTTCCATTTTTATCTCTTTCATTTAGTTTTTATATGCATTTCTTTGTTTTTTATTTTTCCACCATTTTCATAATTTTATTTTTACTTTAACACATGAACATTTTATTTCAAATTCTCAAAATTTAAAATCACCTTTTTAATTTCAATACATAACATAAGATTTTCCATTATTAATTTTGTGGATCTTATCCTGGGGTTTGCAAGGATTTACAGATACCAACCTAAAGTAGATTTCTCATTTGCTGCCTGACCATAGCAATTGTAACCCCATCCATGTATTCTTCCATCCCCTCGTAGAAACAAGTGCGTGAGAATGTCCACAAGCAACAAGTTGCACATCAGTTGGGACAACCAAAGCAGAGATGTTTCGCAGAACGGTTTCTGATTCACTAGGAATGAATGAAAAAGATCCAAATTGGAGAGGCCTAGGCCCAATTGCCCAGCTTGACCACCACCCCAAGCATAAAGTGCTCCCTTCTGAGTCACTGCACAGGCAACATCGTTGCTGAAGATTCCATCAAGAGCCACCACTCGCCTCGGCAGTAACTCCTCCCCTGACTGAAGAGAAGTATGGCCAAGTTGGCCCATGTTTCCCAGTCCCCAAGTATACATGCAAGACATGAAGCCAGCAATCATAAATGATCAAAGTTGAGCAAGCAAACAAACAAAGATAATATTAATATAGGATGAATCCAAATGTTTCTATTACCTGTCTTTGGAGAATGGCCATAGGATAAACCATTCACACAAAAGGGATGGGAGAGGGGTGTCAGAAAAGGCTAAATATTGTTTCTTTCCTCTAAGAGACAAAAGCTATTTCTTCTTTTTCTGTGTAACAGGACAGTAGGAATGTGTATGCTCTATACAACAGCCAAAAGAAGGCTGCACAAACATTCACGAAACAGTCCTTAAACACGAGGAAACTCTCTCAGCAGGAGAATTAACATCTGCATTAGTCGGAAACATTCTCTACGGCATGCTGAGCCTTTCAGGAAAGTGACTTTGTTGAGTGAAGTCACACTCCCTCAAACACTATTTGAGCATATAAACTCTTTTTGTTTTGTAGCCATGAAACTCAGCATTCGTGTTTTGAAAAATCCTTTCTAGTCAAGCAAGCTCTCAAACTGATAAATAGTGCTCTCAAACTGTAAGGAACCATTTATGATAATCATGATGAAGTAAAAAAGTATTTGTCTTTATTCACGTTGAGAAAATCCAAACACAAGACTCTAAATAAGTATTTGATCTTTTTTAAAACCCAATGCAAAATATATCATCTCCTAAACTAATAACCATGATTAAATATCTTTCTTCAAATACTAATATAAATTATGAGAGTTGCATGAATGTTGTTATTCAACATATCATTGAAAAATCTCAGGTTTTTGAAGAGACAAAGTAAATCTTGTGAAATCTTTGTTAAAAAAAAACACCCTAAATAGAAGCCAAAGCGTGTGTCACCAGTATTTGGGGGAAAAAAGCACATGAAAAACAAAGTTGTCATAAGACAAAGAGTTTTAATTCATTCCCAATTAGAAAAAATTTGATAACATTCACCATGATCTAAATACTCACAAAAGGAGAAGGCTACAAAAGCAGCTTGACACTCAAGATTTGAAAGCAACTTGCACAAACTTGCTCGAGTAAACTGGGAGGATGAGTTGGCAAGGGAGAACACCTTAGAAATTACAACTCTTACAAATAAAAAGCGAGATTATAAAAAAAATAAGGGATATATTTTGAAAGGCATGCATTTCATATGGTTGAACCTCAATTTTGAAATAGTATTGGCGCAAGATTTGTCAAAGGCAGTGAAATCTGCCTAGGTGAATATAAGCCAAGAAATAGCAAAGACATCTCATCCATAAGGTGTGGATAACTAAAGCCATAAAACAAGACACTCGTTTTAAGAATTTATCCTTGGAGGGTATTTTATTTTGATTTTTTTTAGAAAAGTTTTGTAAGGATCAGATGTAGATCCTAATATTTAGAATTTTAAAAGGGGCAAGTTGTCCATGAAAATAGACCAATTTTTAAGATTCAAAATGGGCAAGTCGCCCGTGAAAATAGAACGATTTCAAGAAAGTATAGAAGTTTGCTGAAATGTTTTTTGGGATTTGAAAAAGGGTAAGTCACCCTTAAAAATATGTCAATTTTTTAATTTTAAAATGGACAGGTCGACTGTGTAAAGAGACCAATTTCAAGGAAACATCGAAGCTTGTTAAAATTCTTTTTGGAATTTGAAAAAGACAAGTCGCCTATGAAAATAAATTAATTTTTTGAATTTTAAAATGCACAAGTCGCCCTTGAAAATAGAACAATTTTAGGGAAGTATGGAGGCTTGCTAAAACTCTTTGGAATTTGAAGAAAGATAGGTCGCTCGTGAAAATATACCATTTTTTTTTAATTTCAAAATGGGCAGATTGCCCATAAAAATAGACCAATTTCAAGGAAGCATGGAGGTTGCTAAAATTCATTTTTAAATTTCAAAAGGGACAGTCACCTGTGAAAATAAATTAATTTTTGACTTTTTAAAAGGGGCAAGTAACTCATGATAATAAGACCATTTTCTTAAAAAATGGCAGGTCGGGCATGAAAATAGATCAAATTTTGAATTTTTAAAAAGAGGCAAGTCACACATGATAATGAGACAATTTTCTTTAAAAAAAGGCAAAGTCTTTGGAATTCCAAGATGGGTGGATCACCTAGCAAGTCTAATTGGTACCTTTTCTTTACAAGCTCACTATGCAAAACCTTGATGAGATTTTGCTTCATAAGCATTGTAAAGAGGGGGCATCTATTGTTACCCACTTTTAACCCTACTAAAAGATCTAGAAAAGAAAAAAGAAAAAAAATTCAAAATACAAGAGGATATACATGAAGAAAGCCTAGAAGTTTGCTCAAGTTGGTGTTGAAAGATCAAAATGACAAGTGGAAAAGTTAGAGGACCAACATGCATAAGATTGGCAAAATTAGCAACTCAAATTTTAATCAAATAGTCCACAATCAATTTTCTTAATCCAAGGGTCCAAATTTCTTTGTTTTGCCTTCAAATTATTCTTACAAAGCAACAAAAATCAAATAAGTGCTATAGATTAATTCTTGAAATTCAATGGTTGATTTTGGTTTTCTTTGCCTTCAAGCAAAAGAAACTGCAATATAAATTAAGTGTGTGTGGTGCTAAAAAGAAGGGGGGAAATAGCATATTCAATAAGTTATTCAAATACTACCTCTCATCCATAAAAAAAACCTTAACAACCTTATCTTTCCTATTTTTAAAACACCAACCGCCATAGATAAAAGGATGAAGACATTGTGCCACGCCATAAACCTTTTGGTCTAGCACACCCCACCATAAAAAAAGGAGTGACTCATTTTGAAATAAAAGGAACCAGGCCTTCCATCATAATCGATCTTCTTCCTCATCACTATCAAACTATTGGCTCCCCCTTCACCCGTAATCAACGCTAGCACCACCACCCGAGAACCAAGCAACAACTAACAAATATTGCTCCTCACTCTTATTGTTTTCTTCCTCATCGCTAGCTACCACACGTCTTCTCTCCTTTATCATCATCGGTTATTTTCCTCACGGCCAAGCACCATCTTCCCTATCCCAAAAGCAAAACACACTCTCAAGACAACCACTCAAAACCAAGAGTTGTGCCCCTCCTATATCAACCCTTGGAAGACAAACACCCATGGTTGTCACCACCCATAAGGATGGTAACCATTAAAACATCCCCTTCATAGTTTTTCTCCCAACCAACTAAAACCATCACTACTCGTGGCAACCCATTTTTGCACTGTGAACCATAACTCCTTTTCACTGTCATCGCCAACAATCTTCAACCATCAACAATAGCAAAGGAGTAGCAACAACCACCACACACGGAAGCAACACCACTAGCACCATGAACCATCCCATTCCTTTTTAGTCTTACCAACTACTCCTCGGCACAATGGCTTATGAAGAAGAAATAGTATAAGAAGTTAATTAACCAGGAAGAACAGATATAAGAAACAATTCAATCCACTATATTGTGTGATTTTTTTTGTTTTGCAGTTGATAGTGGGATTCACTGTCATCACATGAAGAAAGAGAAGGAAAGATTTCTCCTAATCCACCAAATTTCTCTTCTCAAAGGTGACGATGTGTGGTTCCATGCGATGCTAGTGGCGATGGTGTGTGAGACCCACATGCCACCACTATTCTGGCAATTTTAGAAGCTTCTAGTATGCTTCCTGAGTTCCCAACAATCTCTCTAACATGTTTTCAACTTTTTAAAGAACTATTTTGCAATTTTTGTAATTTTAAATGTGTTTTAAATTATTGTTAGAATTTGATTTTTTTGGTGGTTTGTAAACGCGTAATTTTTTGGTGTGTGAGTAATTAGTGAAAAAAGAGTGTTTGTTTGCATTTTATTTTATTTTGTGTTAAATAAAAAATTAGGAAAAGGAACAAATTTAATTAATACAATGTTTTAATTGCATATGATAAAAAAATGATTTCTGCTTGTTGCATACGACTAAATCCTTATAAAAAATTGTATTTTATTTATAAAAAACAGAGAAAAAGTGGTTTAACATTGTTTTAGAAAATAATTTGTATTTCTTTGAATTTTTTATAGAATTTACATCAAGTTTGTAAAATTCCTCATGGATTTGACCAATATTTCAATAACCCTAAGTTTTCTTCTTTTTTCTCTGAAAATTAATTGTCAATATTCTGGTATAAATTTTGGACTTATAAATATACTGATATTTAAATATCAAGAGTTGACTAGGAAATTCTCAGAACTTTTTTAATATATATGAAGTATTTTTCACCATAATATACGAGTTGTGGGAAACACATTTGCTTTCCAAGATAGGTGAACCTACATGGATTCTTCCTACAAGGATTTATCTCAGCATACGAGCTTATAATAAATTCAAAATGTAGTTTTGTTCATGAGCATAAATATTTAATCTGAGTCATAGACGGATGATTAGTACTTAAAAGTGTATTTTTTCAAGGTTTTATATCATCATTTTGCACTTGAAGTATCAATAACTCCTTAACTAAAGCATGTTTTATAATAACAAGTCTGATACTATAAGATACCTTTAATTTATGGTAAATGTTCATCTTAAATGCAGTCCTATCATATAAATCAAAGGAGTGATTGATGAGTTTAACTATTGAAATTGAGAAGACAAAGAGAGGGGCAAGCTTAGAAAAGAGATGTTGGTTCAGTCCAAACTGGAACACTATTCGGTTATTGAATCATACCTGGAGCTGTAGAATTTGGATTTAGGTCTGGTCTATATGGATGGAAAGCTAAGACATAGGCCTAAAACTTTCATGAGGAGTCAAAGATTCAAAAAGGCCATTTTCAAGTTCAAATTGTAGCAACAACGGAGAAGTCGGAATCTGTCCTGTAGCCTAGACATTGTTCAGTGTTCAACCCATATCTTGAGTTCTAGAAGTCTAAATGCACCGATTTATTTTTAGTTGGAAAGCTGAGATAATTTTCTAGAACTTTCATGAAGACAATCTGTTCAAATTTTGATGTTAGCAATGATGTTTTGTTCAGACAAGAAGATAAGGATTGTCACCAAGTCAAGATGTGGCTACCCACTTAACAATTAATCATCAAATCAATAGTTCCAAATTTTGGCCTATAAAAGGAGGCATTTGCCATGCATTTAGGCATCTTGGTTTTCAAATCAAGATCATGTTCTTGCTCTCTCTCTTTATATTTTTGTAATGCTTAAGTTTTGTTTATATTTATCTCTTGTTATGCTTTTCATTTCCTTTCCTTTACTTAGTTAACTTATATCTTATTTATGTTCTTATCTTGTTTATTTATGTTTCTCTCTTTCATTATGTTTAGCTAAGTTTATTATGTCAAGGTAAAAAGGTTACTCTAATGGTGTAAGAATAAGTATAGTATAAACTCAACATGGACTTTAATGTTTGATACTAACATGTTTTATATTTGTTATCTTGTTCACTTTTAATACTTTGCTTGTTAAATGGTTAATCTAGATTTATGTTGTATAACCCTTGGTACAACAAATACTTGGCACTTTCATAGCCCAATTTATGGTATAACCAACACCTGTGTTATGAAAGGAACTTGATTTCTTGTTAACATAAGTTATAATCATGAATACCTGACAACATTTACAAGTATTAGCATTATTCAAATAAGATAACTAATGTAATCATGTTAACAATTTATAATCGGATTGGAACCTCCTTTGGGTGTGGTTTCCAGTTGAGTAATAAAAAGAGTTTATACTATAATTGTTTGAAATACCATTAGTGGATCCTCTAACCATTAGTATTTGTGTTTCTTTGTTACAGGAGTTTGAAGATGTATTTCCCGATGAAATTTCAAATGGATTGCCACCTATACAAGAAATAGAATATCATATTAACCTAGTACTAGGTTTGGCTATTCCTAATTGACTAGCTTATAGAAGTAATCTTAAAGAAATAAAGGAGTTTCAAAGTCAAGTGGGGGAGTTAATATTGAAGGGGTACATTTGAGAAAGCACGAGTCCATGTGTTGTTCATTAACTTTTAGTACCTAATAAATATGGTAATTGTAGAATGTGTGTTGATTGTAGAGCAATCAATAACATATTGGTAAAGTATAGACATCATATCCCTGGATTAGATGATATGTTTGATGAATTGCATGGATCTTGTTTATTTTCCAAAGTTAATCTTAAAAGTGATTATCATCATATTAAAATGAAAGAAGGTGATGGATGGAAAAATGCTTTTAAAACTAAATATAGTTTGTGTGAGTAACCAATCATGTCTTTTGAACTTTCTAATGCGCCTAGTACTTTTATGAAATATGAATCATATGTTGCGTGATTCATTAATAGGTATATAGTTGTTTATTTTGATGATATATTGATTTACAATAAATGATTAGATGAGCATATAAATCACTTAAGACAGTTACTTGATATTATTAGAAAGTAAAGTTTGTCTGCTAATCTATAGAAATGTGACTTTTAAAAGGAAAAGATTGTTTTTCTTAGATATATTATTAGTGCAAAAGATATTGAGATGGATGAGGCTAAGGTTAAGGCTATAAAAGAGTGGTCTATACCTAAGATGATAAGTGAGGTAAGAAGTTTTATGGATTGGATAGTTTCTATGAAAATTTGTGAAAGATTTTGTTACAATAGTTGCTTCTTTAACTCAAATTATAAAGAAGACAATTAGTTTTAAATGGGAAATTGAACAAGAGAGAGGCTTTAATTTGTTAAAAGAAAAGCTTATTTTGGCCCCATTACTTGTTTTGCCTAACTTTACAAAATCCTTTGAGATTGAATGTAATGCTTCAGGTATAGGTATTGAAATTGTTTTAATACAGGATAAAAGGCCTATAGCCTATTTCAATGAAAAGTTTAATGGTGCAACTCTAAACTACCCAATAAATGATAAAGAGTTGTATGTATCAGTGAAGACTTTGGAGACTTGGCAAAATTACTTTTGGCCTAAGAAGTTTGAGATTCATACTGATCACCAATCTTTGAGATACTTGAAAAGTCAAGGTAAGTTGAGTGGTAGACATACCATGTGGGTGGAATTTATTGAGGCATTCTCAGATATCATCAAATACAAAGAAGGTGAGGAAATTGTAGTTGCAGATTCATTATTGTGAAGTTATGTTCTTTTTAATACTTTGAATACTAGAATTTTAAGATTTGAGAATGTGAAAGAATTATATCCTGATAATACTAATTTTGGTGAAATTTATTTTCAATATGAACTTACAGCAACTAATGAATTTTTTAGGTATAATGGCTTTTTATTTAGATAAAAGATTATGTGTGACTATTGTTCAATGCGTGAATTACTTGGTAATGGAAGCTCATGGTGGTGGATTAAAAGGACACTTTGTGATTATTAAGACTTTAGAAGTTTAACATGAATATTTTTACTGACCTAACATGAAAAGATATGTGCAAAGAATTTGTGATAGGTGTATAACATGTAAACAAGCTAAGTCTAAAGTGATGCCTCATGGGTTATACAAACCTTTACTTGTTCTTAAGGAACCTTGAGTTGATATTTTTATGAACTTTATTTTAGATTTATCTTGGTCAATGAAAGCATTAGAGTTTATATTTGTCATTGTATATAGATTTTTTAAGATGACATATTTCATATCTTACTATAAAATTGATGATGCAATGAATATAGCGAATCTATTATTTAGAGAGGTAGTTTGGTTACATAGTATTCCAATGATCATTGTGTCTAATCGAGATGTTAAGTTTTTGAGCAACTTTTGAAAAGTTTATGGGGTAAGTTAGGAACTAAACTTTTATTTACTACTTGTCATCCACAAACAAATAGTGAGACTAAGTAGTAAGCATGAATTTAACTCAATTATTAAAAGCTATCATTCAATAAAAATCTTAAAAATTAGGAAGATTATTTGTCATTTGTTGAATTTGCATACAATCATAGTTTGCATTCTGCTATTGATTATTCATCATTTAATATTGTTTATGGTTTTTAATCCTTTAACACCATTAAATTTGATTCATTTACCTATTGATAAAAAGGTTAGTATTGATGGTAATAAAAAAACACATGTGGTGCAAGACTTACATGCAAAGATACAATAACAGATAGAGAAAAAAATAAATAATATGTATATAAGGAAGGAAAGGTTTCTTGAACAAAGGATATCAAAATTAATGCCTTGAGAATATGGTCATTTTTAGTGTGGATGTAATTTTAACAAGAGTTGTAATACATTTTGTACATTTATAAAATTATTGAAAGGTTGTTAGGACAACATGTATGTAATTCTTAATTCTTATATGTTGGTCAATGAAATTAAGTAAAACCACACTAGAAAGTACATGATGTTACAATATCCATCACCATTTGACTGGTACGCTATAGCTAAAGTTCTTCAGTAGCTCTGTAGATTTTTTTAATTTTGATGGAAGTACCATATCGCAAGTGGTGTGTAGGGAAAATGTAAAAACTAGCAGCTAGTGGGGTGGTCATTTGGCAGTGTTAACAGATTCTTGTTCCTCGAAAGAGTTGTGCGAGTTTAGACATTCAGAGAATTTAACTTTATTAAATGCTTCTGAGATCGAGGATGTTGCGTACAAAACAGGAACATATGCTTTAGCACGCCCATATGGAACACTGAGGAATCACCCTTTACATATGGTTAATAGATCTATCTCTAACTTGTTATTTGTATCCACTCCTTGTGATTGGTTACTTTACTATGGAGTTCATTGCAGCACACCATCTTCTGCTAGTAAACTGTCATTACATGGTGTGAGTTCGATTGGAAGCTAAAATCCTCTTAAACGTTTGCTTGTTAAGGTTTTGTTATTATGTTGTTGAGCCAACCAACATTTGGAAGCTGAAATTCTTTCTATCATGCCATGGAAGCTTTTTATGTTACTGATTTGAAATTATTTGTTTTCTAAAGAAAACAAATCATATGACATCGCTGTTGTTAGATAGGTAAAAACAAAACCTAATAAAATTTGTTTTTATATTTTTGTTATTGCAGCCTAGCTTTCTTGGCATGTTTTTTTAAATTCTATTATGTTATGTTAGTTTTTTAAAATTTATGAAGGAATGTTTTGAGTCATTTTATAAAAATAAATAAACCTCAATATTTATCAAATTAACACGTTTGTTTATAAATATGAATGATTGAATATGAAGTTTGATTATATTACCACGTTTGGTTCTTAAAGTGTTTAAAATAATTGAAGGTATCATGGGAATTGGTTCTGAATTCCTTTAGGTTTCTTGCTTCCAATTTAAATACATAAACATTTATATCAAATCCAATCTGTGCTCAACTCAACCCATGAGGCTGTCTTATGAAAAGAATGAAATTCAGTAAAAAACAAAGTAACAAAATGGATATCCAAAGACCCAAATGTTAATCTTACGTCATGGAGACACCTATTATTGCATACAATTTAAACTAGAACAATTCAAGGTTGAATAGAAAGGGTTTAGGCAACAGGCGCCAAAGCCACAATAGCAGCACATTGGTTCCAAATTTGGTCACCCTTAGCTACTTTTGAAACGAATAGTTTTATGAAATCATCATGGCAAGCTTTCCCGGTTGTTATATGCTTTTGGCAACAGTATTCTGATGGAGTGTTGTTGTTGTTGTATATACTATTAGAGATTTCTATTGCACAACGTTTTGTCACCTTTGTGTGGCACTCTTCCAAATGTCGATAAAGCTCTGGATTTTCTTCATGGGTACGAATTGCAACCCTGGTGTAATGACAAGTATACCGATAAACAAAAATAGTCCTAAGGAGATGTTTTTGCCTAAGCTTCCCATGTTTTTTTTTACAGCAATATATTCTCTTACTTGGACAAAAAGTTGTTGGATGCAAATAAAATAGTACCATCGAAGTCCAATTTATAGGTAAGAAAATACTTCAAAACATTTTGTTGATTTGATATAGCATTGATTAACATTTACACGTTAAGAGTTGATGAAATCCGTTTTAGGAAGGTAGTTCTAGTTAAAAAAGAGTGTTTGAGTGGTTTTGATAGCAACGTATTCAAGCATAATTAAATAATTATGAGTTACATTTATGAAAGGACTAATTCTAAGAAAAAGATCCATAAATTTAGAAAATTGCTCAATAAATTCACTGTTTTAGTATAATAGCATAATCCAATCCAATGGTTTACAAGTATAGATAACATACAAACTCTAGTTACGTTAATATTATTTATGTAACTCTTATTCCTTAATGTGAACTTAACCTATGCATTTATATTACCCTATTTGTAACTCGTACTGGTAATAAAATTCTACAGCACAATACAAGAGATTGTGAACAAGCTTTGCAGTTCTCAACTGATCTCGTGTAGCACAATGCAAGGATGATAATGTGAGGGGAAGAGAATTTATCGGGGAATAATGAAAAAAAGAAAAGTGTTTAAAATTGATATAAGATCAACATTCTTTAAGAAAACTTTATGAAATTTGTTTTGATCATATAATTTCTAAATGTTATTGAGTGGGATGATGCAAATTTTTAAGATGATTTATTTTGTAATCTTATGAATGTTACAGATAAATTCTTTTGAGAACATCCATTTCTTTAGACCACCGAGCTCCCTAGTATTATACATAAAGAATATTTGTATTTTCAAAAAGAAAAACTTTTAAATAGTTAATGTGGATGTAATTTTAACAAGAGTTGTAATAAATTTTGTACATTTATAAAATTGTTGAAAGGTTGTTAGGACAACATGTATGTAATTCTTAATTCTTATATGCTCGTCATTGAATTTAAGTAAAACCAAACCAGAAAGTACATGATGTTACAATATCCATCACCATTTGACTGGTACGCTATAGCTAAAGTTCTTTAGTAGCCCTGTTGATTGTTTTTACTTTAATGGAAGTACCATATCGCAGGTGGTGTGTAGGGAAAATGCAAAAACTAGTAGCTGGTGTGGTAGTCATTTGACAGTGTTAATAGATTCTTGTTCCTCAAAAAGTTTACAAATATAGATAACATACAAACTCTAGTTACGTTAATATTGTTATGTAACTCTTATTCTGTATTGTGAACTTAACCTATGAATTTATATTACCCAAATTGTAACTCGTACTAGTAATAAATTCTACAGCACAATGCAAGGATGATAATGTGACTGGAAGGGAATTTATCGAGGAATAAAGAAAAATGAAAAATGTTTGAAATTGATATAAAATCAACATTCTTTAAAATTTTTTTATGAAATTTGTTTTGATCATATAATTTTTAAATGGTAGTCACTAGAGAGAAAATTATAGAGTAGATAGTAAATGAAGAAGATATATTTCTGTTTATTGGACTGTAATACAAACTTGATCAGACATAATATTCAACTTGTACAAGATGTTTTATATATAAAGATTAGTAACTATTGACTATCCATGATTGTATTTCTTTCTATAGTTACAGGATTCCTCATTTATATAGGTTGATTTGTCTCTGATCTGCTTTAATTATAGTTTCCATGTATGGTAGATTACCTTTCTGAATAGTAGCCGATGGTGTTTTTAAGGTAGCCGTGAATTCCTTATTTATATAGGTTGATTTGTCTATGATGTGCCCAACGATAGTTTGCATGTATGGTAGATTACCATTATGAATAATTGCCTTTGGCTTCTCTGAGGTAGCAGTTGAAGTAATGTTCCTTACAATGCTTGATGTTTGTGTGATAGGAGTTAATTAAGATTGGTTAGGATTGGTAACAGGGTTGAAGCTGTTGTGATGTTGCTGCTGTTGTAGAGGAGGTTTTGCTGCTGTTGATTTTTATTGCCGCTGCAGAGTTGTTGTTATGAAGCTGTATGAGGATAAAAGAGAAGTGATGTTGTTGCTTTTTATTGTTGTTGTATGATTGTTAATACCCTCCCTTAAACATTGTCGAGGCTGGAGGCAAAGTTTGCTCTGAAAATGAAGAAGAATAGCTTTGGACACTAGCTTAGTAAACAGATTAGTGATCTGATTAGAAGTGGGAATGTGATGCGTAATAAGTTTTCCAAGAGCTACATGTTATCAATCTTAATATGCTTGCTGCATGCATGGAAGACAGGATTGACCGTCATGTAGAGAGCACTAGTATTATCACAATAGATCATAAATGTTGATATCATTGGAATGTGTAAATCGCGAAGGATATAGGTCAACCATGTAAGTTTTGCGGTAGTGTAGGCCATAACATGATATTTAGCTTCAGCGCTAGAGTGCAAAATGGTGTGTTGTTTCTTGGTATACTAGGAGATTAGATTATGAGTAAGGAAGACACAATAGTTAATGGTATAATCTCATGTAGTAAGGCATCCAACCCAATCAGCCTCTGAAAAGGAAGGAAAATGAAGCTTATTATTAGAAGTAAAATGTAGACCGTTATTAATAGTGCCTATGACATATCGTAAGATACGGCGGACCATTGTTAAATGAGCAATCGTAGGAGCATGCATGAATTAAGAGACATAATTAACACTAAAGGAGATATCTGGTCGAGTGAGTGTGAGATACTGTAGAGAGCCAAAAAACCCGTGAAAGAAGCTGACATCTTCTAGAAGGGGAGCATTTGATGAAGCTTTAGTTCTTGCTTCAAGTGGTGTACTCATCGGTTTGCAGTCGATTATATTAGCATGTTCTAGAATTGTAAAGGCATAATGTGATTGTGATAAGTGAAGGCCACTTGTTGTTGGTGAAATTTCTATGCCAAGAAAATGATGAGTAGGTCCTAATTCCTTCATGGCAAATTCCTGACTGAGAAGAGTAATGAAGTCTACAACAAGTGTATCTATAGTTCCTGTAAGAAGTATATCATCAACATAAAGCAAAAGAATGAGAGAGCCATAATCAGTGTCGCACCCTTGCGGCGGAGTGCGGCTCAGCGACGACCCTCGATTGATTTCAGGTTATTTTTGTTTTTATTTTTGTGAAGAAAGGAGTCGCCACCTAGTATTTTGGTCACTAGGAACCCTAACTGGTCTTTCAGAGATTCTAAGGCAAGGGACTGGTTGCGTAAAGGGAAGGTATTAGCACCCCTAATACGCCCTACCTAAGATAAGCTGCTTGGTGTTTGGTTTGCTTTATAATTGTTATGGTGTTGATGTTTTCTAATCCCATTAGTTTTTCTAGGTTTGATTCAACTAAATTTATTAAGATAGAAATCCAAGGAGATTCCATGTGCTTTAAAGGCTCATTTTTCCCTTAGTATTTGAAGAGTTTGCGACTCGTAAATCGCAAGGAGGAGGGACAAAAATTTAGAAATCTAGGGCGCTTTAAAAACCTATTTTTGCCTTAGTGTTTTATACTCTCACGACTCGTAAACCGTGGAGTAAAAAAAATTAAAATGTCCTTGATTATAATCAAGGCTTCTTTCAATGATGTGTGAGTACTTATTATTTCTAGAAAATTATTTTGGATATTTACCACTTAGAGTTTCTTTATTCAAATATTAACAGTGAATAATAACAAGTTATTCCCAATAATATTTTAGATATTCATCCATTTGAGATTTCTTTATCCAAACATTAACAGTGAATAATAGATGAATTCTCCCCAAAATAAGATTTTTTTTATTTTTTTTGGAATATTGGCCAATACCCTTTGAAGTTTTACAAACATGTTGTAAAATCCAAAAATGCAAGAAAAGTTTTTTTTGTTGTGTTTAAGAAATTCATGCGAAAACATATTTTTGAAACTTTCAATATATTTTTATATATAAAAAAATCTTTAAAACATGTTAGAGTATTGACTGCATGCATGAAAACATTTTTTTTGATATATATGTATATTTGTCACATTACGTCAAAAACCAAGCATTCTAAATACGAGATTGGTATATATTTTTTTTACAACATAAAAAATTCAGACTTTAAAATAAATATGCCAGAAAATAAATATCTTTCTCTTTTTTTTTTTAAAGTAAGTCCGGCTGGGTCACTTTCCCAAGCAAGTGACCCGGCTGGACACAAAAGGGCGCAGTTTAAAGTTTAAGGAAAGTTGGCGAGTACTGTTCAAGTGAATTAATTCACTTGAACAGTACAATAACAAAGAAAAAATGCATGCAAGAGGTGAAGAGAAACAGACCTGAGATGAAGAAGCTGCAACAACGTTGAAAGCGTGATGGTTGCTCAGTCTGTTTCGTCTGTTTCAACCCTTTTCCTTCTGTTCTGTATTTGCGTCTTCTGTTTTTTGTATTTCCTGCACTTTCTTCTCCCCTGTTCTCTCTTGCGTTTTTTGTCTTTCTTTTTCTGTTTTTTTGTCTGCTCTTTCTTTCTCTTTTCTGTCCTGCTTCCCTTCTTTCTTTCTTTTTCTGTTTTTCTCCTCTTTTTAGGTCACTAGAGACAACGTATATATAGTTTATACACAACTCTTATTAGGAAAGATTCAATGCATTAATCTAGGATGCAAATCATAGCTGATTTGTAGCCAAATAATTAAAATGAGGAAACTACAATATTGTCATTGATTATGTGCTGATTCTAGTGATTTCTTTCCAACATTAACACATCATCCTAGCAATCTATGTTAGGGATAAAATCCCAGCCATTAGATGATGGTGAGGTTCTTCTCTTTATGGCATTTTGCAGCTGTCAAAAGCTGTTGTTTCCTATGAATTATAGGTGCACAAAAACCTGATTTTCTTTTTTCGGTGTGGTAGAAATCCTGTCATTTATGATGATCAAGCCCCCTCTCCAACTTCCAATAACCTTCTTCAATTAAATCCCTCATTTTAGCACTTTTCAATTCAGTCCTTGGTCCAGAAAAAAATCCCTCGAATCAGGCCCGCGAACTTGGGCAAAAATCCTTCTCGCTATAGGAATCCCTACTTTCACACTAGATATTCAAACGAGAATATCTTGAGCTTCTGATATTGAAATCAAGTGATTCAAAAGCCCAAATTCATCTATGTGTCCTGGACTACAACTTTGATGAAGGATTCAAAGTGAGATAAATTTTTTGTGAATAACAGAATTGCAACCAAACTCGGCTGGAAACCTTCTCGCGGCAGGATTCTATGTTTTCACGCTAGATTTCAAACAGGAATATCTTGAGCTTCTGATATCAAAATCAAGCAAATTTAAAAGCTCAAATTCATCTACGTGTCTCGGACTACAAATTTAATGAAGGATTCAAAGTGAGATAAAATCGTTTTAGATAACAGAATCTAGTAGGGATCTGGTTGGTCAAAAAGGTTTTCTTGATCTGACAATGCCGAGCATCCAAATCTGATTGAGAAACTGCCTCAAGAACAGTGACTTCTAGGACCCAATAAAGGTGTAAATCAATTTTTCAACATGTCATGAGTGACAGAATATAGGTAGGATGGTCAGATATCGTACAAAACCAAGTCAGAATCAGAGCCTAAGTTGGAACAAAAAATTGCGACAACAGCAGAACCAGTTTTGTTTTTAGTGCAAATTCTGAGAGACTTATCCAACCTCAAAGACCAAATAAAGAAGGAACGAATTTAGCATTATTAAGACTCCTGATCAATCTAAGAAAACCTGACGATTTTGGCAGCAAAAGGGAAAGATAAAGAGAGCAGAAAACAGCTCAAACAGGGTTTTGAAAAAATATTTTTTTCTCTGCCTTTTGTCGATCTTCCAGTAAACATGAGTTAAACTCCTACACTCAGTTCAAAAGTGGTATACATCATCTCCAACACGTGGGGTCCAAAAATAAGTAACAATAATCAGAATGAAAAACAAACAAAGAAGGATCTACTAAGCTGCAATGGAAGCCATATTTGAGAATGAAGGCACTAAAACGATCAAACCAAGCATGAGGTGCTTGTTTAAGTCCATAGAGCGTGCGTTGAAGCTTGCAAACATGTTTGTGGAAGATGAGGATATGTCATTCCTGGTGGCTATTCCATTTAGATGTTTTCAGAAATTAAACTATGCAAAAATGCATTTTTAACATCAAGCTACCGTAGGGGCTAGTGATGAATAAGAGCTATAGTGTTAATTAACCAAATGGTTCCTGGCTTGACAATTGAAGAGAATGTTTTAGTGTAGTCTAGTCCATCAATCTGGTGGCAAACTTTAGTAACAACACGAGCTTTGAGGTGATCCAAGGTTCCATAAGATTTGAGTTTGGTTTTAAACACCCATCTGGAACCTATGATATGCATATCTATGGTGCGAGGCACCAATTTCCATGTCTGATTGTGATGTAAGGATGTGAGTTCATCCTCTATTTCTACTTTCAACCTTGGGTAAGCTAGTGCGTATCGCACGGTTTGAGGCTCGCCGGGTATCCCAATAGAGGTGATAGATGTTAATGCATATTTGGGACTTGGCTTGATGATGCCACGTTATGAACAAGTGGTCATAGAATGAGTGATCATGGGCACTCTTCTGCTAAAGAGTGAGAGGCATCATGACATAGAGTTTATGTAGCTTCTTGTAGAGCACGTTGTGAACAAGTGACCATAGAGTGAGAAACTGAACTTGTTTGTCCTGTCTCCTACTGAGTAGTTAAGGTGTCATAGGTTGGTTGCTGAAGTTGCTGGTGATCTGAGGGATTATGAATAAAATATTCTATTGTAGAGTGGGAAGTATCATGATAGAGATTGTGTGCAATCTCTTATAGACTAGGTTGTTGTTCTGAGGAATCATTTTTTATATGCTTATCAATACGAGGGTCATCACGAAGAGACTGTGCTGCGACAAAGTTAGAGATACCAAGGCAAGGAGTGTGTACTGTCTCCTCCAAAATGTGTAATGTCTCTAGCTGAGTAATTAGGGTGTCACGGTTTTGATGCTGAAGTTGTTGTTGTTCTACAACACAACCATCGTAGATTTGTAGAGCAACATTAGCTGGAGGAATAACTTTAGAGGAAAAAGATGCTGGTTTGTCTGAGGACATGGTAGGAAACATAGATGTGGGCAGAGAGCTTAAGCATGGTGGAGCTACTAGTGTTTTAGAGGTATATGCAGTATAACTTGAAGTAAGAATAATTAGCCAAGAGTCAGATATGCTAAAGACATGATTAAAAAGATCAATATTTGTGTTGTTATTTGTTTATTTCTATGGAAAGATAGACTCGCTAAAAACATGTTGTGAGACAAAACGATTCTTGCTTGTTGGATGAAAGCATTTATATCCCTTATGTTGATCACTATAGCCTACAAAAATACATGGAACACTTTTTGGATCAAATTTATTTCATCTTGTGTCCTAAGTGTAAGGAAAACATCTTAAGCCGAAAATATAAAGAGATGAATAAATAGGATGTTTACCATGTAATAGGAAGTAAGAAGTGTTAGAATTAAGAGTAGAGGAGGGCAATTTATTAATGAGATAAACAGTAGTTGTGAAAGCTTTTACCCATAAGAATAAAGGAGTACCACTATGAAATAGCATTGTCATACCTAGTTCTCTTATAATTCTTTGTCGCCTTTCAACCATACCTGCTTGTTTAGGAGTGTAAGGGCAAAATACTTGATGAACAATTCATGTGGAGTGGAAATGAGTTTACAATTTTAAGTTAATAAACTCTTCTCCTCCATCTGAGTGAATGACTTTGATCTGTTTATTGAATTGCTTACTAACATACTTTTCAAATGATATAA
Source organism: Populus nigra (assembly GCF_951802175.1). Classification (NCBI taxonomy): domain Eukaryota; kingdom Viridiplantae; phylum Streptophyta; class Magnoliopsida; order Malpighiales; family Salicaceae; genus Populus; species Populus nigra. The sequence goes on along the minus strand of NC_084858.1, from coordinate 12,559,812 downwards.
AAGATTTGTTTTGAAGAGGAATTATCCATGTATATTTATAGAAATCATCTACTAGACATGCATAATATATGAATTTTCTAGTAGATAAAACAGGGGCAGGTCCCCATAAATCATAATGTATTTTCTAAAAAACATCAGTACTTGAATGTTCAGAATGCGAAAAAGGTAATTTGCTAACTTTTCCTAATTGACAACTATCACAAAGTTGTTCAGTCTTCATAGCTCCTGTGACATCAATCAATCCTTTATTTTTTAATAACTGCATAGCAAAAACTTGAGGATGTCTTAAAAGTTGATGCCAAAATTCTGCTAATTCAGTTTTAAAACGATAAGAGAAATGTAATTCTGACGAGTTGTACAAGACATACTGATCACCCTTATGTCTACCTCTGATCAGTAGTTGTCTTGTTTTCTGTTTCTTAACACAAAAATCAATGTTAGAGAACTCACAATTCATAGGAAACTATTTTGTAAGCTGACTTACTGAAAGTAAATTTTTAGTTAATTTAGGAACAAGTAGAACATCATTGATGGGTAATTTAGTATTGTTTTGTTTAATAAATGAATCTCCAATACCAACGATTGGTAAAGAAGATCCATTCCTAATAACAACAAAATCAGTTCCAAAATACTGTCGAATATCAGCTAACATACCTGGCTTACTTGTCATGTGATTTGAGGCACTAGTGTCTAATGTCCATTCCGTGTCGACAATGGTGTTGTCTAGTGTAAGGGCTGCTAGTGCTTGTGGAATTTCACTATCCTGAGTAGTTTTCTGTTTAGGTATCCACTAACAGATTTTAGCAATGTGACTTATTATGCCACAATATTGGCATTTGTCCTCACGATAAAGATCTCATTCTGTTTGAGTCATGGGACGTTCTCCTAGTGGTGGAGGACATCGTTGTTAAGTAGGGGTGAAATACCTTTTATTTTGATCTCTGGATTGCTGGGCTTGAAATCCTCTCTCAATGGATGAGAACTGATATGAGTTATGTGTTGAGGAAGGTTGTTGTGTGCTTTGTTGATTATGTTACTATTGTTGCCTATAAAATGCAAGTTGTTAGGGAAATTGCATGTTTGTTATGTTTGTATGGAAGGAGAACCAGTTATGGTGCTAATTTAAATTTTGGAGTTGAGAAACCAGCTTTGAATAGGACGATCTTAGAGGTTTCTGACACGATTAAAAGATTGATGTCTTCTTCCAAGTGCAGGAGTGTCGAAGTAATAAATAACCCGATAAGACCAGGGTCGAACCACATAGAGGTTAACTATATAAATTATAAATAATAACAACAAGAACAAGAACAAGAACAACAATAATAATAAGTTAAAGAGAGCTTTGAGATGTGATATTGATGTAAGGATTAAACAAGGATAAAATAATTGTCAAGGTTAGAGGATCCACTAATGGTATTTCAAACAAGTATAGTATAAACTCTTTTTATTACTCAACTGGAAACCACACACAAATAGGTTCCAATCGGATTATAAATTGTTAACATGATTAAATTAGTTATCTTATTCGAATAATGCTAATACTTGTAAATGTTGTCAGGCATTCATGATTATAACTTATGCTAACAACAAATCAAGTTCCTTTCATAGCACAGGTGTCAGTTATACCAGACGATTGGGCTATGAAAGTGCAAAGTATTTGTTGTACCAAGGGTTATACAACATAAATCTAGATTAACCATTTAACAAGCAAAGTATTAAAAGTGAACAAGATAACAAATATAAAACATGTTAGTATCAAACATTAAGGTCCATGTTGAGTTTATATTATACTTATTTTTACACCATTAGTGTAACCTTTTCACCTTGACATGATAAACTTAGCTAAACATAATGAAAGAGAGAAACATAGATAAATAAGGAAAGGAAATGAAAAGCATAAGCAAGAGATTAATATAAGCAAAACTTAAGCATTACAAAATATAAAGAGAGAGCAAGAACATGATCTTGATCTGAAAAGCAAGATGCCTAAATACATGGCAAATGCCTCCTTTTATAGGCCAAAATTCGGAACTATTGATTTGTTGACTAATTGTTGAGTGGGTGGCCACATCTTGACTTGGTAACAATCCTTATCTTCTTGTCTGCCAAAAACATCATTGATAACGTCATAATTTGAACAAACTTAAATCATGAAAGTTCTAGGAAATTGTCTCAGTTTTCCAGGAAAAACAAGTTGAGGTCATTTGGACTTCTAGAACTCGAGATACGGGCTGAACACTGAATAGTGTCTGGGCTGTAGGACAGATTCAGACTTCTCCGTTGTTTCTACAATTTGGACTTAAAAATGACCTTTTTAAATCTTAGACTCCTCATGAAAGTTTTAGGCCTATGTATTAGCTTTCCATCCATATAAGACAGACCTAAATCCATGATCTACAGCTCCAGATATGACCCAATGACCGAGTAGTGTTCTAGTTTGGATTGAACCAACATCTCTTTTCTAAGTTTGGCCCTCTCTTTGTCCTTTCAATTTCCGAACTTAAACTCATCAATCAATTCTTTCATTTATGTGATAGGCCTGCATTTAAGATGAACATTTACCATAAATTAAAGGTATCTTATGGTATCAGACTTGTTATTATAAAACATGCTTTAGTTAAGGAGTTATTGATACTTCAAGTGCAAAATGATGATATAAAACCTTGATAAAAATGCACTTTTAAGTACTAATCAGCTTCAACATGGTTGTTGTGAAGTTTTCATATTATGGACCAAGGTTGATGAGAAGACAAAAAACCTTTTCATTGTCTGAAAGTGGTTTTCTAATTGTTGCAAGGCTGTCACACAAGCTTTTGAAAGTGCAGATGTGTTTTTCCATAAATTGATTTTCATGTTTACGGAAGTAAGTAACCTGTTGACGAAGTGTAAATTCACGTTCTTATGAGTCTTTAGCATAGACGTTCTTGAGTTCTTCCCAAACAACAGATGTTGTTTCTAATCCAACAACAAGGCTGAGTGCTTTTTCAGACAAAGTTTCAATAATCCAACCTCGAAGAAGTCGATAAGATTTTCTCCAAGTGATGAAAGCTTCTGTTATGACTGGTACTATATTTTCTATGTGTGGGTTATTGATTGGATCTTGTGTGGTGTATTTTGTTGGTGCAAGATCTTTATTGGTGAGATGCTCAACTAGCTCCTGACTTTCTATAAGAGCCAAAGCTTTCTCTCTCCATAATGGATAGTTTGTTTGATTAAGCTTGAGGGTAATAAAGTTCCCATTATTGAGAGACAATGAAGTCATTGTGGGAATATGTGATTGTGTTTGTTTTGTGTATGCTCACTTAAGCTCTGATACCAAGAGAAAAATATAAAGTAGGCAGTAGATGAAGACCAGATTTAAGAGCGTAAACAACTAAAAGAAAAACAACTCAGTACATGGCATTGTTATACCTTAGAATGATCTAAAAGATCGGGTCACAGGTTTCCAACCTATATACTGATTTTATGAATTGAACAAAGAAATAAAAAATAAATTTAAACAGATTTCTGATACGAATGAACAAGGCAAGACCAACAATGTCAGGATCCTTGATCAAACACAGAGCATACGTAAATGTATATAAAATATAACAAGAATATAAATAAAGAAAATAGAATCTTACTTAAATTTGTAATGTAAATCAATACAGGAGATATTGGTTACAGAGGAGAATGGAGATGGGACAAGAGATATTGGTTATAGAAGAGAATGAAGATGGGCTATAGATATGAGTTACAGGGGAGAGTAAAATTTTCTTAAGGAAAAAATTAGTCTGCCTTCTGAGGTTTTAGGAGTCTCCTTTTATAAACGAGTTGTCATATAAGAGGCCAAGACATCTTGTTGAAAAGCTTGGAGATTCCTTCAGAAACCATGTGCACCCATGTGGTATTGCCTACCATGATTTGGTGACTATAAAATGGAAAATGCCTATGTTTTTTGTGGGACTTTCATTTGTTGTCTTCTTGCTACCGACACTTGATTTATATGTTTGTAGTAACAGGTAATAATTGTAGAAAAAGCCTAAAACAAATGAGCTTTAAACAAGAGGACTCAAAATAGTTGAGTCGAAAAGATATGGCTCTAAACAGATGAGCCTGAGAAAGTCTGAAATACTCTTTTTTTTAATGTCGTTTGATAGGTGGCAAGATACCAAAGCAGTCATCTTCATTATCATCTCCAAGGGAAATGGCAGGAGATATCGAGCCAAATGAGCTGGAGTGGGACAAGACTGTTTTCGGATTTTGGCTTGGTATAATGCCTTATACTATTTGTAGCTATTCTTCCTCAGTTCTAGGAGAGGCAAGGAGAGCTGTTGTTTGAGCCTTTCTAGCTCGATACTTTGATTGAAGATGATCAATGATGGGAGCTGTTTGATGTTTTTGTAACCATTCCATAACAGCTAATTTAGAACTTTTGGATTCAACTGCAAAGGAATCCCACCATTTGATTTTGAATTTGCGAACAAGTACTGGATGTCCATTTTGTAGATTATAGTCATATAACCATGAACATACCCATGGAACAAAAAATTTTGTACAAAAATGAGAAGGGAAAAAAACTTTCATTTAGAAGGTACTGGTTGAAAATTATTTTTGAAATAGAGGTAACCATTTTCAACCAGAGGATGTTCTTTGAGGTAGTCAATATGACAACCATAGTAGTCCCACCATTGGAGGAACTAGAGGGGGAGGTTTGTAGTATTCATGGTATTATGGAAGTAGAAAAACCAAAAATGTCTATGGTTTTGTTTTTGTAGGAGGAAGGCATTGAACCATGCCTGTTGGTAATCCCAATATGTATAGGCGGTATTGAAGTCCTGAGGATTTGTACGGAAGTGTATAGGGTGAGAGGTTGATGTAAGGGTTGTCCCCAATCTTTAGGGTGGATAATTTTGTGAATGATGCATGTAGAATATGCGGGTTCAATGTGATCAGAATGCAATTTGAAGTGTTTAAACTTGATATAATTGGTAATCTCGAGGATGGTGGCATAGTAGGATTGTGGTTTGACTAAATTCCAGGGTTTGTAGTACCAATTTGCAGGGAAAATTTTTTAAGCAGCAATGGAAGGATTTTCATGATAGAATCCTTCTTCCATAGTTAAAATATTTTGGAAAGTAGTTTTGAAAACATATTTGGATTTGGTTTTTGGAAAACTAGTTTGTTGTAAAGAAAGGAGGGGTTTTGTAGCAGAAAAACCTCCTTAGGGTTTTGAAAAGGATTTGGAAATACTACCTGTTAGAGATACAGAGTTATTTGAGGCCTGTTGGGACACTTTTTGTAATGCTAGGAGTAATTCTGGTGATTTGGATATGGTGTCAACCCAATGTTAAATTGTGTTGGGTTGGACCTATGGTGGTTTTGTAGGTTCTTCTTCTTCAATAATTGCCTCATACCAAGATTTGACAGGTTTGGCAGCTAGGATGGCGAAAGACATGAGTTTTGCAGAAGGCTTGGGGCTTTCTGGTTTTGTAGGCTGGGTTTGGGGGGCTTTTCCCTTGTCTTTAGCTTTTGCTTTAGGGGGCATCAGGACCTGTTTTGGAGGAATTCTCAGGTTAGGAAATTAGGGATGGAATTTGAATCTCCTTTAATGTAGACGATATCAAAATAAAAACTGCTTAAAATAGCTTGCTATCGGGCAAAAATCTGTTTTGAAGCAAGATTTTGAACACCTTTTTGTAAAACTTCTTCTGTAGATTTACAATCAACTCGTAAAAGAAATTTTTGATTTAATAGATCGCTTTGGAATTTTGTAATACAAAGAACAATGGAAAGGATCTCATTTTTTATAGTAAACTAATTTTTTTGAGAATCATTCTAGTGGGCGGATGTATACTGGAGTATTTGTTCTTTGTTATCTTGTACTTATTTAAGAATTCCACCATATCCTATGTTAGAGGCATCGGTCTCGACTATCTTAGGAGCTAATGGATTAGCTAAATGAAGGAGAGGAATGGTTTGAACCTGTTTTTTAATCTGTTTGACTAGATTGGTATGGAGGTCAGACCAAGGAATGGGGTTGGTTTTTAACCTGTCACGTAAAGGTTTGGCTAGACGATTAATATTGGGATAATAGTCCAGAACGTAATTTAGATTGCGTAAGAACCTCTGCAATTGGGTTTTATCAGTGATTTTATCAGGAAATTTATTGGTAAAGGTTAAAGATCTCTTTATTGGTGTGACAGTACCTTGGCAGATATAATGGCCTATGAGACGGACATGGGTTTGGAAAAGAAAAATTTTTGTTTTAGAAACAACTAAACCATTTTGTTTTGTAGTATGAAAGAATGCATATAGATGTTTGAAATGTTGATCTATGGAAGTAATACAATCATGATGTGCTTGATATGGAGTGCTAAGAATGATGGTATGATTTATATCATTTGTAACAACAAAAAATGTTTTAAAAGAAATGTCATTGTTGAAAACAGAGGCTTGGGTTTTTCCTGTAATATGCAATTTTGAATTATTAGCAGCAGAGAGTTTTTCAAAGGTATCTTGTAAAAATCGTTTTGGAACTACCCCTTCTTTGATGCAGTTTAAATTTGCACCTGTGTCAAATAAGGCGATAGTGTCAAGCTTGAAATCTTCTGAAAAAATAAGAGTAATTTTAATCAAATATTTTTTAGAAGATATTTGTGTTAATACATTCAGAAAATCATCTGGAATATGCTCAATGTTTGTAAGTGTATGGGGTAATGCATGAGATTCAATGGTTTGATCTTCTAGTTCAGACTTAGTGTCAGACTGGCTTTCAATTTTAGACAGAAGATGTTGTAATATGGCAGAGTCTTTCTATTGGGCTTGTTTTAAGGTTTGTAATTCGAATTTAAGGGTTTTGATCTTAGAATGTAATTCTGGAATGATGATTGTGGTTTTGGATTTCTTTTTGTTAAGAATCTTTGTAGGGTCATAGGTATTAGTGCTGGTGGAAGGTAATATAGAGTGGTTTGGAGGGTTATATGGTGGGTGATGTGCTTGGTTGAAATCTTTCAACAGTTTATCCAAGTAGGTTTTTTGGAGATGAGGATCATCAAGTCTTTTGATAGCCTCAAGAATGAATTCTTGGTCTTGGGTTAGGATGTTAATTTGTTTGGAATTTGTAGAGGCATCAGAAGTAGCACTGGTAGTTATTATTTTATCAATTTGAAATTCTTCTTCAGAAGTGTCTGAAGTAGAGTGGTTAGTGTCTGTGGCTTCAATATAAAGATTTTGTATTTGATTGATGGTATCTTCATCTATTTAGAGCTCATGAAGTTTGGTATTGACTCTGCAGAAACGGGATATATGTCCTTTCTGGTTACATTTGTAACAGTTAATGTTTTTTGAGTCAAATTTTGGTTTAGGTTTTGACTGGAAAGGTCTGTGGGGTTTGTTAAATCTGTTGGGCTTTTTGTTAAATCTTCTCGAAGCATACCACGAGTAAGGAATGTATTTTTATACCACTGAAAATCACTGAGTTTCTTACACCAGAGGTTGGAGAGAAGGTCAGCATTTTTATCTTTCAGATGGGAAGGATCTCCGACAAAATGTAAGGAGATGGTAAGGATAAGGGTGGACACATCATCTTGGATGGTGTTTCCTAAAGGGTCAAGGATAGGTGTTTGGTCTTTATAGGTTTGTATAGAGTTTAGAATATGTAGGTGATCTGTTTCAGTGAGATGGTAATCCCACCATCCTTTAAGCTGGCCAGAGAATCCTGCAATAAGAAGTTTAGCTATGGCTTTGTCTGAGGTTCCTATTTGAGTTTTATAGGCATTAACTACCATGGTCATTTGTTGGAGAGTGTTTAGGATATTATATTCAGACATGCCATCTATGTTCCATTCATAGAGGGAAGATGCATTATATTTATGTTGGCTAATGATAGTTTGTTCAGTAGATATGGAAATGTCTGGAGCAATGGTTGTTTTGGGAGTTTGCTAGGTAAGTTTGTTTAGTTGAAGAGGTTGTTCTTGAAGAGTATCTATATCTGAGGTTGATACGGGGTTATTTTGGAAAGTATTGACCTGATTTATAGAGGATGAAGGGTTGGATTATTGAGGTGTATCTAGGACAGTCAAGGTTGTCCGGTCAAGATTTTGTAAGTGTATTTTAATGGCTTTAAGAAAATCTGTTTGATTTTCTTAAATCTGTGCTTGGCTCGTTTTAGTAACTTGATATGGTTTGAATATTGGCTTTTTTAGCTTAAGGTCGATGGGGTTTTTATCAGTTATAAGGTGGACTGGTTTTTTTTATATTTGTTTTTCCAATCTAGTAAGTTGTTTTTCGATGGTATGGAGGTTGGTATTTGTGAAGTTGTTTTGTTAGATGATATGTTTGGTAGGTAATTTATATGGGGCTGCATCAACTGTTTGGTCTTTGTGGGTAAGTTGTATGTTGCGTAAAGGTAGATGATCAGACTCAACTGTTGGTCCAGTGGTGAGGGTCCATATAGGAGTTTTTGAACGGGTTATAATAGGACATGCATGTTTAATGGATGCAAATGGATATGTAATATGTTGTGCCGATACATAATGGAATTCAAACCAATCAAATAATAAAATTTGCACGTTATGGGTCTCAATGTAAGCATAAAATTGTTTTTGAATATCATTCCTCTGTTGGAGGAAGTGTTGAAAAAACCAAGATCGTTTTTCCATATTATGATCACCATAAAAATCATTTCTGAGAAGAGTTTTGTTTATAACAAAATGCTTTTTTGAAGTCAAAACATTCAGCTCATTTTGGATGTTTTCAGTAACAGCTGAAAAGGTTGGTGAAGTTGGAGGAGATGGTTGCTCAAGGTCTATATAAACAGGTTTTGGTATATTTACATTGTAGTCTGCATTTTGGAAAATAGTGGAAGGGATATCATATGTAGATTTTCTAGGAGGGTTGGCATGATAAGGGATATTGATAACAGAAGGGATTTTGGAAATTCTTCCTAGATCTATTGTACTGGAAGAGAAAGAGGCTTCTGACAATCTGGAACTTGTAGAGTGTCGGTGAAAAGACAATTTGACTTTGCCATCTGCGTACTGGGTAATGTTTTTAATTTGGACATTGGTTTGAGGTGGTTGAGGTAATTCCGGTGGTGCTGAACCTTCGAGGATCCAATCTTCTAGAAGGGATATATCTTTTCATTAGATTGCTTTTGGGACAACAGTGTTTAAGCGGGGTAAATCTGTTTGTAGAAGGAGTGTTTCTCCTTTTTGAGATTGGAATTTGTGTTTGCTAGCAAAGGCTTAGAACATGGCTTTGTAGTGAATTTTGAATATGAGAGCAACAAGGATGGATCCTTCGAGCATGTCATAATTATGGGTCTTTATTTGTAGTAGCATACTTTGTAAAATATTTTTGTCTTTGAGGGATATGGTTATGTTTGGATAATAGTCAAATGATATTGGACCACTGCATTTCATGTAAGTTACAGATATTGAAAGGTTGTTAGGATATATATATATATATATATATATATATATATATATATATATATATATATATATATATGATCTGACTCAAATAAAGGACCACTAGCAAGTTCTCAAATATAAGTTTTATTTCTAGATGTTATGGGACATGCATGTTTGTTAATGCAAATGGATATGTAATATGACGTGCAGATGCATAATATAACTCAAACCAATCAAAAAATAGAATTTGAACTTGATGTAATGTAATGAAATCATAAAAACACTTTTGTATCTCATGTCGTTGATATAAAAAGGTTTTAAAAAACCAAGTTTTTTTTTTCCAGAGTTATGGTTGCTATAAAAATCATTTTTGAAATAGGTTTTGTCAATAATAAATTCCTTTTTTGTAGTTAAAACATTTAGCTCATTTTGGATGTTTTCTGTGATTGAAGGTTACAGAGGTTGAAGGGGATTGTTGTTCAAGGTTTGGGTATATTTGTAGTGTAATCATTTCTTCTCTCGTATTATGAATACGGTCTCCTAGATACTATCTCTACCCAGATCCTAATAGGCTCTGAAACCAGGATAATATGAAAATCAGAACAATAAAAGAAATTAGAAAAAGAACCAGTACGTGGCATTGTTACAGTTGAGAATGATCTTCAGATTTGGTCACAGGTTTCCAGCCGATATACTGGGTTTGGGAAAAGAAACAAATTTCTAATGTGAATGAAGAGATATGTCAAAGACATGATCCTCTATCAAATATATAACATACTTAAATTTACAGAAATATAAATTTTGCAAGAATGTAAATAGAATATGAATAAGATAGAATCTTACTTAAATTTGTATTAGAAATCAATACATGAGATATTGGTTACAAATGAGATATTGGTTACAAGAGAGTGTTTTGAGAGAAATTTTGTTTTTACTAAGATGTGTTCTGCCTCCTAAGGCTCAAGGAGTCTCCTTTTATAATGGAATTGCCATGGAAGAGGTCAAAAGGCCTTTTTGGAAAGCTCGAAGATTCCTTCTGAAGCCATATGCTCTTGTTCTCCATGATCAAGAGATGATAATTTGGAAATTGCCCATGTTTTTCATGGGGTTTATCTTCTTATCACCGACAACTAATTTGTCTTTTTGTAGTATCAGGTAATGTTGGAGAAAAAAGGCCTAAGATAATGGGCGTACAAATGGAAAGGGGCTCCAAATAGATGAGCCTAAAAGATATTAAAAATGGGCTCAAAATAGATGAGCCTAAATACCCTTTTTTTCCTTTTTTTTAAAGGATTTGTAGAGATAGCAGGATGTCGTAGCAGTCATCTTCATTTTCATCACCTAAAGGAGTATATGATGCTGAGGATGATGAGGTTGAGGAAGAAATTAGAAATTCTCCTTTTTCGTTGTCTAGGAGTTGCTTCATGACTTGAAAATATTCTTCTTTGGACTTAGCATTTAGCAAGAGTGTTGAGGCATAGGCCTTTTGGGTGAGGAAAATGGATTAAGACTGGTCTTGTAGAGATGGTGGTTCTTTGATACCATGTCTGTTGTTTGCGGAAAGCCATGTCATTACAGCAGATTCAGAGCTTTTATTTTCTAATGTAAAAGAGTCCCACCATTTAACTTTGTATTTACTGATCAAAATTGCATGGGTATTTTGATTGTTGTAGTTGAAGTACCATGAGCATACCCATAACACAAAGAATTTGGAACAAAACATAAGTATTGGGGGAAATTTCTTCTCTTTCTGTGCCCTTGAAATTCTGTTTGAAAAGTTGGTAGCCTTTTTCAACCATTGGATGTGGGTGAAGGAGATCGGTGATGCAACCAAAGTAATCCCACCATTGATGGAACCAGTTTGGCAGTTTTGTAGTATTGATCGAGGTATCAAAATAAAATAACCAGGAATGACTTGGAGTTTTGGAGAAAAAAGGCATTAAACCATGCCTGTTGTTGGTCCAAATAGGAATAAGTTTGGCAATGGTTATGTAGTTTTGTTTGGAAGTTGATAGGGAAATGGATTCCATGATGGAGAGGTTGTTTCCAAATAGTTGGATGTATGACATATTTGATGATACTAGTGGAATAAGCCGGTTCAATATGATGTTGTTTGAGGTTAAAATGTTTAAATTTTATTGAACCTATAATTTCAAGGATGGTCATGTAGTAAGTATGAGTTTTTGCAGTATCCCATGGTGTGAAATACCACCATGGAGGAAAGATTTTTGTAACTGTGATCATAGGATCTGGATGGTAAAAACCATCCACAACAGTTAAAACATTTTGAAAATTATTTTGATAAAATATTCAGATTTAGGTTTTGGAGATGTTTTAATAAAATTGCTTTGAAAGAATGAAAGATTTGTAAGCAGAGGTTTTTGGGAAGAAGACTCTGCTTGAGATTTTAAAATCAGTTTAGAAGTTTTACCCAATTGAGAGGATTCATCCTCTTATAAGTATAGGTGAACGCTATTGAATGGTAATAAGTCTCGTTGAGCGATGAAAGGGCAGTAAACCCATATAACCTACGACCTGTATTTTTGGCTTTGTCTTTCTAAATTATGGATTTTGTTTTTTGTAGAACGACCTCTATTTCAGCTTCCTCTACCTTTGAATCTTCTGAAAGCAAAAGAATTATCAATAATGAAGAAATTACAATTGAAGATTTTACAAAAAACATTGATGATCGGAAAATCCCAAAAGTTTCAAAAACATAGATTTATCAAAATTTAAAATTTGATCTTTTCAAAACAGATTTCAAAATCAAAATTGAAGAAAGAGATATTCAGCTTACAAAACCTTTTGAAACTATCCAACTCCTTTATAAAAAAAATCCCAACAAAAACATCAAGACCGGAACTATAAATACATCCATATTGGCCTAATACAAGTTGGGATCAAACCCCTTATCAAAAAAGGTCTTAATACCTCCATCCTAGCAGTACTTAGAGATGCTATATTCCAAAACTTCCAAGACTCTTTATTAAGTTTCATCGAATCTAGCCTATGCAGTGGGCTAGTTTCCTTTGATTGTTACCCAAACCTTACTATATCCCTTAAAGACCGAAATATTTTACAAAGCATGATCCTACATATAAAAACCCATAATTGCAATATGCTTGAAAGATCAATCCTAGTGGCCTTAATCTTCAAAATCCATTACAAAGCCATGTTCTCAGCCTTTGCCAGCAAACACAAATTCCAAATCAAACATAGTAGTTCCTAGAGCCATCAAATGGAAAGATGTAACCCTTCCAGAAGATTGGATCCTCAAAGGTGCAACACAACCAGAACCATAATAAATACCAAAACCAAATGTTTAAATTAAAGAAATAACCCAGTATATAGATGGAAAAGTCAAATTATCTTTCCATCAACATTCAACTAGTTTCTGGTTTTCGGATGTATCTTCCTCATCCAGCACTATAGATCTATGAAGAATCTCCAAAATCCCTTCTGTCATAAACATACCATACCAAATGTAACGATCCTTAGGGTGGGTCTGGATTTGCCAAAAACTTGATTTCATATCAAACTTTGAAAATATGAAAGCTGAATGCAATTTTTGTAATAGATCTTTTTTATTTGGAATTGAATATCCGATCCATTCCAGGGCCTTATTTAGTGGTTTGTAATTGATCATAAGTCCAGGTATGCCTATTTCTATTTCAGAGATTTTGTTAACATAGAATGCGGCACATGACCAAGGTGATCTAGACTTCTAGATGAGACCTTTTGACTCTAGATCTTGGATTTTGAGTCTACAATGTTATTCTAATTCAGCATTCATTTGGATTGGTCTCGCCTTTATAGGTATTTGTTTCTAAAAAAAGTTATCTTCAATGGAAGATCAACAACATGTTTTCTTTTCCAAAATGCATTTGGCAAATCAGAACAAATTTCATGCTTAATTTTATTTTGGAAATATGAAATTCTTTTTTGTAAAACAGAATTTTTTAATTGATGCTCAATTCTTTGTAAAGAAACATCTTTTTTATAAATCATGTAAATAAAATTGTTTTCCATGAATCAAGACATTGATCTGGTATTTATGTATAGAACATGCTTTGATTAAATTCAAATTTCTAGTTTTTTTTTTATTTTTCTGAAAAAGGAAAACAAGTCGCACACCATTAACTTTTGAAATTATGCAATCATGTTTGGTCTTGTAGGGAGTAATTAAGTCGATGAAAGGAGTTCCAAGAATAATGGTATGATTTATATCATTTGTAATAACAAAGAAATTTTTAAGATAAAAACCATTATTAAGAATGGATGCTTGTGTTTTTCCTTAAAGATGGAGCTTGGAATTGTTTGTTGTAGAAAGTCTTTTAGAAGTAGCTTGGAGAAATCTTTTAGGCTCTACTCCTTCTTTGATACAATTCAAATCAGCACCTGTATCAAACAAGGCAATAGTTTCTAGTTTGTAATCTTCGAGGAAAACTAAAGTAATTTTTATCAAATACTTTTTTGAAGTAATTTGTGTTAAAACATTTAAAAAATCTTCAGAAATATGTTCAATGTTTGATAATGCATGATCTAATGCATGGGTTTCAAGGGTTTGATCATCATATTCTGGTTCAGAATCTGATTGACTTTCAATCTTAGGCAAGAGGTGTTGTAATATGGTTGAGTCTTTGTGTTGGGCTTGTCTAAGGGTTTTTAGTTCAGTCTTGAGGATCTTAATTTCTGACTGTAATTCTGGGATAGTGGCTATGGGTTTGGACTTCTTTTTCTTGTTGCGGATTTTTGTAAGGTCATATGTATTGGTATTGGTTGTAGGTAGAATATAATGGTTTTGAGTAGGGTGAGATATCTCAGGTTTGTTGAAATTATTCAATAGTTTATATAAATATGATTTTTGTAGTTAGGGATCGTCAAATCTTTTGATGGCTTCAAGGATGAATTCTTGGTCTCTGGTTAAGACATTGAGTTGTTTTGAGTGGGATGAGATCTCGGAATCGGAACTAGCAGTTGCCAATTCATCAACTTGGAAAGTTTTTTCAGAAGTATCTGAAGGGTTTGACTCAGTATCAGAAGATTCAATGAAGAGGTTTTGGATTTGGTTGATTGTTTCTTCATCTACTTGGAGCTCATGTAGTTTTGTGTTCATTTTGTAGAATTGGGAAGTATGACCTTTCTGGCCACATTTGTAACAAGTAATGTATTTTAAGTCAAGCTTGGGTTTGGGCTTGGACTGTGAAGGTTTGTAGGTTTTTAAAAGTTTTCTTTGGGGTTTTTTTTTTATAGTAAGGTTGTTCTGGTTTGGAGTAGAAACGTTTTCTGTGGGTTGATCTCTTGTAATATGGTTTATTGGGCTTTGGATGTGGTTTAGACTTGGAGCAGTTTCCACTACAAGCGGGTTTTTGTATAGACAAGTCAAACTGTTGGCAGAAGCTTTCTAGTTCTTTTCTGGTTCGCTTCATTTCCCACTTTAAGTGTTTTTGGAGTTCAAGGTCTTGGCAAATCTTAAGACCTTTCTTTTGAGTAAAGCTGACTAACTCACCATATGTTAATTGGTCATAAGGGATGATTTTGGATGCAAAGGTATCTTTGATCTTGTTTCAGACTTTTTCTCTTAAAAGGATAGGTAAACCTGTAAGGAATTTTTCTTTTTAAAAGGGTTGGTTTGAGTATTCACGGAGCATAACTCGGGTGAGGAAGGTGTTTTTATACCATTAAAAATCACTAAGCTTCTTGCATCTAAGATTTGAAAGGAGTTTAGCATTTTTGTCTTTTAGATAAGAAGGATCTCCTACAAAATCTAAGGAGATGGTTAAGATGAGAGTTAAGACAACATCTTGAATGGTATTTCCGGAGGAGTCAAGGATAGGTGTCTGTTCTTCAGTCATTTGGATGGAATTTAGGATTTGGAGATGTTCAGCTTCAGTGAGATGATTGATTAGTACTTAAAAGTGCATTTTTATCAAATTTTTATATCATCATTTTGCACTTGAAGTATCAATAACTCGTTAACTAAAGCATGTTTTATAATAAAAAGTCTAATACTACAAGATACCTTTAATTTATGGTAAATGTTCATCTTAAATGCAGGTCTATCATATAAATCAAAGGATTGATTGATGAGTTTAACTACTGAAATTGAGAAGACAAAGAGAGGGGCAAGCTTAGAAAAGAGATGCTGGTTCAGTCCAAACTAGAATACTATTCGGTTATTGGATCATACCTGGAGTTGTAGAACTTGGATTTAGATCTGGTCTATATGGATGAAAAGCTATGACGTAGGCTATGAAGAGTCAAAGATTCAAAAAGGCCGTTTTCAAGTTCAAATTGTAGCAACAACGAAGAAGTCAGAATCTGTCCTGCAGCCTAGACACTATTCAGTGTTCAGCCCATATCTCGAGTTCTAGAAGTCCAAATGCACCGATTCATTTTTTGTTGGAAAGCTGAGATAATTTCCTAGAACTTTCATGAGGATTATATGTTCAAATTTTGACGTTAGCAATGCCGTTTTGTTCAAACAAGAAGATAAGGATTGTCACCAAGTCAAGATGTGGCCACCCACTCAACAATTAGTCATCAAATCAATAATTCCAAATTTTGGCCTATAAAATAAGACATTTGCCATACATTTAGGCATCGTGGTTTTCAGATCAAGATCATGTTCTTGCTCTCTCTCTTTATATTTTTGTAATGCTTAAGTTTTGTTTATATTAATCTCTTATTTGTACTTTTCATTTCCTTTCCTTTACTTAGTTAACTTATATCTTATTTATGTTCTTATCTTGTTTATTTATGTTTCTCTCTTTCATTATGTTTAGCTAAGTTTATTATGTCAAGGTGAAAAGGTTACACTAATGGTATAAGAATAAGTATAGTATAAACTCAACATGGACTTTAATGTTTGATACTAACATGTTTTGTATTTGTTATCTTGTTCACTTTTAATACTTTGCTTTTTAAATGGTTAATCTAGATTTATGTTGTATAACCCTTGGTACTACAAATACTTGACACTTTCATAGCCCAACCGTATAGTATAACCGACACTTGTGCTATGAAAGGAACTTGATTTGTTGTTAACATAAGTTATAATCATGAATACCTGACAACATTTACAAGTTTTAGGATTATTCAAATAAGATAACTAATGTAATTATGTTAACAATTTATAATCTGATTAGATCCTCCTTTGTGTGTGGTTTTCAGTTAAGTAATAAAAAGAGTTTATACTATACTTGTTTGAAATACCATTAGTGGATCCTCTAACCCTGACAATTATTTTATCCTTGTTTAATTCTTATATCAATATCACATCTCAAAACTCTCTTCAACTCCTTTTCTGTTATTATCTATTTCTTTATTTGTAGTTTATACAATTAACCTCTCTGTGGTTCGACGCTGGTCTTACTAGGTTATTTATTACTTCGACACTCCTACACTTGGGAGAAGACATCAACTCTTTGGTCGTGTTAATGATAATCCCACCATTCTTTTAACTGGTCAGAGAAACCAACTATAAGAAGTTCGGTTATAACTTTATTTGGAGTACCAGTCTGGGTTTTGTATGCATTGGCTACCATGATCATTTGTTAGAGGGTGTTTAGGATGTGGTATTCTGACACTCCATCTAGGTTCCATTCATATAGAGAGGAGGCAATGTATTTGTGTTGGTTGTTAATTTTAGGTTCATTTTGGATGGACATGTCTGGGGTAGTAAGGGATTTGGGGCTTCTCTAAAAGAGTTTACTAATCTTAGGATTTTTTTTTTTGGAAAATATCATCATCTAAAGTTTGAACTTGATCTGTTTGGTTATTCTGAATGGTGTTTACTTGGTTTGTGAATGTTGAAGGATTGACTCTGACTTGGGGGGTGTCAAGTACTATTAGGGTTGAGGTCTCAATTTGGTAAAGGTGGTTTTTTTATGGCTTTGATAAATTTACCTTTTCTTTGGAGTTGTGTTTGGCTTGTTTTGGTAACTTGATACGGTTTGAAAATTGGGTTTTTTAGTCTGAGGTCTGTAGATTTTGTAGTCTCAACAGGGTTGGCGATTGTCTTTTGGATCTGTTTTGTGATCTTGGTTAGCTGTTTGCTTATGGTATTGAGGTTGATATTGGTGAAGTTGTTTTGCTGGATAATATGTTTGGTGTTTATAGTAACATCTCCACTGAGAATTTTGTAAGGAGCAGCATCAACTGTTTGGTCTTTATGAGGGATTTTGAGGTTCCTTAAATTTATTTAGAATTGATGAAAGTACCATATTGCAGGTGGTGTGTATGAGAAATGTGAAAACTAACAGCTGGTGGGGTGGCTATTTGACAATATTAACTAATACTTGTTCATCAAAAGAGTTGTGCTAGCTTAGACATTAGACATTCAGAGAATTTAACTATATTAAATGCTTTTAAGATAGAGGATGTTACGTGCAGAATAGGAACAAATGCTTTAGCACGCTCCTATGGAAGAATGAGGAATTGCTATTTGCATATGATTAATAGATCTATCTCTAACGTGTTATTTGTATCCATTTCTTCTGACTAGTTATTATTTTATTATGGAGTTCTTCGTAGCATACCATCTTCTACTAGTAAAGTGTCATTACATGGTGGGAGTTCAATTGGAAGCTAAAATCCTCTTAAATATTTGCTTGTTAAGATTTCATGGACAACATTTAGAAACTGAAATTCTTTGTATCATGTCATGAGAGCTTTTTTATCTTATTGATTTGAAATTGATGAGAATTGCATGGACTAAATAATCAATAAAATGGAGTGGCTTGGGGATACTCTCATTTATTGATATTTCACTCGATCTAGAGTGACTATGATGTGAATCTCATATTAATTCGGTGCTTGAACGTTAACCTTCTTTTTAATTCACTCATTGTACACATCTTGTTACGTCAGCATGCATGCAATTTATGTCACCATGAGCTTTGCCACTTCAGCTCTGTGATGGCTTGCATGTACTATTTCGTATGTTTCATCATATTTGTTCCTTTGCAGATATGACAAGGCACCGGAGCTGGTCTTGGTCTTGAAATAGTGAAAGTTACGAAATACATTCTTGTGAACAAGCACTTGTAATTGTCAGCATATTTAGTAGAGATTGTGTGATGAATACATTGATGGCTATATGAACGAAGTGATAAATGCTCTTCTTCACTTCAATAACCCCTTTATTTTCCGATCTCCCATGTCTCAAATTGTATCGTTGACATGGCGAAGCATCCAAGATGGCATGGTGCTAGGTGGAGTTTGAACCTCAACATTCTCATTTCCGTTGAGGAATCCTATAATCTGGAAACTGTCACTGCATCATTTACAACAAATGAGTATTTTAAATCAGCTAGCAAAGGATGGAATTATAAGCCTCATTAAATTAATCACACATGTTTCTTTCTATTTTTCTCACCACCTTAGAAATAATGTTTCTCAAGAGCAAGAAGGGAGAGAACACATACCCTATAGTTAAAGGAGGATGTGGTGGCATTGGTGGCTGCAGCGGAGGTTGTACTACCGGTGGCATAAAAGAGGATGAGTTTTGGCCAAGGTTTCGCTGCTCCCATTGAGCTTGCTCAGTCAGTGACTTCTCATTTTCCTTTACCTTTTTGGTTGTCATGAAATTCACCATTATCAGTTGGTCGGTGCAAGGTGAAGTGCGAAACAACATGTCTGACAATAAAAGATAAGGGACTTAATTTTACCTGTTCTGCCAGTATGTTGTTCTGCTCCTGCAGTTCCTTTTCCTGTGACAAGCTTGTGTCAGATGACAACGAAGATGAATTTATCACAATTCACATCCCACCCACAACTGACTGTACGTTTTTTTAGTGTATATGTTCATATCCTTCTAGAGTACTTTTGAAGACAAATATTTAACCGTATGTAGAAGTATTGATTGAAAAACAGAAGGAAATGCAAAATGCACCTTCGGGAAATGTCAAGAAGACTCTGTGATTGTTCAAAAACATCATAGAAATGTTTTCAAAATACTGCCCAACTGACATTAGAGAGGGCGTTTCAAGATCAACATCCAAAGGCATTCTAGAATTTGTCATGATTTGAATCAAATCCTTCATGTTGTAAGTGACAAATCTAATCACTGAACTGACGACACCTCGGGTAGAAAGGTGATTCTTCATACATAAACTGAGTCCAAAATCCAAGCTATTTTATCATAGAAATTAGAGCCAAGAATCCAGGGCACTTAAGCTAGTGTTTTAGTAGAGCAGGATAGTGCTATATTAGGGACTTCGTACGGCTACGTAAACATGAACAAATATAGGGTACAGAAGTGCAAGAATCTTACTTTTTTCCGCAGCTCATTAAGGGATTCATGGATGAGTTGGTTCTGCAAATTTGAGATTAACTTACACCATGAGCAAGCATTACAACATGTATCCAAACAAACACATTGAAAACATGCTAACGTGACCTTTCTTGATCGTATGCGCTTAAGAGCAGTATCTATTTGTTGCTCCAAATATTGAAGTTCTTTCAGACTTAAAGGATCCAATTCCTGTCCTGCATAGTTCCTATATAATCAAATGTGGAATATGTTATATAATTCTCTTGATTGTTAGCCAGTGCCAAGTGAGAAACAGTAGTACGAAAAAGAGGGTTTCAAGCATCCTGGATTTTGTTCAGATTTTTTTAAAGAAAAAGGAATCTCAAAACGTCAGTCACAGTAGTTCCCATACCTTCTGAAAAAAACATAAAAAAAAAATGAACGAGTGTTTCTGTATAGTTGACACAGACTACGACTTCAGCATACTGCACGAATAGAAGTCATGTACTGGAAAAATCAAAAGAAGTCTAGTAGTACCTTAGGTTTCTTTGCAAGATTTCAACCCTAGCCATGAGCTTGGGGTGCTCCAGAGACCAGCTTTCCTAAACGGGATTCACATAAATATTAAGAAATTGTGACACATACTGAAGATTTTCAGTTTGAAGATTGAAATACATGATTAATCACATACTATAGACTAATACTAGTAGACCATCTACATATAATACCTGATGTTCAGAACCATTTGGTACAAGTTGTTGCTCTAGATATGAGCATCTCTCATATCTTTCAAGGATTGATTCCATGCTGCCAAAAAAATGGAAAATTTCAGAAGAGTGCTCAACAAAGTTCTACGCAGATGAACTATAAGCTTTAACATTAAGTAACGTCCATGAGTTCTAAACAAGAACGATTATCCATCAAATGAAAGCAGTATTTCTTCCAGAATAAGTATTACATGACATGAACATCTAGTGAAGACCTTAACATGGGGTCAACTTATTCAATTTATGACCCTTATATGCTGTCAGCATTGCAGTCAAATTTAATGGAAATTTTCTAGTGCACAAATGATTTCGAGATCCAAAGTTATTTTGAGCATTTTATCATGTAGATGTTTTCCTACCCCACCTCAGCCTTGTTGTATGCTTCTCCTTGCAGCTTCTGAGTTCAATACCTCTTGCCACTAAAGACATTGGCTCCGATAAGCACTTTACCTACTTAATCATTTGAATTCGGTACGTAAATAAAACCTAAGATATCACCTTTTTTATATCGTCACTTTCTTCTCTAAAGTTAATATTTGTTTGTCTCAATCCAATCTTTCAGTAATGCTGACCAGTAGAAACTTTCTAATTCCAACAAAGTACGTGCTCAATAATGTGCTTTATATTTTCTACTGGATTGATTGAAGGGATCCTGTCTTGTAAATTCGACTCCAATTATTCTTTATACCCATTGTCGAACAATTTGTGTCCAACCAAACTATTAGTTTGGTGGACTCCTTCGCATCATATCTCAACCTAAGGCTTCATGTTATAGTGTTCTTTAGACGCTGAGTACCTTGCAACGCCTGCAGAAGAACACTACCATTTCACATTATAATTTGACTCAAGTATTTTTTTTTCTTTAACAAAAAGTGGGAGTACTGCTCTTATCATGGCATGCGAGTATATATGTCAAGGAACTCGTATCCAAACCAAGACTACTTAATTTCAAAGATCAGCCTTCACTTCAATGTTTATTAGGGAAAAACATCATGCAAACCCTATCTTCTACTAATCCTACACGTTCTAATAACAAGTTTTCTACCTGGATTCTCTTTCTATATTGCTTTTCAATCATTGAGAACTGCTTCACCATCAAGTTATATTCATGCTTTTTCCCACAGATAAAACTCAACCTCGGTGTTTTATATTCTCCACAGTTATTTTAATAGCTGAGTCTAGGTTCATAAAAATAATTAAGATTAATAGACGTTCTCATGCTTTTTTTTTTTGGTTTAATATTTATTTTATATAAGATAATGTTCACTCACTCACCTTCACTTATAATCTATCTTTTAGAGCTGTAAATGATTCGGGCTTCAAGATATCTGTTGGATCGATTCGAATGATTTTATTACTATATTAAAGTATAAGTTTTATTTAAAAAAACTGAAGTTTCAAGGTGAGTGATGGTTTTAAATTTAAAATTTTGTTGTTCTTCTTGTTTATTTACTCCATGCGAGATATATTTTCTTATACGAACAGGTTATTTGTAATGCATGTTTTTTTATGTTATCAAGTGGTTCGATCTCTACGATATTTGCTTGGACATTGTAATCGATTCACTGTCATATTTAGAGTTTGGAAAGTCGGTTGTCCTTGTGTTTTTAAAAAAATTAAATATATTTTTGTTAAAAAATATTTTTTTATGTTTTAGATCATTTTAATGTGCTAATTTCAAAAATAATTTTGAAAAAAAATAATATATTTTAATACATTTTAACACGAAAAGCATTTTAAAAAGCAACTGCAAACCACACTCCCAAACATGCAAATATAATAATTAAACTTGAATAAAATACTAAAGGTTTACAGTAAGTAACTTATCCACAGCAAGTGATGGAGGGGAGCTGGCAGGGGTCCCGGCCCCTACAAGAAAATGCCCCACCCTTGTAAATATTTATAATTTTAATTAATTAACTGAAATTTTTACTGACCCTCTAATTTATAATTTGACCCCTCTAATTTTTTTTCTAACTCCGCCCCTGTCCACAGCCTTATATTACTAATATTTTTTATTTATTTATTGATTCCATGTATACATATACTGTTTAACATAGACAAAAATCTTAAATTTATACTCATTTGTCACTTCTCAGGCAATATCAAATACTAAATTATTTGCTTGAACAAACTTTCATGGTAAAAATCACCGCATTAAAATAATTTCTAAATGTGTAGAGTTGACCCCTTCAAAGTGTTTCACTTTAGAGTTATATTTTATTTTGAAAAAATATATGTTAAAAAGAGAAATGATATATATTATTTAGTGATTTATTTAAGTATATATGTTAAAAGAAAAATATATGCAAACTTTCTAAGTCGTTGGCTCTTTGTAGCTGTGATTTATTTAAGTATTCAAAATAACTTGTATTCTCACAAGCATGCCGCTCCTTAAATAAAAGATTTCGCATATCTCGCAGGAGTTTATTAAAAAACATCTTAATTCAAAAACTGAAAATATTAAATGAGTTTTCAAAATAAATGATTTTAATATTAACTATCTATCATATTTGAAAATCCTCACATATAATTTTAATATTAATAAAAACTAACTGAGCAGAGGAAAAACATTTTTTCTCCAGACAAAGTGTTGTTCTTTCTCTTCTTTATAAAGCACTGTTCATTGAAATAGTACTTTGTTTTTTTTAAGTTTTATTTTTATTTTTTTTAATTTTATCATTTAACATTAAATTCATTAGAGATTGAGTTTTATAATTTATTTCAATTTTTTTCTATGAAGTTATGATAGTCTCATGACCCGAGTCATTATTTGGATTGATTGAGAATTCATCTTCATGATTTGTTTTGATTTGCTTTCTATTGGGATATTTTGATCTTATAATTTAGGTTTGACAGGTTAATCTGAGTTGACTTAAGTTTTTTTATCCTTTTTTAATTAATTTTTCTCAATTTTATTTTATTACAGTCTCATGACTTAAGTTGTGAGTTTTATATGTTACTATAGGTTGACAAGGGTAGATATATATTATCGTCTTAATTTAAAAAAAAAGTTATTTTGAAATTTTTTTTAGTCAAGCTATATTTTCTTTCTAGTTGTTCAGGTTGTCTTTGAACTTTCCAAGTTGATTGTGTCATATCGAATCAATTCCTACACGATTTAGATTTTTTTTTCGTTCTTGAAAACATATTAGCAATGCCTATATATTTTTTTAACATTTTTTTTAAGAATTGATTCAACTCACAACATAGCATAGATAAATAATCTAGTAGGATGCTAATGTTATTGCAAACTAATCCTCAAGGAAACAACTAAATGAAACTTAGAATTTCAAGTTCAAACTCTATGTAACAAGATATCGAATCAAGAAAATGACAATATAAATTTTATTTTCATGTTATAGATGTTTAGTTAGAAGGAGTGAGTGAGAATGGGAATAAAAAAACAAGAATGAGTATAAACATTAAATATAAGTTTCCTTGGTGAGAATAAAACAAAAAATACTAATATTTTTTTTTTAAATGATATATTATTGTTATTCATCTTGTTCAACTACTTTTATCACTATTATTACCTTAATCACAACTATTGCTTCCATCATTAATAATGCAATGATATATTATTAATATTCCACCATCACCACTTTTTCATAACAACCACCACAATTATCACTTTATCATTAACATCGCCGCCATCATTAATAGTGGTAATGACTTAAAAATTATTATTAGATTACCACCACTCTTTTTCTATATATCATCACTTCGTATGATGGTGACATTAATTTTTAAAAATATACTGCTATTACTACTATCATCATAAACACCACCTTATCCCCCTCCTCTTTACATTACTACCATGATGACCAAAACAATCACTTTTATTATTATTAATATCATTATCATTGAAGAAATTATTTTTCTAATCATTATTTTATTTCATCTTAAAAATAAAATATTAAAAAAAATTACTTTTTTTCCATTCTTTTAGGTTTTTAATTTTCATTGTGATTCCTCCGTTCTCATTCTAGATCTTTCATTCTATATAATCAAATACTAGGAGTTCAGGAATTAGAGTAATACTACTCATTTTGTAGCCTCATACTTGTGATACCTCCTACAGTGAAATTTAGAATTAAAAGGATCACCTACTATACAGTTCGAGCAATGTTGTCAATACCGTTCCTACAATTACTCTAATTTTGCTATTGGTATGAAATTTCTCGATACTGAAACGTCGCAGCATTTTATTCCAGGATCCTATGGATATATATTCTTCATCAATCTTCTTGTATATGTCTTTCAAAGCTCATCATATATTGTCATCCTTACCGATAAATGCCCTTATTTAAGCCAAAAACCTATGACAAAAAAGGTACCAATCATAGTTATAATAGCTAGTAAATATGCTTTCTTTTCGTTGCATCCATGCTCTCCAAAAAAAAACTCTCTACTCTAGCTTTGCGAGCACTGTTCAACTACTCAGTTGAACAGTAATTGCAACTGTTAAACTGCTGGCTACAGTTGGTGGGGCAGTAGCGGGAAACCAAGCTATTGTTTTTAGCTCTCCAATTTATAAAGCCCTCTTTTAAAATCCTAGAAGCCAGCCCTCTCTCCTTTTCACTCCTCAAGAGAACGTAGTTGCTGTAAAAGAGGCAAGCAATTTCTCTCATTGTTTGTTTTGTTTTTTACCCTCTCCATGATCTCTGCTATATTGGATGTCACAGAAATGCACTTCACTGAAGTGGCTGTCTTTTGTTTCTTCTTTTAGAGTTGATTTAGTGTTAAAAAGGTTGGTTTTTATGTCCCTTAATTTTTTATTTTTTTTTGTGGAATTATGTTGTTTGAATGAACTAGGATGGTTAAGAAAGTGATGGGTCGGTGCTGATTTTTTAGGTGTTTTAGAGGTATTGAAACATGCATGCTTTTGCTATTTGTTGAGGATTTGGAGTGGGAATTCTCAAGCCCAGACTCAGCAAGAGAGGTTCTTTCTTTCATGTAGTAGAGTAAAAATGGCATTTAGATTTGGAGTGGAAAGTTAGCATGACCTTGCTTCTTCCCCTCACCTGTGCTTGGTTTTAATGTTGCAGAACATGAAAATAAGAACTGCATATGTAATTCCCGGCATGTGTCCTGCTTTCCCATTCTACTTCATAAATTATTGGATTCTTGCTTTTTCATTGATTCAAAAAATAATAATAAAATACTCATGATTCTTTTTTGTGAATAGTATGGATGTGATAATATTTTTTAGAGTCGGTTTAGTTAAAATGTAGCTAAAACAAAGTGGATCCAAAATTAACTTGAGTTGATGTTAACTATACTTTGTTCTCTTTTAGATATAGACTAAGAAATGCCAATTTAACTTAACTGATGCAAGATGTTTTTAAGAAAAAATATTTTTATTTTTTTTCTATATTGTTTAGAAAAATAAATAATATGCTTAATAATTTTATTTTTCTAGTTTGTTTAGGACTTTTATTATTTTTTTATTATGATTTTTGAATTTATTTAAAGAATTGTAAACCTTTTTAAAAAACAGAATACTTAAAAAAATATTCAGAAATAAAAATTTAAATTAGGATTTTTGTGTAGCAACTTTGGCAAAATCACATGTTTTGCTTGTGCTTCTTTTCTTCTGTTGTTTATATTTGTGTCAGTAGTTATGAAAGCCTAATGATTCCTAATGGTTAGTTGTTGTGTGTTGTTGACTAATCATAGAAAAAAAAATGGTTGTAGAATAAGACGTGCTCGTGTAATAGGGGATGAGGAGGTTTCTTCTCGGAAAAAAGACATTCATGAAATGATAAAAAAAAAGACATTTAGAGAAAAATTATAAAATTAACTTGTTGATTAGAGATAATAAACATGCAGAGACAAGTTGAAGAATTATCTCATCAATTAGCAGTTATGAATAAGAGAGAATCGCGGGATTATGAAAAGAGTAATCACAGATCTATAGTCAATTTTGAAAATCTATTTCAGAAAAATGAGCAAAGGACGAAACCTCTTAATTGAGATAAATATGATATTAAAATTGAAATATTTGTTGATTCTAGTTATTTTATGGATTGGAATCAACTATCAATTTATTTATGATGTTTATTTTGATGAGGCTAGAATAAAATAATGACAATAAAGGCAATAACGTTATCATTAATGTTCTTATTGATAAGTTAGAGGTTGAGTGCAAAGAGACTTAACAAACAATAATTGTTAATTTAAGTTATAATGATCCATTTGATTACAAATTTACTAATAAATCACAAGTAGATTTTTTCAATGGTTATATTGATAAAGCACATGTTGATGAAGAAGACTTGAGATTTATAATTCATTACTCTAAAAGATAGTAGAAAAGAAATAATTTCTCAATTGATATTTTTTTACGCAAATTTTAACATGAAAAAACTAGAGTGAATATCTAAAATTGTTATGCATTTGAAGTGAAGAAAGAAAATGAGTTGGAGAGTCTTGATTGGATATCTGTAAAATCAAGACAAGAGTAATTTAAATTTGAGGATAAATTGTTTTTCAACATAGAGAGAGTGATGCAAGAAGTTTTTCATGAAAATTATTTTTTCTTAATTATTTTATTTTATCCTATTTAGTTTAGGAAATTAAATGATATGTTTAATAAAAAATATTTCCTAGTTTATTTAGTATTTTTATTGATTTTCTTTTATTTTCAGGATTTCTAGTTTGTTTAGGTTGGTTTTACAATTTATTTGAGTTATAAATCTCTTAGAAAAATAAACTACTTAAAAAAATATTGAGTAATTAAATTTTAAATTATAAATTTTATATAATGACTGTACACTAAAATTTTATATTGATTCTATGTTATCTTTCAATAACAATATTAGCAACAGTTTTTCAATGTCTTCTCTCTGTTTACTCTCCCCGCACGTTATTTGTATTGCTATTGAATTATACAAAGGTTTGACGAGTGACATTTCTTTTTTAAGTAACTCACATTATTATTATTATTATTATGTGATTTTGTATATGCAACGTCCTGATCTTCAAGCATTGACATCATATGAAACAACATTTTTAGTCTTTAGATGTTTTCTCTATTACTATGATATAATTATGGGAAGAGGAAAAACACATTTTTTTCTGCCAATGAGAAATTCATTTATCGATTGAGTTTAATTTGTTTTTTGTTAAAATTTTAAATTTATTTTGTTTTAAATTATTTTTTAATATTTTTAAATCGTTTTAATATACTAATGTCAAAATAAATTTTAAAAAATAAAAAAATATATTATTTTGATACATTTATGAGTAAAAAACATTCTGAAAAACAATCATTACCACATCCTCAATTACAGCTAAAGTTGTACAAATACGACTGCTGACATAAACAGAGATTCTAAAATTATTTTTAATATTAGTATATTAAAACAATTTAAAAATATATAAAAAAATTAATTTTAAATAAAAAAATTCAAAATTTACCCAACCTCGTTAAAAACATAATACCAAATAGTGCTAACTCTCCCATATAGTACTTAGAAAATAAAATATAAATACCAGACTATGTACGATTTTTTCAACTACCAACATTTCATAGGAGTTATCTTAGCAAGATAAACGTAAGATCAAACAACAGAGACTTGTATCAGTCTCTTCTCTCCCCAAAAAAAACCTCAAACTCGAAGTTCAAATTAACTTCTCCTTTATCAACAATATATATATATATGGAAAGGTGATATATAGCTAGAGTCAACAATGGTAACATTGTACTCAAATGTTTGTCATAAAAAATGTATTTTTGACCTAGTGGAGAAGATCTACAGATGATGCTTGAGATTAGTTACATCTAAAACTCTAATAAAACCTCGCAATCTGGTAGAATATTCCAAGTCCATACATGCCCTATATATCTTGTCTTTTTTACAAGGAGGTGAAGGCTCTAAATCTGTACACCCTATGGTAGATATAAAGGTTGACATTGTTATTACAAAGATCTGAAACCAATCCTGCTACTTTCGTTACCCTTGCTTAAACATGTTCTTAAAGGAAAACAAGCATTCGTTAGCTAGCTAATCTTAATTACTGTCGACACAAATTCCTTATTACCAGAAAATCTGGGCAAAAAATACAGTAAGTCTTAGTCAACTTATTGTCCCCAACTATTACAATTGTAATTTGTCGAAGTAATAATAACCCCTAAGGTCTCTAATGGAAGATCTTTGCAGAAATCTTAAATAACCACCTAGTATTGCTTTATATCATTGAGGGGGCAAATTCCTAGGTGCACCAACAATGTCCTAATATCCTAGGATACTAACCAGACGTTGAAACACAAAGCCCAATGACACAAAGCTCTATGACCTTTGCCTAGACCTGATTTGCTGAGCTCCACTTATATGATCTTCAGCTTATAACTTGGAAATCCATGTCCTTTCCTACCCCTAAAATACTGCTACTTTTATGGGTGTTTTTGCTATAGTACATTTGAGTAATGACAATTTTACAGGAGTCGAAAACTTCAAAATGTACACAATTGAAACATCCCTTTCTCATCTCTTTTACTGATTGATTCGGTGTACTAACTCTCTATACAAAGAAAACAAAATTGACCAGCATGAAAAAAGCGAATAAGAGTCGAAAAGTAAAGAAGACCTGTACTGCTGAACGTATATTTATATGCATAAGAACAGATAGAAATACCAAACTCTAGTTTTATTCTCTCTACAGAGAAAAAAATCATAACAGAGTTAGCAGTCAGTGATGACACAAAACGGTCAGTCATTATGTACATCTATAGAAACATCAAGGCTCTATATATTTAACACAAATAATACTATAGCATCATTTCTTGTTTAAACCTGAGTTCGTACAGAAAAGAAGGCTCAAAGATTGTTGCGAGAAAATGGGCAGTGGTGATGAATTTCAGTGTAATGCAGACTTTGGACAGCATAAAAAATAACAACAGGCAGAACCCAGATGAGATAGGGGAAAAAATCACAAAAGTAGAAACTTTACTACAAAGCAAGAACAACATGCAAGAACAAAAATGAAGATAATTGGAGGAAAAAGAAAAACCTTGAGTCAGTGGAGTACTCAAAAAGCTTCCCTCTTGTTGAGAAAACAATCAAAGCCACATCAGCATCACAAAGAACAGAGATCTCATGAGCCTTCTTGAGTAAACCAGTTCTTCTCTTAGAGAACGTCACTTGCCTGTTAATCTTGTTCTCGATCCGTTTCAGCTGAACCCTGCCTCTCCCCATTTTTTTTTCTTGAATTTCTTTCGGAGTTTTATAAGTTAAAAGAAAGCAAGAAAAATTCTAAGAAAACCCTAGCTGAGGATTTTATGGTTTCAGCTAATCATTGTGAGAAAAACAAGAAAGCCAACATGAGAAAGAAATAGAGAGTCATTTATAGGAAGGTATTATGGGCAAGTTTCTATTTTTGTGATGATGGTGGAGAGAGGTCTTGTTATTGTTATTCTATGAAGCAAAAGCTTTCCTTGTGTATGAACACTGAATGTTCCTGTGTGTATGTATAGTATATATGGGAAAAGAAAAAAAAATATAGGAATTTTTCTTTCTTTTTCTTTTTTGTTTAGTGTGGTTTGGGTCTTGTACTGTGGTAAGGCGGTTTTGCAAAACAGGAGTGGTTTTAGAGTTACGTGCTTGTCGAGTTATGATTGGTTGAGAGGGTCTGATGTTGGTTAATGTCTCTTATAGAGCCACAGGTTCATGGGAGAGACAGTCCGTACATAACGTATTTGTTTTGCTGGCATTTGTTTTGGTGACGGCGCTTCTTCTCCTTCTGTTAAACTGGTACTCCCATTTGTTTTGGTGACGGCACTTCTTCTCCTTCTGTTAGGTCACCCTTGTTATGTCTCTGTCACCATTTATAACGTTCTCTAAGTTTTGGCTGTTATTGTTTAAAGCTGTGTTTTTGAGAAATTTGATATTTTTTTTTATGTGTTGGTATATAATTTTAGATATTATTTTTATATATTGATATTAAAAATAAATTTTAAAAAATAAAAATAAAATATTATTTTAATATATTTTCAAGCAAAAAATTACTTTTATTTACTAGAATCTCAAAAACATTTTTATATCAAGCAAAAATCACTTTTTTTCCATGCCTTCCAAACTAAATCATAATGGGAAATTGAGGGTACAAACATATCTTTAGATCATTACTCTCTCATATCTCAATGAAAAAGTAAAAAGTTATGAAATTCAATAATGCTATGAGCACTTAGACATGGGTGTTAATTTGTCAATGCTGCCATTATAGCAATCTCTTAAAATTCATCATATTTTTCTATAAAGCTTACAATCCATCACTTTGATGTGATTCTTTTTTCATTCACAATATTGGAGATTAGGAAAGTCATTAGAGGATGTTATTTCCAGATTTATTGATGTGTTGAGTCTCTTAATTTTCGGGCACATTATGTATAACATTTGAATAATAATACGTATTAAATTTATGTTTATTAAACCCTTATTAAAATCTTAAATAGATTCTTTTTTTTGGTAGATAATGATTTTTTTTTAGTTTTGCTGGGAAAAATATGAAATTGGTATATTAACTTGTGAATAATAAAAAAATAGATTTTTTTTGACACATTCTGCCTTAACATTGCCACGAAAGCTATAGAAACATACAGTCCAGTTTAGCATGTATAGTTTGGTAAGATCTGTCCTCCAATTTAATTGGAATTATTCAGTCACATGTTCCTTCATTATTTAGCTTCGTTAGTTCACTTGCACTTCTTACTTTCAACCTCCTCATTGCATCATTTGGTCAGCATGCAAATCTGACACATCCCCATGCTACTACGATATGCTTGTCCTTTAAGAACTTGGTTTATATATATATCTTTCAATAAAATTATTATTTAATTGTACTATCTATATTAATTTCTTTGTATATCTAAGAAACTCACCATTTAAGTGCTTTTTCTTTCTTTTATTTTAGTATCCTTGAAAAACCTTCCATGATGATTATTTTTTAATATGTATAGTTTTTATCATGTGTAAGATTTTTCTTAATATTAATTTATTTTTTCTTATATTACCATTATATCGAACAAAATTATGGTTATGAAAATAGAGAGTATAATTCTTTGTGAATTTTATTTTTTTAAAATAAAAATTCTAATGAACATTAGCTTTGAACCTTTTCTAAGAATTATAGCAATTAATAATAATATTTTTTTCTTGACTAATTTAGATTCTTTAGATTCCAACCATAGCCAGGATTTTGCATAATACCAATGGATTATTCTGTTGGTATTTAAACACTAGTTTTGTTAGAAAATCATTTACTGACAGAATCATGGATGATAGATGATCATTGAAAAATCTATTGTTGGTAATTTATATTATGTTGTTAGATCCATCAGTAATATACTCACTAATAGATTTATATACTAAAAAACACGTCAAACAAAAAAAATTATTGCCATCATTTCATCAAAACTTTAATCAGTGAGGATGACATATCACCTACAGAAAGAACAATTTGTAATTCCATGAGTGATTGAATTCATATTAGTTTCTGAGGGACTTAGTATGTTAATGATTTTGTTGTAATGGTTAGCGGCAAAGTCAAGTAATTTTTTTGAACTCCCTAGAACTTTTTGAGGGACGTGGTTTATCAATGATTTCATTTGTAATTGTTAGTGGTAAAGTCCTGTAATTCTTTTTAATTTGTTAAAACTTTTCAAGGGACTTAGTCCATCGGTAATTCCATTAGTCTTTTTATTTAATATGAAATAAATAAAATTAAAAAATTAAAGTAAATAAAACTAAAATAAAAAAAATATTTATTACCAATTTAAAAAAATATCAGTTTGAATATCATTTATCTAGAGGACAGAAGCTGGAGGAGGAGGAGGAAGATGAGGCGGAGATGAATCTTCATCAGGACTGGGTGGGCAATGAGGTGGACCATATGTACCACCGAGGTTTGACAAAAATTCCACGTACAATCGCCTGAGTTTGGTTTTCTTGAACCTAAATTGGGTTGTCTCAACATTATACCGAGTCATTTTAGCTTCAACTTATTCTTGTATAAGAGCCTAGACAACCAAATATTAGGAGCTCAAATCTGATTCCAACAATTGATATGCTATGAACCATCTTCATATCCTCGATCGTAGTGTTTCATATACCATAAACTTGATTTATATCGGGTCCATCAAATGATATGATCTCCAATCACAAATCCAGATCGAGTTCTAGATGGGTCAATGGATGGCCCCCGTATCTGTCCTGCAATTGGGTGGTATATGTTTCCTAAAAAAAATAGTAAGCTAATTAATAAAAATAATAAATTAAGAAAAAATAATTGAAACCCAAATTATCATGAACTTCTAAGCTCGACTATCCATGAGTTGTTGCACCATTTTCTAAAAGTCATCATTTTAGATGTGAGTTTCTACAAAAAAAAAAAACTCTATCGGTCTTAGTTCGTGTCTAAAAACTGTAGCTTACAAAAGCGAGCTACTGTTAGTTAAATATTTTCATATAAAACAACTTTTTAAAAAAATGTATGTAATAAAAAAGAATATTAACATCCACTTTGCATGCAAAATGAAAGGAATGAATCCGCTAGTGTGTGTGGTAATTGAACCATGAATCTCAATGTTTTAGTTATTTGCACCAAACCGCGATCACTGCACCAAAAACATAGACATCACATGCTAGACATAAACTTCCTAGATAGCTTTCAAGATGTGCGAAGGTCTAAAATCCCTTCACATGACCATGTTTCCACAACTTGGAAAACCCTTTTCTTGTGCATATTTATTTTCTTTTTCTTGCATCTCATACTAAAAATCACGTAACCTATATGGTAGAAATATATATTGGTTAAGATAATGAAAAATAAAATTTTAATATTAAAAAAATACAACATTTTGAATTCAATCTTGCCTAATGGCGTTGTGATTCTCCCAAACCCTCTTGAAAACACAGTTGTTAGCCTTATCCTAATAAAAACTTTCCTTGGATGTCAATTTTGTAAAATAATTAGTTCATTAAAATTAAAAAAATAACTGAAATAAAATAATAATAAATTAACTATTTACATATATAGTAACCTTGAACTTTCTAAACCATGCATCAATCATAGAGTTCCTTTCAAGGTGTTTTGAAACCCAACTCCACTAAAATAAAGGCATTTTTATCGACCATTTCATCACTGATGTTATTGTGCGAACAATCTTCACATTTGTAAACCTGAAATTCCAATTGTTCATTGAAATTAATTATTCAAAAATTATCCATTGTTAATTATTCTTAATCATACAGGCAATGAAAACAAACTTACATATTGTGATTGAGCTTCTATTAATCAAATTAGTACCCAATACATACATCTCGCTCAAAACGAACAGTCTTTCTGTTAGGTGGCATTGCACTCGACAAGCCTGCATCGAGAGTGGGTGCTTGTACCTCAGGTGCCTGGTCATGGTCAGGACCTAATGACTCATAGTCATTAGAAGTGTTGTTAGAAGAATTAGCAGCACTCTTATCTATATTACTCACTAATGAGCTTCTCTTTATCATCTAAACAAATTAAGTCATAAAAATATAATAACATTCTTAATATATCCTATTTTAAAAAAAAATCGGCAGCACCTCCCTTATATAGGAGACTACCTAGAATTTTAGTACCTACAAATATGCATTGACAAATAAAGTCACAATCCAATTGATTTTATTTATGATTACAATTCACCCATTTTTAATTTTTCAAAAACATTCATACAAGTTTAGCAACAAAACCTATTTCACCACCATTCTCCTTCCTCTCTTACCTAAGCTGAAATACAAAACCTAAAATTCATTATTTTTTACCTAAAATACCTAAAATCCAATACCACCACAACATAGATCAACAATATCATTCCATCACATTTAATAATATCATATTGTTGTTATTCAAAAGGTACCTCCCTCGATTTCTATGCCCTAAAACAACTTTAATAGGTTTTCATAACCCCAACCAAGCCTAACATATTGGCTAACAAAATTGTTGAACACCAAATTAATTCAAATTATACAAGGTTGTGCTAAGGAAAAAAGATATCTTAACCTTCTCAACAAATATAAATTTGAATTATGTTAAATCTTAACTAACCAAACAGTCAAACATACATATAGATCCTTAAAAACAAACATATCTATAAACAAAAAACCAACAATCAACAAACAATGTCAAAAAAAGAAAAGAAAAGGAAAGAGCAAGATATTTACCTAGTGTGGAGGATGAGGATTTGCCTGGTGTTGAGGATGAAATTAGAGATTTTGATCTTTCAATTAGAGCTTTTTACTGATGGAATTATCGATGAATAATTAAATATTTATTAATTTTTAAACTCTATCAGTTGATAACTAAAACTTAAAATTTTCAATTAAACCAAAAAGTTTCCAAAACCCAATTATCCGATGAAATTTCGTTTTGTTATGTAATCGATATAAAATAGTTTCTTTTTCCATAGTATTTTTGTATTCTTATCTATCCAACCTATAAATACAATAAAATCAAACACTTTTACACAATTTATGTTCATAATAATAAAATCAAAACAATAAATGTTCCACCAGTGTTAGCAAAATTGTCTTCTTCTTCATCAATTTCATCATCCTTATGCCCATCATAATATTCTTCATCAAATTAATGTTCATCTATATCATCATCTTCATTGATTTTTTTATGTCCAATGGTTCTCTATACATCATTTAATTCCTCAATGTCAACATTAACAAGAATATTCTCGAAAAATGAAAATTTGAATTTTTTTCTAAATCGATAGACAAAATAACTCGATATGAATGAACTAACTCATCAATTTGAAAAGCATTGCCTCCCACAGTTACTTCATGGTTACCTTCATAAACAACTTAAACTTGACCCCTACGTTTGGTTTTCACTACGGATAGCCAATAAACCCTAGAATGATCATTTCTAAATGAAAGAGTGTATATGTAATAAACTTCTTGGTATTGTTTGGCAAAAATAAAGACATCATTGATGTTGTGATGTCTAGCCTTTATATTAATTTTAACCAAACATGGTGGGGATCTACTTGGAGTCCTTTATCGATGATATCATACCAATAACTTTTGAATAAAAAGACTTTATTAAGCTCGTTATGATATTATAATTGAATCACCTCTTTGAGCTTCCAATAATAATCATTATCAAACTCATTAGAAGTTGATCCTTTAACATAAATTTCACTATTATAGGTCTTTCTACTCTGACTATACTCTTTAATATGAAAGACATATTCATTGATGAAATACTCATTCTAGCACTTGACATTTCTTTTAAGACCCAAACATAGTAGATTCAAACTATCACTAGCATCCCTTCTTAATTGATAAACCCGGTACATGATAACAATCATTAATAGTTAAAGAGAGAGGTTTAATGAAATTAAGTATTATAAGAGATAATAATTATTAAGTAGTGCTCACATGTGTTCTGAACCATGTGGCAAATTGTTCATCTTATAATTGAAAATTTGGAGATTAAGTAAAATGTGAATTTTAAGATAGTAAAAATTGACGATGTAAATTATTAAGTTGTTTGATTTTGATTTCTATCAAGTATCTTCTCCTCATTGTATTTTTTGTTAAAGGTTGTCTAGGATGAGAAAATATTTACAAATTCTTAGTTAAAGGCATTTTTCCATCGTCATCGTATCTTAGAATACGGTTGATTCTTGTTCTCAAGTTAGGTTTAAAATAGTATGGGATGAATATTGAGATCTCTTCAAGAATATAATCCTTGCATATCAATGTCTCAACATACACCTTGTTTTTAACTTTTTTCCTTAAATTAAACAAGTATCTGCATAGAATTAAATAAATGTTATATTTTTTTAAGAAAAGACAATAAAAATATAATTAGGATGAATGCGTAATCCCTAACCTATTTAATGGATATATCCATCTATATTGGATAAAGCCTCTAACTTTTACCTCAAATGATAGATGCATTGGTAGATGCTTCATTAAGTTGAAGAAAGATAAAGGGAATATTATCTCAAGTTTGCAAATTGTTTGGAAGATATTAGTTTTAAGCTTCTCCATGTGTTGGGTATGCAACTTGTTAAAGCATTTATATCCAAAAAATAACTGATTTCTGTGAGTGCATCTTATGTTCCTTTTGGAATAAATTCTGGTAAGCTATTGGAATTAGTATTTCAATAATCATGTGACAATTATAACTCTTTATTTAATACAATTTATCATCCTCTAAATTTATCAATCTAAATATGTTCAAAGTATATCCATTAGGAAAACGCAAACTCTTAAGTTATTAGTAAACAATTAACTGTGCATTCTTATCTAAAGCGAAGCTAACTTTAGGTTTTACGACTCATAACTCATTATAAACCAACTCCATATTCTTATGGTGGAAAAACAAAGGTACATCCGTTTTAGCCTTCATGTTGCCCTTTTGTCTTCCTTCTCACGTTCATTACCGTGTTAAAAATATTTTCAAACATGTTTTTTTTATATACGTATGACATCTTAATTATGGTAGAGAAGATTAGTCTTCTAATAAGAAAACTCCCAAAAAATACTTTGTCTAACCCAATTATAGGTCAAACCAAAACTAGGAAACTTCTGTTTATCAGATTGAAAAATCAAACATAATGCCCTCGTATTGCGAGACCACATCATAATATTTTTCACTCGATAGTACCAATGATGTAACATCCCTTTCAACTCTACTTACAATGAAGTCATTTATGTTATTTCTATACTTGTTATTGGTTGGCTAAAACCTCTAGTGGCAATTAAAAAAAGATTTTTTACCATCATTTGTTAAAGTAAAGGTCTTGTTATTTTTCATACAATATGGGTATACTAATTTTTTATACATGCTCCAAACAAAAACCATTTTATATGAAAGAAAATCATTGATAGTCCACATCAAAGTTGCTTTTATCTAAAAATTATATTTCCTCAAGACATCATACGTGAAAGTCTCAGATGACCATAATTACTTCAACTCACCAACAAACGATCGAAGATAAACATCTATATTCCTACCCAGATTATTAGGATTGGATATGGATATAGATAAGAACATGAAATCAAGCCTTATACACATTCTCGGTGGCAAGTTGTAAGATATGAATATCACCAACCAACAAGAATATGGTGCAACAAATGACCCAAATATATTGAACTTATTTGTATATAACCAAACACGTATGTCCTGTGGTTCCATTAAAAACTAAGGATGCACACTATTAAATTGTTTATAGGCTTCATTATTAGAAGGGTGCACCATAACTCTGTCACCGCATCATGTGAATGATGTCATATTATGTGCTCACTAGTCTTTAAAGATATGAATAACCTTTGTAGTTTAGGAGTAATTGGAAAGTATCTTATTTTTCTATGTGATATGATAATCCTTCACTTGATAGTTATGGGCTTATACCAAGCATAATCATAGGTTCTACACTCGATCAAATCTGTATTTTCTAAGTAATACAACATGTACAAGTTTGGACATATATAAATTTTCTACTAACCTAGGCTAAAGGGTTTCACCATAAATTTAACAACATAAAATTTTTTCCTCATCCTATTCCATTAAGGTAAAATGCTTATCTCTCATTCAATGACTTTGTCATAATTGGCCTCGCTTAACCCATGATATAATTTGATGGTAAACACCTATGCAATGGTCGATAGTTTATTGTGACTTATTCACTCATCCCATAATGGTTTGTTATAATCTTTCAAAAGATAAAAAAAAACTTGTTTATGTCTTTATTTAATTCTTCATCTATGATTGAACATTCACTTGTATCACCCTGATTCATTCTTATTTTATTCATAACCATACTCCTATAATGATTACTATTATCATCTACAACTTCATGCACGTTGCTAGAACTACTAGTTGACCAAACTGTCATTTCTACCATAGTATTGTAAGGAACATATGGTTCTCCGTGTGTAAATCAACACAAGTATTTCTCCATGAATCCTTTTTGTAGAAGATGTATTGTAACAACATCTGGATTGAGAAGTTTTTTTAATTTTTACACCTTTTACATGGACATCTAATATTACCTCCACTAATATTTCTCAAATTAGAAAGTGTTTAATTAATAAAACCCTCAATCATATTATAATAATCCATCATGCACAACATTTCAATTGAAACTCTATACATCTAAGAACAATCATCCATTACTTATATGAAACTTATATAGAATATTGATGAAATCATGTATTGATTAATAAAATGAACTATTATCGGTACCCAAATAATTTGCTACCATTGGTTCTATTCAAACTTATTCAATCTATTTTAATATTACCCTTAACTTATTATCATCTTTGAATAAAAAATCAAATTCCTTCAAATTTACCAAAATTCTCAACTTAACAATAAAATTGATAAAATATGAACATTATTTATTTCATTACAAAACACATAAGTTACAAAATCAAACTCAATTTTATCAAATGACAAACAAATATAATTTTTCAAAATCTTAAACAAACCCAAAATCTACAAATCATACATTCATAAACCCTTCGTTAATAGATTACGGTGAACTTTATTGACGACAAAGTCTCTCGCTATGTCACTTTGTAAACATCGATACACTAATGGAATTTCCAAGGAAATTAATGTGGGAAAAGAAGGAATTAAAAAAAATAAAAAGTTAAAATGACATATTACTTTTACAGATGGGATTACCGACCACATAACCTCTTTATTAAAATTTATTTGTAAATTCATCAGTAATATTTAAGTTATGACTTAACAAGCGACCCCTCCTCTCTCCTTCTCCCATTTTTTTTCCCTTCTCATAAGCTCTCTGCAAAAAAAAAATAACAGAAACCCCCCTATTTTATCACAAATTCAATTATTTTTAGGATTCTCCACATTAAGTAAGCAAAACTGTCCATTTTTTGTTTGAACTTAATTTTAAAATGTCAATTTTATTGCATATTTTTATAGTATATATACTTTTTTTGCATATTTTTGTAGTATATTTTTAAACTATCCTTGTTTTATAGTTTTTTCCCATTAACAATTGTTGTATTAAAGTATAATTTGTACATGTTAAGGTTTGTTTGAGATTTAAAAATGTAGTATTTGTTTGTAATTTGATGAAATTTGTTTTGAATTTGTGACTTAAGTGCTTTGTAATGAAATAAATAATGACTTATTTAATGACTACATTTTATATATTGTCAATTTTATGAGTGATTTGAAAATTTTAGTAATTATGTAGTAATTTGAATTTATGTACATAATTAATAATGATTTAAGAGCATTATTAAAATAGATTGAAAACGTTTGAGTTAAACCAATATTAGGTAATTTATTTAGTTTACATAATTAATTAATACATGATGTCATCAATATTCTATATAGGTTTGACATAAGTAATGGATGATCGTTCATGGATGTATCAAGATTTACTCAAAGGGTTGCGTAGGATGGGTTATTGTAATGTGTTGAGGGTTTTATGAATTACACACTATCTAATCCGAGAAATATTAGTAGAAGCATTATTAGATATCCATGTAAGAAGTGAAAAAATAAAACATTTTTCGATCTAGATGTTGTAACGATGCATCTTCTACAAAAAGAGTTCATGAAGAAATACTTGTGTTGGTTTGGACACTGAGAACCATATGTTCCTTACTAGATCATGGTAGAAATGATGGTTGGGTCAACTTCTAGATCTAGCAACGTGCATGAAGTTATAGATGACAATAATAATCCTTATAGGAATATGATTATAGATTAGATGAGAATAAATCAGAGTTATACATATAAATGTTTAATCGTAGATGAAGAACCAAATATAGAAGCTGCTAGGTTTTTTTTTCTTTTGAAATATTATGACAAACTATTATAGGATGGGTACACAAATCACAGTAAATTATCATTCATTGCACAAGTGTTCACCATCAAATCAGATAATAGGTTGAGTGACGTAGGTTACAAAAGAATTGTCGAATAAGAAATAAGCATTTTACTTGAAAAGAATACCATAAAATTGACATGTGTCCAAACTTCTACAAGTTATATTACCTTGAAACTGCAGAGTTTGAAACTGCAGAGTTGACTGAGTGTAGAACAAGTGGGCATACTCGTTAAAAACTCAGAACTGGTAGGGAAATGACTCTTGTCATACATAGAAAATTTAGATACTTTTTAATCACTTCTAAACACTAAAGGTTATTCATATCTTCAAAGACTATTAAGCACATGACTTAGCATCATTCACATGATGTAGTGGATGGATTCATGGTGCACTCATTTGATAGTGAAGCCTGAAAACATGTTAATAAATGCATCCTCAGTTTTCAATGGAATCAAGGAACATACGTCTTGGGTTATGTACATGAGGATTCAATTCATTCAAGTCATTTACTGCTCCTTATTCTTGTTAGCTTGTGATACTCACGATTTACAACTTGCCACCAGGGATGTATATGAGGCTAGAGTTCATGTTTTTATATACAGTCATACCTGATTCTAATAGTCCAGGTCAAAATATAATGCTTATCTTTGATAATTTTTGATGAGTTGAAGGAGTTATGGTCATCCGGGACTTTAACCTATGATGTCTCGAGGAAAAAAATTGTAAATGAAGATAACTATGATATGGACTATCAATGATTATCTTACATATGAAATGGTTTCTGGTTAGAGCACACATGTAAAATTATTATGTCCATAATGTATGGAAAATAAGAAGGCATTCACATTAACAAATGGTGGTAAAGTGGCTCCGCTACCATAATCTTGATGTCATGCACATTGAAAAGAACATGTTCAAGTTGTTTAAGATGGTAATAATGAAGTAACTATAGGACATGGTATCTTTCAACTTGATGAGTTGGTTAATCTTATCCATATTGAGTTTCTTCGTCTATCGACTTCAAAGAAAATCAAATTTTCATGTTATTGAGAATGCTTTTGTTGATGTTGACATTAAGGAATCAAATAATGTTTTGAGAACTAGCGGACATATAGAAGTCAATGAAGATGGAGATGAAATAATGTAGAAACTTGCAATGGAGATGACAATGACAAAATTGTTAAAGAAAAAGAAGAAGACAATTCTGATTAATTTATACAACATGATTGTCTAATGAAATTAACTATAATGTAATATTTCTATAAAAAATTAACTTTAATGTAATGACAATAACGTGAATTTATTATTACATAACAATGAAACGTTTATATTTTATGATTTTATTATTATGCACAAAACATTTTATACTAATGGAATTATTAATGGCATGTAAAATACCAACAGATATATCAAAGTCTAAATCTGTCAGAAAAATTCTAGAGAGTTAGGAAAAAATTACATGCATTTCCACTAAGACTTATAGATAGAATCCCTAATGAACAATAAACATACAACTAGAATCATCGACAAATTAAGTCTGTCGGTATATTCTAGAGAATTAAAAAAAATTACATTCCAATGCCACTGGAACATAAAAATGAAATCACTGACAAATTAAGTTCATTGGTATATTCTCAAGAGGTTCGGAACTATTCATTACAGATGGCAATGTTCAATATAGATGGAATCACCAATGAATTATGTTCATCAGTATATTCTTGAAAGGTTGGGAACCATTCATTACAAATGGAACTATTCATTACAAATGGAATCACTGATAGACCGAAAAGTCTTGGTGAAATTTAAGGGGATTTCAAAAAAAATTTGATTAAATTGAAAATTTCAATTAAATATAAAAATGGAATCATCGACGGATGTGCTTAAAATATTAATATTTAATCTTCTGTCAATAAATCCATTGGTTAAAAAGCTCAAAATTAAATAACCAGAATCCCTAGCTTTAGAACGCTAGTTTGTCTTCTTCTCTGTTCTTCTCTTTGCAAATTCTTTCTCTCTTTCTATCACCCATCTGTTCTTCTTATGATTCCCTATTATTCTCTTCCTCCCTAATTCCATCCTCACACCAAGCTTATTCCATTCTAGGTAAATCTCCTTCTTTTTCCTTTTTTTTACCAAGTTTTGTTAAGTTAATTTTTTTTTTACATTCTCAATCTATTCTAGAGACACTCTAGTAAGATAATTGTTGCCATACAAACAACAAGAAAGGTTAACGAAATGAGTTTTGTTTTTGACAAAATTTTGTTTATGTAAAATTGGTTAATTGTTTAGATTTATTATGATAGCAATTTGGGTTAATGTGTTTTGTTTCAAATTTCATTTTGATAGTTGATGTGTTTAGTTAATGATTCTTTTTGGGTTCTCTAAAAACAAGATGTTGGTATTTAAGATGATTTTTGAGTTTATGATTTTTGATAATGTTATTTATATGTTAATCTTGGTTACTTTTTTACTTCTCTTTGTATAAATGTGTGTGGTTTATTTTGGTTACTGTTTTATTGTTCTTTTGATAAATATGTATGGGTATTACCTTAATCTTTATTAATTTGTTTGTTATCACATGAATCTTGGATAATGTGTTTGGTTTTGCTAATTTATTATAGTTTTTATAACTCTTTTCTTGATTCTATGAATATTAAAAGGGGATTTCTTGATTAGGGGTTTTAGGTTATTTTTCTTTTTATATAATCTATTTTCTTTTTAGATAAAATTGGTATGTCAATCTCGGTTGATATATTTGAATTTTGTTGTCTAGTTAATTTGTTTTTCTCTTTAAGTTTTGTAAGGCTACAAAAAAAGAAAAGATTCTTAAAGGAATTTAATGGATGTTTTTGTTTTATAAGTGTACAAATGTGTCATAATGAGAATAATATATGCATAAATTACAACAATAAATACATGAAAACAAAAAATTGATACACAATGGGAATTATTGCAACAATATATAGTTGATGTTTTCAAAGAATTGTGAAAGGAAGGATGGGTAGATGGTTTTGATTATAGTAATTTTCTATTTCAAAATTTTTGTTATTAATTAATTATTTTTGTTTTTATATTTTTTACTGCTAATGATATATCTCATAAATATTAGAGGTTTAAAGTTGATTTGGTATGTGGTAAGGTAGATTTCTAAAGGTTTACTAGTTTTAGTAATATGTTGGAAATATAGAAAGTAATAGAAATAAAATCAACTGTTTTGTGGCAACATATTATTGATATATATTTAAAGGAAAACAATTTTTGGGTAGTCTCTTGTATAAGGGAGGTGTTACTAATTTGTTTTTAAATAGGAATCTTATCACCTTTCTCAATCTTTTAATTTGTATAGATGCCTAGGGGAAAGTTAGTAACGCGTCATACAGACATGATCGCTACTAGTTTTTCTAACAGTACTTCTAATGACCATATGTCATGAGGTGTTGACCATTAACAGGCACTTGAGGCACAAACAACCTCTCTCAATGCAAGCTTGTCAAGTGAGATGTCATCATGTTGAGGAGGTGTCTTTTACGAGCAGGATCTATTTATTGGGAAGTACGTTGCTTAGTGGAAGCCCAATCACTTAATGTAAGTTTAATTTTCTTTCATGGACTATTAAAAAATAAAAAACAACTAATAATTTTTGAAAATTTAATTTCAATTAACGAATGTAATTTCAAGTTTGCAAATGTTGAGGCTGCTCGAACAATAACATTGGCGATGAAATCATCGATGGAAGTGTCATTGTTTCAATGGAGTCATGTTTCCAGGAATTCTAAATGGAAATTAATAATTGATGTATGGTTCAAAAAGTTTAGGGTTAGTATATACTTAAACAATTTTTATTATTATTATATTAATTCAGTTAGTTTATTAATATTAATGAACCAATTCTTTTATAAATTTGATGTTTAAGGAAAAATTTTACTGGGATAGGGCTGACAACGTTGTTGCCATGAGGGTTTGGTAGAATCACGGCACAACTAGGTAAGATTGAAATTAAAATAAATACTTTTTGTTTAAATTTTAAAATTTTATTTTTCATTTATTAACCAATAATTCATTTCTATCATATAGTTGTGTGATTTTTGGTATGAGGCGCAGAAAAAAGCCAAAACATATGCTAAAAAAAGAGCTTTTAGGCTGGAAAGACATGACGGTTTAAAAGGATTTCAGATCCCCATACATGTTAGAGGTTATGTAGGCAAGTGATGTATGATCATTTCATGCAATGGTCACAATCTAGTATGGAGAACTGGAACAGGAAGATTCATGGTTACATTACCATGCATACCAGCGGATCCATTCTATTCAGTTCGCATGTGAGGTGGATGGTGAAATTCTTTTTTATTACATCCA
Source organism: Populus nigra (assembly GCF_951802175.1). Classification (NCBI taxonomy): domain Eukaryota; kingdom Viridiplantae; phylum Streptophyta; class Magnoliopsida; order Malpighiales; family Salicaceae; genus Populus; species Populus nigra. The sequence goes on along the minus strand of NC_084858.1, from coordinate 12,515,163 downwards.
TTTTTTAAAATTGTTGTTTTACATGAATATGTTTCACCAATAATAATTTTCTCTTGCAGGCTATGATTCTTCGACTCGAATAAAGATTGATGGAGCTTTTTGTAGAAACTCACATGTGAAATGATGATCGTTGAAAAAAGGTGCAATATCTTATGGATAACCGAGCTCAGAAGTTCTTGGTATGTTTGATTTCAACAATTTCATTTCTAAAGTTATTATTTTCATATAATTATGAATTTTTTTAAGGAAACATATAACACGCAGTTGTAGGAGATATATGAGGGCAATCCTTTTTACCAATCTAGAACTCAATTTGAAATTGTGGTTGAAGACAGGATCGTTTAGTGGACTCAATATAAATAAGGTTTTTGGTATCTCAAACTCTAAAGCTGAGTACTTGCGAACAACTTGAAGTGTTTCAACTGTTGGATGTTCGCAATCGATTCCAAGCACTGAAACTTTAGAGTTATAGGCAATTTTAAACCAATAAGTTAAAGTTTGAATGATCCATCTTACTGTTGTGACAGAATGACTTAGTATTAAGATGACTAAACTCTGATGATTGTACATGAAATTGAAATCACACATGAGTGGTCCATGTGCTCCCCCTTATTACCCTTTGATCCTGGAGAAGACCCGCCTCCCCCTCCCCCTCCAACCCCTCTCTTCTATATGAATTATATTTGAACTGATAAATTTTTTAATCTATAATAAATATTTGATTTTTAATTTAATTTAATTTCTTTTAATTATTTTCTACTCTGTTTATTAGACTAAAAACAACTATTTTAATAAAATTACCGACGGTCCTTACCGATGGATTAAGTCTGTTCATATATTTCAGAGAATTGAAAAATAATTACTGGAAATGTCAGTGACACTATTTAATCACCGATGATTTAATTACGTTTGTAATGTTAAAAAAATTACCGATAAGATTACAAACATTTTTTTATGTTGGTGATATGTCATATTCACCAAGGGATATATTAACAGAATAAAACGAGTAAATTTTTTGGTATGATGTGTTTTTTTGTTTGTAAATCCATTGGTAGTTATATTACCAACATAATATAAATTACCAGCAATAAAGTTTTTAATAAACAGTAATTGTTTTTGAGTTTGTCGATAAAAGTTGTGCCAAGAAAATAAATGTTTTAACTACTAACAAAATATTATTTTGGTAAATTATAAAATTCTGGTAATAACATGAATGGAGAAATTAAATCCCCGAGGTCTAGCTACCCATAAATGACTCCAACCAATCTTCTTCTTCTGCAAACGTTTCTATTCTAGCTCAAGCGATTCAATTTTTTAATTTTATTTATTTTTCTTTGGCATGATGGAGATTTAAGAATTTGAAATCATCATTTGTCATTGTCATCATGATGAGAGAGAATAAGAGGAAAAATGCTGAATTAAAAATCATACTAGGGTTTTTGTTATTTTGTATACAGTAAAGCAAATTATAACAGAGAGAGATGTAGCAGAGTTCTTCAACAGAAATTTTCCACACTTTATTACTGTTGTTGAGCATAGATTTATACACAATGTATGCTAAATTTAAGGAGTTACAGAGGAATTACAGTAAGTTAAATATAGAATGATTTGCAATTGTTTTCCTATAATGTTGCTGCATTATCTTTCTGCATTAATATACATGATTCTCGGCTAGGAGTCTGGTGGATCTGGTTTTCCATGAGCTGTCCTAATACACCCCCTCAAAATTGAGCTGCCATCAGCAAGAGCAATTTTGCTTCTCAAATGCTCTATGCGTTGCTTGGAGAGAGAGGCTTTGTTAACAAATCGGCAAGTTGATCTTGAGTGTGGACATATCGGACGCGAATAGCCCTGCGGTGAACCAAATCACGAACAAAGTGAAGATCAATTTGGATATGTTTCATCCTGGAGTGATGTACCGGATTGTGACTAAGATGTGTGGCTCCAAGATTATCGCATAGTAGTGATGGAGTGGTGTTGAGTTTGAATCCAAGTTCATGCAGGAGAGAGTGTATCCAAATAGTTTCCGAAGCTGCATTTGTAAGAGCCCTGTATTCGGCCTCTGTTAAAGATCGAGCTACAGCACGTTGTTTCTTCGAGCTCCATGAGACAGGATTGGAGCCAAGAAAGATGATGTATGTGGATGTGCATGTGCGATCGTCAAGGTTGCCTGCCCAATCTGCATTGGAAAAAGTGGTGAGGGATGGATGAGTATGACTAATCAGTCGAATACCATGAAAGATGGTTTGCTTCAAGTAGCGCAGGAGGCGCTTGGTTGCTGCCTAGTGAGTCTGAGTAGGCTTGTGCATTAATTAAGACAACTAGTTTACAGCAAATGAGATATCCGGTCTGGTGAGAGATAAGTACTGGAGGCTGCCAATTATTCTTCTATATTCGGTGTTGTCAAGGGAAGCAGTGCCATCATTGAGTTTCAGAGGTGTGCTTGTGGAGAGAGGGCTACACACTTCCTTTGCCCCAAGCATGTTGGTGTTGGAGAGCAGATCACAAATATACTTATGCTGGGAAAGGAAAAGACCACCTGGAGTGGGTATGACTTCCATTCCTAAGAAATAATGCAAGGACCCCATATCCTTCAATGAAAATTTGCAGCCAAGTTGTTTAACAATAGAATTCATAAAGTCGGAATTATTTCCAGTAATCATTAAGTCATCCACATATACCAGAAAATAGCAGATAATTGACTTATACTGAAAAATGAATAATGAAGAATTTGCCTGGGAGTTCTTAAAACCAAACTGAAGTATGGCATTTTTCAAGGTAGAATACCATGCCCGAGGGGCTTGTTTGAGACCATAAATGGCCTTTCGAAGTCGGCAGACATGACCAGGCTTGCTTAAATCTTTAAAACCTGGGGGTTGCAACATATACACAGTTTCACTAAGCGCCCCATGTAAGAAAGCATTATTAATGTCCAGTTGGCGTAAGCCCCAACCATTCATCACAGCAATGGAAAGGATGATTCTAATTGATGCAGGCTTAACTACGGGACTGAATGTCTCCGTATAGTCCACTCCCGGACATTGATGATACCCTTTAGCCACTAAACGGGCTTTAAATCTATCCACTGTCCCATCAGATTTACGTTTGACTCTAAAAACCCATTTACAACCGACTGGGTTGTAGTGTTTTGGAGGAGGTACCAGTTCCCATGTCCCATGCCGCATGAGAGCGGTTAGTTCATGAGACATGGCCTCACACCAGTGAGGTTCAGAAACGGCTTGACTGACACATATGGGTTCAATGGTATAGGGCATGGGGTGTTTGGTAGCATTGTTCAGTTGTTTGGGTTTAAAATTTTTGTTCATAGACCGAGTGGTCATCTGATGGGGTCGAGAGATTGATGGTTGTGGGTGGTGGGAAGTGAGTTGTGGTTCAGTTGCAGGTTGAGTTGTAGGTCTAGGTCCTAGGGTATGATTGACACGGGGAATGGAGGATGGAAGGGTAGAATTTGTAGGTGTGAGGGTGTTACTAGTAGAGGACAAAACCAATTGAGAAGATAAATTAGAGGAAGTAGAGACTGGAGGGTTACCTGGAGGTGCAGTGACCATGGCGGGAACATCAACCGAAGACACCAGTGGCGAAGAAGGCAGGACAGTAACTGGGACCGAATTAGGAACAGTGGAGATAGGTGAGGTAGTGGGTGAAAGTAAAGAGGAAACAGATTCTGTCAATGGTATTTGATCTTCATCAAATAAAACATGGCGTGAAATGTAAACACGTTGAGTGCATGGATCAAGACACCGATAGGCATTTTGAGTAAGGGAATAGCCTAAAAAATACAGGATCTGGATTTTGGTTCCATCTTGTGTTTGTTGTATGGTTTGGTGAGAGAGTAACACACACACACCCAAATTTTCTTAGTTTGAGATAATTGGGCTGTTGACCGAAAAGAGCTTGATATGGGGAAATATTTTGAAGCAGTGAAATGGTGCACAGATATAAGGTTTTTGGAGATATCTGGAACACAAAGTGTGTCTTTGAGAATGAAATTTTTGTGTTTTGATTTTAAGGTTAAGGATCCTATATGTGAGACAATCAAACCTGAACCATCACCGAGCACGACTTCATCGATGCCATCATATTCTGAGTGAATTGATAGGTTGTTGAGATCACCAGTAATATTATGGGATGCAGTAGAGTCCATGAGCCATTTATTGTCCGTGCCATGAGCGGTAGAAGTGCAGTTTGCTGTGACTGCATGAGAGTTCAAACGGGGGCATGTTTTGGCCGTATGACCAATTTGATCACAAAATTGGCATTTGGGATGATACCTTTTTTGTGTTGTAGTGGGCCTGCCGAATGGCTTATTATTGTACTGGTTTTCTTTGTGGGGACCCTGGTTTCGTGAGAAACCACTGAGTTTTTGATTCTTCTGGAAAGAATTACCAAAAGAGTTCTTGCGATTTGTGTAATTCGCTGATGCCACAAGTTGATGGGTAGTCGATTCCATCCGCCGAAGGTAGTTGTCATGACCAACTAGCAGATCATGAAGTTCTTCAAAATTTAAGGATTTCTCCCTCGCACGAATTGTTGCAGCAATTTCCCTGAAATCAGAACCCAAACCATGAAGAATATAAAGAGTTAGATCATCATCAGAGATGGGATGGTCGATTAAAGCAATTTCATCAGCCAACGCCTTTACTGCATGGAGATACTCCTGAATCGATCGATTTCCTTTTTGAATCAAGGTAAGATCCTCCTTGAGTTACATAGCTCTCAATCGAGATCGACTAGCATACATGTGATTTAGTTTTTTCCATTCCTCATGAGATGTTTTAGTGGTGGCGATGAGGGGAGTGATTGAGGTGGAGGTGGAAGCAAGGATTGCACTGAGAATTAATTTGTCCTGCCAAACCCAATGGGTTCTTTTCAACGCAGATTGGGAAGTGCCATCAGATGAAGGGCACACTGAGAGACCAGTGACGTAGTCCAGCAGATCATACCCTATTAGAAGAGCTTCAAATTGGGCACGCCATTGTGGAAAGGTGGAGGGAATTAATTTCTCGTTGATTTGAGCTGTAATGTTGAGAGCAATCAGTGGATTCTCTGTGTGGGAGGTGGGTTGGGTGGTCAGATTTTGAGATAGAGACATGTTGGAAGCAGGGATTGTAGTCTCGTTTGAGTTATAATGCTCTGATACCATAAAGCAAATTATAACAGATAGAGATATAGCAGAGTTCTTCAATAGAAATTTTTCACACTTTATTACTGTTGTTAAGCATAGATTTATACACAATGTATGCTAAATGTAAGGAGTTACAGAGGAATTACAGTAAGTTAAATATATAATGATTTGCAATTGTTTTCCTATAATGTTGCTGCATTATCTTTTTGCATTAATATACATGATTCTCGGCTATGAGTCTGGTGGATCTGGTTTTCCATGAGCTGTCCTAATATACAGGATGAGTATCCCAACCAAGAAAACATGTGCTTCAAATTCTTTAAATATTGTATCCCACTACTTTTGGCATCCGGTCAAATCAAACCTTCTTCCTTAAACCCTCTCTACAATCAATTATAGGTGATTTGTGATTTTTAACCCTTATAGAACTTTTATTTTAAATTGAGACTCAAATAAATATTGATTGATATATTAAAGAATAATATAAATTATATCTTGAGATTTTATTTAATAATTTAAATTATTGAGTTGAATTGATTTTTTAACATAATATTAGAGCCTTAATGACTAAAAAGTCACGAGTGTGAATTTTATCATCTTTATTTATTTGATAAAAATAATGTACAAGGTAGTGTGAATTTATGCAAGTTTTAAGTCTAAAAGACTTTCACTTGAGGGGATGTGTTAGAGAATAACATAAATTATATCTTGAAACTTCAACTAACAGTTTAATTTATTGAGTTGAGATAATTCTTTGACAAAATGGTGTCTCTTTAGGTATATAAATTAAGCATAATTAACTAGTGTAAAATAATTTAGAAATAAATTAAAACTAATTGTGATAATTTTTAATTTAAACTTAGAGTAAACAAAAGAGTTAGAATAAACAAAATATAAATTTGTTAGAAAATACCTTTTGATTACTAAATAAATCATTCCTTTTCATTTTTTTTATATTGTAAACAATGTTATATGTATTTTAATCGATCTTATGTCTCTTATTTATTTTTCATCCTCTTCATATAAGTGGCATTATTAATCACCCTTTATTTTAATCAACAAAATAAATATAAGTTATTTTGGGTCTAATAACCATAGTTTTAAAACCCAGCCCAGCCCAGCGGATCGATCCGAGACCCAAAGCTAGAATTGGGCTAGGTTTATGAAAAAATAGAAGTAGTTAAAAACCCGGTTGACCCGGCGGATTAACCCGGTAACCCGAGAAGACCCGGTTAAAAATCCGGTTGCAACCCATTAATTATTTTTTTTATTTTTTACCGAAATAATGTTGTTGTGATTTATAAAAAAAAATGAGGTTAACCCAAGTGACCTAGTCAAAACTCAATGATCCTGTCAAGACTCGTGACCTGAGTCTTGAATCGGATCAGCCACTGCCTTAGACCGGAGCAATTTTAAAAACACTCCTAATAACACCTTTGGTTAATTGGTTGTAGCCGTGGAGGATTTAATTTAAGCCAATATAGATTAGGTGGTTGAGTTTGACTTGCAACAAGGAGAAGTGAAAGATGGTAATTTTTAGTTAAAAAAATAAAAATAAAAATAAGAATAAAAAAATACTAATTAGATAACAATCATAAATAACAGCACTAAAATAAAAAGAAATAATTAAAAAGCCAATATATTTATTTTTTGGAATTTAAAGAAGGCTAGATCAAAAGAAAAAAAATCATATCAATAACTCACTAAAAATAATAAACAATATTTTCATTTGTTCTGATTTTTTTTTCACTAAAAATAATAAACAATATTTTCATTTGTTCTGATTTTTTTTATCTTCAATCTTTTATTTCTTTTTATTTTTTGTGTTTTTTTTGTTTTTTAAATTAGGTTCCATGTTTCAGACTAAAGAGAGAATTGGTTGATCAAATACTCAAAATTTAAGTGTTTAGGAAGATATTAATTTGATTTTATGGCATTTGAATAATTTTGAGGGAGGAAAGTCGTCTCTTGTAAGACATAAAACCCTTTCCATTTAAGATTCAAGAAATAAAATAGCATATCAATTTTATTATACTAAATAAAATAAAAATATATCATTATTTTCGTACTACTTCTAGAGAAATTAGAATTTGATGTCTATTTATATATCACATAAAATCTTAAATATTGTAAAAATAAGCTTTTTAAATCACCCTTAACTTGTATAGTACCTCATTGATATTTCATAGGTAATCAACTAAATATGTCCTTATATTTTAAATCTAGTCTCCAATCTATAATTCTTTCCTATAGTTTTAATTGCTTTCCATATATCCTTATTATATTTTATAAATTCTTTCTCCAATCTATAATCTTAGTTGATATTTTTATACAAACTCAGAAAATACCCTCATATGTGAAATTTAAATCACATAATGTATTAAAAAAATGGCAATGAAAAAAAGCAAGTCTTAACATCATAAGAAAAAAAAAAATTGTAATAAATTAAGTGGGGGTTTTAATTTCTCGAGAGAGTATATTTTCTTAGTTCTCATGAAAATATCTATTAGAATGATAGATTGTAAAATAAACTAAAATATAAAAATTGATTAGAAGCACTTACACTTACAGGGATAGATTGAAGACTCTAAACTTAAAATATAAGGACATGTTGAGCTAATTCATCGGTGTTTTATTTTGATTACTAAAACTTTATGAATAATTACAAATAAATCAATAAAATCCAATACTTAAAATAATAAATAATAAAAATACTTAAAAATCAATAAAAATCTTAACCGGACCTTTATTGTTTTTCTTACAGTAGATTTTTAGGTAGAGTTTGGTTATTATACCAAGACAGAAAAGATGAAGATAATATGAATAAAAAAGATAATATAAACAATGAGATAAAGAAAAAATTGTGTTTGATAATGATGTATAAGATAAAATAATTATCTTTATATCATGTTTAGTTATGTGGACAATAAAGAATAAGATATAAAAAAGTTTATTTACCCTTAATATGTAATAATATCAAACTTACTAATTTTTAAAAATAATTTTTTTCTTTAGTTTATATTGAGTTTTGAAATTAATAATTTTATAACAACATTCATTATAAAATCAAGATTAACCAGGTGGGTCGACCCATAACCGAGCAGATCAAGGGTCTAGACTGGTCTGGGTTAAAAAAAAAACTAGAGAAAGGATTGACGCAATCTAGTTTAGTCAAAAACCTAGGTCAACTTGTGACCCATTTGACTCAAGATAAAACACGAGTAAAAAACTTGACTTTTCTTTTCAATTTTTTTCGGTCAAAGCAGATCTAGGACCTAGACTAGTTTGAGTTAAGAAAAAATAGAGAAAAGATTGACCCAATCTAACCCGGTTAAAAACCTGAGTGCAACTTATGACCTATTTGACTTGAAATAAAACACGAGTCAAAAACTTGTAGACTTTTTTTTTTAATTTTTTTGAGCCAAAGTAGACCTAAGGCCTAGACTGGTTAGAATTTAAAAAAAAAAGAAACTAGAAGAAGGATTAACCCAATCTATCCAAGTCAAAACTCTGGGTCGACTTATGACCTATTTAACCCGAGATAAAACACGAGTCAGAAACTCATTGACTTTTTTTTTTGAATTTTTTTAGGCTAAAGCAGACCTAGGGTCTAAACTGGTCTGAGTTTTTTTAAAAAAAAACTAGATGAAGGATTGACCCAACTAGCCTAGTCAAAAATCTGGGTTGACTTCTTACCCATTTGACCCAAGATAAAACACAAGTAAAAAACTTGTTGATTTTTTTTAAAAAAATTTGGATCAAAACATGGTTTTTTTATTTTTTATTTTTAAAGTGTTTTTGGTTAACCCGAATTGACACTTTTGACTTATGACTCAGGCCTTGCCTTGAATATACTCTTGAGTCATGCTTAAAATTATGATAATAATTATTTTTATCCATACATTAACCCGGATCAACCGGTTTGACCCTCTTAGCCTGTGATAGAGGCCTTTCCACTTATTCAACCCCCTCTTTTGACTTTTAAAACTATGATAATAATCATTTTATATCCTTACATTAACCTGGTTAACCTGGGTTGACCCTCCGAGGTTGTGACCTGGACCTTGTCGAGGTCAACCCCCGAACATGGTTTTTAAACTATGATAATAACAACTTTTATCCTTATATTTACTTACGTCAATGGTCAACCAAATTTGTGACCCGGGTCGACCTCCAAGTCGAGTTTTAAAACTATGAGAATAATCATTCTTATTCTTACATTGACTTGGGTTAAATCAAACTGACCTTCTTGACTCATGATCTAGGCCTTACCTTAGATTAATCCTCGTGTTGGGTTTTAAAACTATGATAATAACTATTTTTATCCTTATATGTCTTAGTTTGACAAGTTTGGAATTGAGAGTTTCTTACAAAGATATTTTATGCATAACAAAAATAAATATTGTCTCTATAAGTATGTCCCTTATGTACCTTCTGTGTTTGAAAGTACATAAATTCACTTTGAAATTATCCCAGATATAAATTTATTTTTATGTCTGTTTCTTTGTTTGTTTAATCAAATATATTTTTGTCTTCACTATCTCTATTTCTTCTATCCTAAAACAATAAACAAACATTACCTTAGTTATCTTTTCAAGTTATTTTTAACTCTTTAAAATAATTTTTGACAAGATTTATTAAATTAAAAAGGACTTCTTAGTTAAAAGGTAAAATAAAACTTATTTTTGTACCTATATTTTTAATATTTATCTTGCTTATATTAAAAAGTATCTCTTTAAAATAAAAAAAGGATTTGTATAATTTACAATTCTAATATAATAATGTTATATGTGTGTGTGTGTGTGTGTGTGTGTGTGTGTTTTATTGATTTTTATTTTATTATTAAATTAATTATAATAGTTTTATAAAACTTCTATTGGTATGTATATGCAACATATATGCTAAAAGTCACACACACATAAACATATTAATTAGCAATCCCCCGTAATGAAATTGTGAAAAATTTATACTCGATCAAGCTTTCCATGACTATGCATAGGTTGAAGCATGTGGCCAACATAGACTTTGTCTTTAGGCTTAGTTATTCCTACAAAAATAAGTTTTTTTAATAAGAATAGGGGATCTTTAAATTCTTAAATCAATAAACATAGGAAAAGAAATAATGAGCATGAAAGAGAAATATAATGAATGTCATAGGAAATGTATGATTGAATAAACTACTATTAAGCCTTTGAACGAGTTTGAATGACCTTAACTTGCATGGCTTGGCTTGAAGGTTTTACCTAGTGACCAGAAATATTTACAGACCTTGGTCATATCAACTTACCTTGTGGAGCATAAAGATCACAACAACTTACCACGTGGAGCATGTAAAGTTGTGTTGTAGATACCTTATGGTGCATAAAGTAATGATGGAGAACGACCTCATGGTGGGGCAGAAAAATGAATACCGTTGGTAGAAAGGTTGATATTTGTTATTGGTTTGTGGTGTTGTTTATACCATTGGTGGAAAGGTTGATGCATTTGCTCGGTATGGATAATTTATATGCAGGGTGGTATGCGGTTATGTTTATACCTACATGAAGAATTTGTTTACACGAGGAGTGTATACAATAATGGATGGTGTGAGTCTTCTTAAAACATGAACAATACATCGAAGTGTGTGTTGGGGTAGATATAAGATAGCCCGAGGTGAGTCAAAATAGGTGAGGGAAAGGTGAAGGCTTAGCTTGAATGACTTGTTTTTTTTTTTAATACATGCTCCATCATTTGCCTTCTAGATCTTTTAACTAGTAATAATAGAGGGAAATAAAGTACTTATTGTTTTATAAGGTGATGTTACCTTTTGTGACTTTGGTTAATGTGCTTGCAAGAGATAGGTGTTGGATTTCAAGAAATCAGAGTGTTTGCTTACAAGAGAGATGATGATTTAATCATTTTATTTATTTTTCTTAGAGTGAGAATGCTTTATGTGAAAGTAGTGTTTAAATCATTGTATAAGGTGATAATGTATAGATGGATATTTTTATTGGTGACCGGAGAATTTGACTAGAGACATAAAGATTTCAATGGAGATATAAAGATCTCAGCGTCAAGATTTTATTGGAGACATGGAAACTAGTTTGGAGATAAGGAGAATATGTTTAGATATATGAGGATTTTATTGGAGAAACACTATTGATTTTATTGAAAAATTTCAAAACATTTTCTTAAGTAAGTTGAAATGTAATTTTTAAAGATTATCTTATTTCAAGAATGCATCATAGGGATTTTCCCCTATTTATTTGGACTGCACTTCCTTTCTTAAAAACTAATGGAGGTGACTCTTGGTGATAAATATTCTATCACCTTTTTTATGGCATTGTATTCTTTAGTATCATTATTGTGGACGCACTCAACTTCATAACGACAATGATGAAAGTGACAAAACTTGTTACAATTTCTTATGCTCATGTCGTTGTTCATCAGAGAGGGGTAGCCCACGAATTCCTTTTCTTTAATGACAACCAATATCTCAACATGTGTGATGGTTAAAAGGGTGGTCTTGAGTTTATAGAATGTTAGGTGGTCATCAATAGATCCTTTGGTACTTCTCTTGGATGCCCTAGTAGAAAATTGATGGTGTTGAAAGATTCTGCTCTCCTTAGCTTAAAAAAAAAGATATCTTGTTTGGTTATGCTTATTTTCACTACCCAAAAGTAGTTTTTCATCACCTATTTCACATTGAGTGGAGTTTGATCAGGGAGAGTATACAATCGTTTTATGAATAACAGTTGTAGACCTTACTAACTAGGGCTACAATGGTAATAGGTTCGAGTATATTCTCCACTTTAAGAATTTACTTGTTAATGTTCCAATGCTTTCATATTCTCATTATGTGGTTGTGAAGAGATTAATAATGCTTTTCTTAGCTGGTATACTTATATTGAAGCACAATATGAGGTTAAGGTAGAGATCGTAAAGGTCGAGTACGGATTCAGGCTCAAGATTGTGATACAACACTTGAGTAGATCCACATAATATTATCGAGAAGATTTTACACGTAACATTACTCTTTTGAATAACAAACTATAGTGTCATAACCTGTTTTTGAACCCTCGTTTTTTAATATATTTTAAAAAAGTTTTAAAATACAAAATATTTAAAAAAACATACATTTTTGATACCATTTCATAATTTCTTACCTTTTTTTTATCCATAAATTTTTGAAAATAAGAAATTGAAAAAGAAATCCATAAAGAAAAGAAAAACAAAAAAAAATGTTTAGTTAGTGGAATGATAATCAAGTAAGAATTGAGGGACTAAAAAATGAGGGGATAAGAATGAATAAGGAATACAAATAAAAATATTCTTGGAGAGGGTAGAATATAAGGTGTGTGAATGGTAGAGTTTAAAGGGGGTGGTTGAAAGAAAAACCCTAACCACTATGGGAGGAGAAAAAAATTAGAGAGAAGAAAGTTGGAGTAAAAAAACAATGAGAGATAATTAATAGAAATTTTTAGAGAAAAAATCAAGAGTGAAAATTTTTTGTGTAAGCAGAAGATTTTAAAATAAGTGGCTAAATATGAATATCATGAAATGTCATAGGTCATTCCATTGATCTTTGTGAAAGATTAAAGAAGCAAATCAATAGCCTAATTAAGAATGATTGACTATCATTTGAAGGTAAAAACGATGAATATGACATAAACACCAAAAGAACTTAGGCTAGTTGAAGAGGATGTTGTCTTAATGATAAACGAACTATGCAATTGATTGTTGAATAGAGAGGTTCAACTTGATTTTTAAATAAGTAGAAAAAATTATTAAACTTGACTATGAAATAATAGGTGCCTTAACTTTGCAAATCTAGTCACCATACCAATTATTGTTTTGAAATCAAGATATGTTTTTATAAAAGTAACATGTAGTAATTTATTTTTGTCCATAATGGATAAATATAATCACAAGTTCATTTTTTTTTCAAATTCCAAGATATATCATGAAAATATTAAGAGATATTCTTTCTTTTGTGAATCCCAAAGCCTCTTTTTTCATCCTTAATGAAACTTGAAATACTAAAGCCTTGATAATCTCTCTTTTGGAACCCTAAAATTATTATTTTTCACTTCTAATGGACTTTAAAAAGAGAAATCTTACTTAAAAAAATGATTTGATGACATAAATGATGATAAAAAGAGAACATTTAGATCATAATCCCATCACTTATCTAAGGTTAACCTCATGGATTTCCCAGTCAATAATTATTTTAAATAAGGCTAAGACTTATCAACGTAAACAGATTTGGTTTTAAAATGAAAAGAATTCATCTTTGATAATCTCATCACATGTAAATAAAACTTATCCTTTGTAGTCCCTATTGGACCCTAAAATATTGTTCTTAGATAATAACCCAGACTAGGATCTCACTTCACACTGGTGATAAATTTTTAAAATTCTTCAAGTAGATGATTAGTACTTAAAAATGCGTTTTCATTAAGGCTTTATATCATCATATTACAGTAAAGTATCATTAAATTCCCTAACTAAAGCATGTTTTATAATAACAAGTCTGATAATATAATATATCTTTAATTTATGGTAAATGCTTCTTTTGAATGCAGCTATATCTCACAATTCAAAGGATTGATTGATGTGATTAACTATTGAAAGTGAAGAGACAAAAAGAGGACTAGGCTAAGAGAAGAGATGTTGGTTCAATTCCAAACTAGAACACCATTCAGTTATTGGATCATAACTGGAGTTGTAGAACTCGGATTTAGGTCTACTTTATATGGATGGAAAGCTAAGACATAGACCTAAAACTTTCATGAGAGTCCAAACTCAATTCTATCGTTTTCAAGTTCAAATCTTAGCAACAACGGAGAAGTCGGAACCTGTCTTGCAGCTCAGACACTGTTCAGTTTTCAGCTCATATCTTGAGTTCTAGAAGTCCAAATGAGCTCTAGTTTTTTTTATTGGAAAGCTAAGACAATTTCCCATAGCTTTCATGGAACAAAGGGCTTAAATTCTAATGTTAGCAATGACTTTTTAGCCAGCCAATAATATCAATAACCAGCAGCCAACAATGTCAAAAACCAGGCACCAAATCAATGGTTGGCCACCAACTATTTTCTTTTCAACCAATGAATAGTTCTAAATTTTAGCTTATAAAAAGACGTATTTTCCATGTATTTAGCCATCTTGGTTTTCAGATTAAGATCATGTTCTTGCTTTTTATTTTTTATATTTTTGTAATGCTTAAGTTTTGCTTTCATTAATATCTTGTTTATGCTTTTTATCATAACTATATTCTTATTTAGTTTATTTATGTTTTTCTTCTTCATTATGTTTAGCTAAGTTAATTATGTCAAGGTGAAAAGGTTTTACTAATGGTGTTAGAATAGGTATAATATAAACTCAACATGGACTTTAATGTTTATATCCAAGAAAGATTGTTATTAACATGTCTTATCTTTTTATCTTACTAATTCTTGATACCTTGCTTGTTAAATGGTTAATCTAGATTTGTGTTGTATAACACTTGGTACATCAAATGCTTGATCATTTATAGTCTTCGGCCGACATCGTTGTTATACGAGGAACTTGATTTGTTGTTAATATAAGTTAGCAACATGAATGCCTGATGATATTTATAAGTATGGTGTTACTTAGATAAGATGATTAATATGATCATGTTAATAATTTATAATGAGCTAATAATGATAAATAATCTGATTGAAACCTCCTTTGTGTGTGGTTTCCAATTGAGTACTAAAAAGAGTTTATATTATATTTATTTGAAATACCATTAGTGAATCCTCTAACATTGAGATTTGTTTTATCATTATTTAATCCTTACACCAATATCACATCCCAAAACTCTCTTCAACTCCTTTTCTGTTATTATTCTCTTCAAATCTCTCTTTATTTGTAATTTATATAGTATACCTCCCTGTGATTCGACCCCGGTCTTCTCAGGTTATTTATTACTTTGACACTCTTATACTTGGGATAAGACATCAACTCTTTGATTGTGTCAGTAGATAAAACATCAAAGGGGACAAAAATATCACAAAAAAGAAAAAAAAGAAAAAGAAAACATATGTAAAAAAATGAGAAAAACAAAAACAAAAAATGAGAATGAAGCTCTCTAAAGTTTTCCTAATTGAAGACAAAATATCAAATGAAAAGGCACAAAAAAAAAATTGAACAATTAAGGTTAGAGAGATCAATTGTTGAAATGTCAAAATCAAGATAGCAAGCCTAAATAATCTTAACATGCAATACGTGATCTTATGTCTTCACACCTTTAAACACTATTTGAACCTTATGCATACCCTTCTTTTTTGTAGCAACAAACCATAACTTGTGTTACATCCTTTTAAAAACCCTATCTCCTTAAAAATATTTTGTTAATGTTAATAAGTTTTAACCTTTAAAAGGAGAAGAAAAATCATTTTTCTAAAAAAAATATGACCTATTTCTTAAAGATTTTTTTTTAAAAAAAAAGGTGTGTGTGGAAAAGATAGAGAGAAAAGAGAGAAGAAAGACAAAAAAAAAATATTTATCTCCATCTTACTCACTCTCCCATAAACCAAAACAAAACCCTATGCACCATCATTGGTGTCACCAACCCTCAGCCTCATCGATAATAGCCACCTTAAGACCCTCTATATTCTCTTGCTAATGAACTATAGCTTCACTATTCCATATAACAACAACCACATCTCCTTCTCTCTTTCATTTTTCAACCACAACAATCACCACCCATTTCCCTCGTCTCTTTTGGCCTCTAAGCTACCAATCACCACTATCTTCTCGTTATCAATTACCTAACCACCCACCATAGTCATAAGTTAAATGATAACATCACCATAAGAAATAAAAACACAACATACTAAGAGAAATAAGAGAGAAAGGGAAGAAAACTGAATCTTTAAGCTCTCGATCTCCCATCATAAGCAGTCATGGATGGCATCGTCAACACATAAGAAAAGAGGAAGAAGAGGCATACTAGGCGAGGTGGTTGACGCACCCTCCCAACCTCACTAGCACATGTAACGACATGCCAATAACAGTTGTTACCCTTCAATACCTGCAATCCATACACCACCATTGCCTCTTTTTTTAGGCAATTTTAACTTGGTTTTGCCATTATAAAAGGTTGGTTTTGAACCCCCAAACATCTTTTGAATAATTATTTTTTGCTTTTTTTTAATTTTGATGTATATTATGATGAGATTTTTAGGATTGAACAAATTTTAATACATTATTGTTTAATTTTTTTTTATTGTGTATGATTATGATTATTTAAAGTGCTGGGGTACACACCATTATGTGACAGCCCTGAATGTATGATGCCAACAATGATTTACTTCTAGATGGAATAAGGTCAAAATTAATACCTTAAGATGAGATTGAGAGGATTAGATTACAACATGTTTATCTGAGGCATGATAATTTGGTCTCGGTCTAAAATTTATGTGTTGATGTTATTTTGAATTGTTATTTTATGTGTGGTCATGATCAAATCGACGACTCTTCTGTTTTTTTAAGGATGGATGCCAAATATCTCAAATAGTCTAATTGACGAGGCTTCTATTTTAGAGACTGGCGTGGAATGTTTTGTGAATGGCCTAATTGATGAGTATCTTACTCTTAGAGATAGACATTGATTTTTTTTCCCAAATGATCTAATCGTAGAGTCTTCTATTTTTATGGACAGACGATGCATTTTTTTAAAAATATTAGAAATAAATTAAAAACCACAACTTAGTTAATGGCATGTAATTTAAGAGAAAACACGTAGCAAACGTAACATTTTCTTTAAAAATATGCGATAAGGATGATGTTTATCTTTTCTTAAACACAACAACTCCTTATCTGAATCTTTAAAATGAATGCATATTTTAGGATTCTTAATTTTTCTTAAAAACTAAGTGGTAACTCTATTTTTCTATTTTCCTTTTTCTTTAGCTACATCTTGGGCTAAGGTGTATAGGCTAAGATGTAGGCTTTGTTGTTCTTATAAGAAAAAATCCCCTATAAGAACATAGGACCCTCCAATGCTTACATCAATAACATATGAAATTAAATAATATGCAAGAAGGAGAAGTATAATGAATGTTATAGGGAATGTGTGATTGAATAAATTGGTGTTAAATCCATGACTAACTTTGAACTGCCTTAACTTGTGTGGCTTGGCTTGAATGTTTTACTTGATGACCAAATATATTAATAAACCTTGGTCATGTCAACTTATCTCATGGAGTGTAGAGAGTGGTGTTGTAGATATTTTATGGTGCATAAAGTAATGATGGAGAGTTACCTGGTGGTAAATGGAGAAAAATAAATATTGTTGGTGAAGATGTTAATGGTCGTCATTAGTTTGTGGTGCTCATTGTGCCCTTGATGGAAGGGTTAATACTTTTGCTCTACATAGAAAGTTTGTGTCGAAAGGTATAATTTATGCGTCAAACTTGCACATACAATTTGTGTGTGTGAGGAGTGTGTGCACTAGTGGATGATGATGCTTGACCTTTTAGAAATCAGAAATACACTTAGGTGTGTGTTGGGATAAATATTGGATAGTTTGAGGGGAGTCAAAGTGGGTGAGAAAGAGATCGTTCAGGCCTGGTCTGAACAACTATATTTTTTTCTTTTTGAATTTTAATTTTTATGCTCCATCACCCCTTATACCAAAAATAGGTAACAACAAGTTAAAATCTTGTGCATTAATCTTTAAAGACCTTGTTTGGGAACGCAGTTCTAAGAACTTGATTGCTTTTGTTTAAAATTAATTTTTTTATATTTTTTTTATCTTTTTGATGTTGTAATGTCATTTATAATGTTTAAAAAATAAAATAAAAAATTACTTTAATGTGTTTCTAAACTAAAAAAATACTTTAAAAAAAAACTATTATTAAACTCTTAGATACCTCCAAAATAAATTAGTCAAGGTGAACAAATCCCTCCTTGCGAATGTACCAAGGAGGAAGAAGTAATATTTATCTCTCGAATGCCAAGAGTAGCAAAGGGTGTGGTAAACAAAATATTTATTTTTGATAATGCAAAATGCATAATTGATTGACTACGGGTTCAAGAGATAGTTATTTGAAAACCATTATATTACACATTTTTTCTGGTGGTCCATACTTTGTATTGGGAACCAAATTACGCTTAGATTATGATCTTTTGGGTTACAGGGATTATTTTTCTTTATTATTTTGGTTCGCATATTTGAGAATTTCATAAAAGTGGTCCCTTTAGCACTACTAGCAAATTTAATTGTTTATGTAGAAATTATGCAGCTTTTCTACTTCTTAAACAAAATTCTCCTGGGACCATGATGCACAGCCAGCTCCTCTAGGATTAAAATAGTTATGTAGAATTACCTCGTACAGAAACTTTTCCCATTTTCATGGCAACGGGGTCCATTTCGCAAGTTCATAAAAAAGCCAAAGAAAATTCAAAATTAAATAATTAGTAAATAATAAGGTAGCAGAAGGGAGGACAGATTTGTATATGTAAATTAAAGGATATCTAGTCTTTTTTATTCGACCATTTGCCATTAATAAATACATAAATCACAACTTTAATGGACATATCTCGAAAACACATCGAACATAAAACCCTATGATCCGATCCTATTAATTCTGCCAGTGAAAGGGGGGATTTCTTCACGTATGCCACGGTTTGAAAGACAACTTCGCTTCCAAAGCCTAAAAATAGCCTAATAGAGGTCATATAGGAGACATCATGGACTGCAAAAATGTAATCCCAAAATGTTCAACGTCTTTGAAAAACACCCCTTCTGCCTTAACATTCTCAGAGGTTGCTGTCATGCAATTGTAAGAATTGCACATAATAGAACACTTCAAGCTCTGATGTGGGTTATTGGATTCACTATATGGTAGAGCATGAATTATTTATATTGTTGATCAAAGAGAAAGAATTTTTTGGTGTTCTAAGTCATATAATTTCTTTGTGGATGTCTATATATATATAAATTTTATGAGAACATGTTGCGATTCTCATCCGAGTTTTGAAAGACTATTACATGAAGATAACGATGTTTTCTATATATAAAAAACAGTAGTATATATTTAATATTTTCATATACATGGATGTCATTTCTCAAATTATTGCACCCACAAAAGATAGATTCCAGACCTGGTTGCACTCAATAGTAGGGTAGCAGTTTTTTTTTTTAAAAAAATAAATCAATAAATAAATAAAAACCAAGTGAGAAAGTAAGATTCTCAGCCTCTAATAAAGTGGTTCTATGAAACTTTAGGAATTGCAATTTCAGTGTGAAGAATCTTGATTAGGCATCCATTAATGATGTGTCCTTAATTGTTGTAAACCCATGCTAATTTGTTACAACTTTATACCTTAAAACCAAATCCATAAAGTTGGCATTATAAAAATAATAAAAAAAGAAGGAAATTCGATAAAGAAAGAAAGAGATTTAATAAATTTGTCAAGCATAGCATATTACTATCTTCTTTAATTAAAGGGTGATCTTATTCCCACTCTACTATTTATTGTAGAGATCAATATAACATTATTTGATGTGTTTCTTAAAAGTATATAATTTAAATTAAAAAATAATAATAAAAGAAGACTATAATAAATTATTGCAGGTATTTTGGTTAATCTATAGTATATGACTTTCGATACCCAAATAAATTGCTGTGCCGTGATTTATTGATTGATTTCTCCATAAAGTTTCTACCAACTTAATCCCTGACAAAATATGAATTAAGAGAAAGTTACATAATAAAACTTATAAATGTAAAGTATTTTCTAAGACATGCATGTGTTGTAACAGTACCATCCCAGAAGACATGTGCTGTAACAGTTCTCTGTTTGGTTTATGAAGATCTCCCTTAATTTTCTATGGAGAACGATGCTTTATTTTTTTCACCTTGACAAGGACAAGCAAGAGAGAATTGTCATGGTGGAAGTAAATTGTTAGTAAATATTCTAGGACAGAAAAAAGAGAGTTAAAAACAAAAGGCTCCACGGTGCTCATTTCACACCAAAGAAGAAAGGTGATTGATTATACTTCATTGATTCGAGTTTCAAAAAGATGGTCCAAATGAGGCATGCATGGAATAGAAATTCGAAATCTTTATCTAATTATAGAATAAAATTTGTCATCCTTTCCAATGTATAGAAAATTCAGGACCCCTCTTCAGCTAAACACTTTATGCACTTATTGAGAGGGTTTTAGACTAGGCGTGACCTTCCTCGTATCTATCTTTGCTATCAATGGCAAACCATGTTACTATGTGAGGAAACCTCTTTTGTTTTTCTCTGAACAAGTGAGGAAACCTGAAAACATGGTCATCTCCACTAGGTGGGTGAGGAATATCATTCCATATTAAATTAAAGACAAGTGGAACCGTGACTTCCATTCATATTGCCTTCCATTCAAGTGAGTGAAGTATGAGGTTCTTTTTTTCCTTTTTATTGAACCACAAAATAAACTTTGAATATTGATGGAAGGGTAAATCCATCTTAAGCAGATTTACACTACACGGCATCTATAGCAGGGTTTCGACAACACACTTTGCGTGGATAATTACTTTAATTAGTGGAAGAGAGTGAGTGATATTCTTTTATTTTTTTTGGAAGATACATAAAATATTTGAAAAATGTGCTCAAACTAAAGGATCTAAATCAAGGTTTGCAGGGGCACAATTGTAAAAATAAAAGAATTTTTAGAATCAATTGAGGGTGTTTGTGCTGAAATTGAAATGATAAGCACTAACTTCAAATTTCCTAAAATCTCAATTAAAACCCCTAATTTCTAGGGTTTAAATAGATGATATGTCACTCATTTTTAATAAAAAGACTGAATGACACATCGTTCCATCCTTGCTTATCATCTTCTTTAACATATAAAAGTTGATCTAGATGTCATTTTAAGGCGAATGAATGTGACATATATGACCATCTCAGAAGCTTCCACCACGACTACCTAACAAAGAAACATCTCCTTTATAAGGATTAAGTTCTCCCATCAAACATTTACATCCCATTTGCTACAATGATTTTGACAACATCTTGTCTCCAGTTAGCCTTCCCTATGTTGAAAGATGCAGGTCGATTGGGGACCAAACTTCTAATGAATGAATTGGGAGTTCTAGACCTCCAAATCATATGAGTTTTGTTCCTAATGGTAGATATACATCTCCTATACATGATTTATGTTTACATATGACACGTTTAGAACCTATGTTTACCATATTCTTGTTATTAGATTTGATATGCATTTGTTAAGAAAGTAAGTTCAAAATAGTTTTGAATATATAATTTGCTATTCTTTGATTGTTAAAAATTTGTAATTAGTATGTGTGAATGCCATTTTTGATGTTTTAAAGTTTATATTGATCACCTTTTCTTTGGTTGAATACATATATTGGTGTTTGATTTGCTTAATCCTTGCTCTTAATTGTTTTCTTCACATAATACTAAATTTAGTTAGGTTGTTGTACATGATAAAGATGATGAAAAACAAATGTCAAAACTGATGTAACAATGTTCAAGGATTTCAAAAATGCATTACTGATTTTTGTTGATGATATATATGAATTCTTGTTTTGTTTCTGTTACATGTATTCTTTTAGTTTTGGAAGTTCTAGCAGGTTAGCATAAGCATGTTTGAAATAGTTTTGATAGGTTTAGGCTTTTCTTTTAAGGTTTTAGCTTGTTTCTAGGTTTATGCCTTTGTTGGGGTTTTCTGGGTTCATGTTCTTGGTGTTTTTGAACCTAGATTTAGGTTTTCTTGTGTTTTGGCATTTTAGCCTCTTTGATATGCTTTAGTTGAAGCTATGACTCATGTTTGATCTATATATGCTAGCTTTTCTTTCTTTTATAACTTGTTTTGGATCAATCGATCCTTAAAGTCCTTGAATGTCTAGGTTAGGGTTTTCACTGTCAGATCATTTTGGTGAAGATTAGAGCTTATCGTTACAGTTTGATGGATGATTATGCATTAGATCTTGATGTTGCATCTTTTTATGCTTTATGTTGAAATCTGGTCTATTATTTCATCCACGTTTCTGGTTGTTTCAAATGAAATTTCTTATTTGATCTTTGTTTTTTAGTGTCTGTCATTAGACCCTGTTCAATGACCTTGTTCTTTTCACCCACACCTGAGGATCCCAATCTGAGTGGATGATCACCGCAATACCGCACTCGTGCGATAGAATGGCAACACCAGTAGGGACTTTTCTATGGACTATGCTTTGTTATTCATCTGTTTATTATGTTTGAATTATTGGTATATGTATTTATTTTTTAACATTCATTTTCTTTAATATTTCTTATATACTTTAATTTTTGCACTTTTTTCTCATGCACTTTTATTTTGGATATGGATTAATATTTCCATGCATCATATGCTTTAATTTTTTAGAGCACACATAAACTTTTAGGTTAGGTGAGGGATTAACGGTATGCCCTATGACTATTAATCAAAATTGAAGACTCGTGAAATACCCAACTCAGATTTTAGTGCTTGATTGGCAATGATGGGTATACTTGCCTTAATCATTCTTTATAATGCCCCATACTATCCTTACGAGGGTTGTCACTAGACAGATTTGAGATCCTTTTGAGACCAGATATAAAACTTACCCATGTTCACTTAACGAATAAAACCTATCCTTAGATTGTATATACCATCTATAAATTTTGCATCAAGCATGACCATATGTTCCTTGTACTGCACGAATTTGAACCGAGAATCATGACTTCCTTTAAATACTATCTATTGAAAAATTTAGGAAAGAATCTGAGCTAACACAAATTAATCGAGGGAAACAGTCCAAGAATCAATGTTAATGGATTGTCATAAATTACAAAGATAAATCATACTGTGAATGACATAAAGAAGTTGTTACCCATCATAGGATATGTAGATGAGGCCCTTTTTGAAATAGAATATAGGAAGATCCCACGGTTGATGAAGCTATCGGTACAAGCATCAACTATTAGAGCATTACTGGATTTTTAGGATCTTAATTATAGGTGTTTTACCTTCAGAAATATTGATATGGCACCCATATTAAAATAATATAATAGGATCTTACATTTTCCAAATTACAACCATAAGCTCTACTTCATACAGAGGTTTGAAGATACTTCTTCAGAGATAACCAGATTATTATGCTTGGGAAAGGTCGACCAGTGTAAGGTAGCTAATTGGGGATTTAGATGGAAAAGTATTGAAGCTAGAATGAAGAAAAACATGGAGGAGAGAAACTTAGGAAACAAATGATACAAGATAGTGTTTTTGCTATATTCAGGCTAGTCTTGTTTTCATCTGAAGCTGGAGTCATCAGTGTAGAAGCTGCAAATGCAATCATGAAGTATGAGCACACTATAATTAACCCTTTCATTGTCATTTTGGTTGAAACCATCTATTGTAGGATGCATAGAAAAGGGGTCGTGAGAAGTCATGTTCTAGTGTTATATCTATGGATCATCAGTCATATCAAAACACCGAGAGATATTTTCAATAAGTTTTGGTAGTTTGACCTTCGACCATTAAAGATTGTTATAGGTGAAACTTGGAAGAATCTAATTGAGAAAACATGGGTGGATAAATATATGGCATTACCAAAAAAAATTTCAAGTGGAAAGGACCTTGGATGAACAAGACATCTTGAATAATGAGTTATGGTAGTAAATATGGGTCTTTTTTATCAGAATCATTGGTTACGCTCCTGCATTGGTAATAACACAACTTGGTGAAATACAATATGTACCAAGGACCTTTAATTTAGTAGATTTCATTAGATCATTCAGAAATCGGTCGTCATTGGAAGAGCTTGAACTTATTAGACAAAATTAGGAAAGACCTTATGTTAAAGAAAGATAAAGGAAATAAGGTTGAATCATCATTTAGCTAAAATTACACCATCTGAAGAAACAACGGGCTTCCTGGAATGATTGAATCCATACCTCCTAGAAACCTAAAAGTGGAGTAGTCATAACTAACCAAAGAATGTCCAAGAAAAAAAAAAGGATTGATAATGAAGAAGAGTTGAATGAGTAGTTAGGAAAGTGCAGAATTGACCTTGCAATAGCAAAGGGCAACAACACCTCCTAAAAAACAATTGGAAGAAGAAGATAAGATGAGGAGTTTCTTGAATCAGCAAATAAAAAGAAATGATGAACAATTAACAACCTTGGCAAAAGATCTTGAGATAGCAAAGGAATGGAAGAAAAGGGTTGTGGTGGCCGAAAAAATAGCTAAAGGGATACAAAATGAGTTGGGAATTTGAATAGTCAAGCATGATGAACTGGTCAACAAATGTATGCAAATAAAAAAAAATAGGTTGAGATTAAAAAGTCAGCTAAGAGAAGGATGAGTGCTGATAAAGAAATGATAGGTTCCTTAAGAAAGGAAAATAACAGTCTTAAAAAGAAATTATATGCTGAGAAAGACAATAGTCAATTAGTTAAAATTATCATAAAAAAGAAAAAAGGATTCGAGCCCAATATATAGCACAGTTAGAGGAAGAAAAGGGTTGATTCTTCAAAAGAACAACTCTAAGGTGTTATGATTTGAGCTAGGAATTCAAGAGGAAGAGTTGATGGTGTTAAAAGACCAATACTTCAAAATGAAAAAAGAACTAAACAAATCCAAGCAAGAACATCAACAATTTTGAGATTACATCTACGGTTTTAAGGTCTAGATTAACTCCAAAATAGTCGAGCTTGACATAGAAAGGGAAGAGTTGCAAAGAGCAATAGCTACAGTAACATATATGGAAAAAAACAATATAAATGCTTGAAAGAAATAATGACGCTTTAGCTTCTAGTAATGGTGTCCTAGTCATTGATAACATTTTATTCCATAACGAGATAAGACAAATGACAAGGTAGGTTGTGCAACCAATATGCCAAGCCGAGAGATTGCAACAACAAGCTACCCAAGTTGGAAATGATGCTATGAAGTACTAGGAGCACTTGGTTGCAACCATCGTTTTTATTAGAAATATAGCTAATAGAGGCAATGCTTTATATTAGTAGTGATATATAAGTTTTTATGACTTTTCTAAGTTTGGTTTTATAAAAAATATACAAACTCTTTTATTATATGTTATGAAAGGGCCATAACACAGATTCTATCTTATCTAATATGTTTGGAATTCAATCATGATAAGAACTTTGTGAAATTCTCTTTACAACTTTAGCCAAGATTAGAAAACTTGCCCAAAATCAAGAAAATAGAAGTCGTGAATCAAGTTCAAAGAAACTAATCCATATCCAACATAAGCATATATAAGCATTAACATGCAAACATTTTAAAGTTTTACATTTCATGTATGCATATGCAGGAGAAATATAGACCCACCCCTTTAATGCCACCCCTTGCCTAGAAGTAAATGGAAGACAAAAAGGACATTCAACCTGGATAAAAGTAGAATAATTTTATGAAAAGGGAAATTACTTATTTAACCGATCTACTAAGACAAACTATTCACTCTAAAAGAAAGCCCCCACATATGGAAGCCAATATTGGGGAGTCTACTATGAATATGCCTCCTTGTCGTTCCTTTTACCCTCATCAAAAAAATGTTTCAAATGATTTTCTGGTCAATCAAAATTTGTAAGAACTTGCTTCCAATACCTCGAGTACATCAAAGATTCATGTTATCTTGTCTCTAAATTCACTATAAATTGTTGTAAATCAGATGCATTAAACACCTTCACTTCTGTTTCACCTTAGATATCACGAATATCTAAAATGCAAAAGAAAATTTATGTTTTCTCCCATTCCATATATATATATATATATATATATATATATATAAGTCTCATAAATGCCCATCAAATAGTGCCTCAAGCACTTAAGCCTACCTAACCACCATTTTCTAAATTGTACAACAAGAATGTATAATGTAAATACCATGTAGAAGAAGTACGTCATTCCATTAATGTCGTCGCGACTTTAAAGAAAGATTGATAAGCTAATTCAATATGGGTGGCTACTCTTCCAGGAAGAAAAATGGTGCATTCAGTACAATAAAAAAAATAAAGATTTGTATGATCCATTTCCAACTAGGAAAATATACGTGAGCAAGATGTTGAGATTCCTAGGAAATTTGACTCTCTTAAAACTGTCAAGTATATAGAAGCACAATGCGTAGAGACTTACCTCAAAGTCTTGATCTATAATGAGAAGTTCTTGATCCATCAATTTCTCGATAGCTTGGTTGGACTTGCCCTTAACTAGTATATGGGTTTGAATGGCTTTAAAAAATTAGAAATGGAAGTATTTGACTAATGTATTTTTACAATAATTTAGATTCAACTTAAAGATGACTCCAACCAGGTTAGATTTTCATAGAATGGGGATGAGAAAGGATGAGTTGGTCAAGAAATATGCAATGAGGCTGTGTGAAATAGCAACATAATTTTATCATTTACTACTTGAGAATGAGCTCAATTCTATCTTCATCAATACTTTAAAGACTCCTTATTGTGATTACTTGATTGGTAAGTCATTAGTTTATTTTCTAGAGGTAATAATGGCACCTAAAAGGGTAGAGCAAAGATTAGAATTGAGAAGGTTCTAGAATCCAGAAGATAGGTTAAATGTTATGTCAGTTGACAAATCATAAGATAGCTCCCACATGAGAAGTATGAATCGAGATAATTATGTGTTTCCACATCCCAATAATTTTCCTCATACAACTAATCAGATTTGATCTAAAAAGCAACCATATGGAAACTCACAAAAGCTTTAAAAAAATAATTTTATCACCCTTTCCTTTATCTTTTAAAAGATTTTTAAAGATTGGTTAGTATTGGACAGATCATTTCAATTCTTTAAAAACCATTTTGACCCTCATATCCAAAGTGGTATGAGTCTAACAAAAAATATGAGTATCATGGTTATACTAGACGGCATAATAGTGAAAATTGTCATACTTTTAATGACAAGCTCTTCTAGCTTATCAAGGTAGGATGGATCATTTTCAAGAAAGCCCTGAATAAGAACTCAAACTCACCTCCAAATCATGCCTTTAGAATTGAAGCAGTCAATGCCATTGAAAAGGAAAAAGAGTTGAAATAGTCTTGAGAGCGACCATAGAGAATCTATATGGAATGTTAATGTAAGCAGGATACCTCAAAGCACCATCCAAGACATAAATAGTGAGGGATTTTGGCAAGTTTTGTAAATATCATTGCCAACATAGTCATGATTTTGAAATGAATTCCATTATGAGGTTGAGAAGATGATGACTATTGGAAAATTAAGAGTTGAAGATATCAAGATTTATTCTGAAATTGGAATGATAGTATCCTGATAGTTGAAGAATAAGGTATGTTGATCACTTGGGGAAGGAACTTCTTTTTAAGGATCAGTTTATATTTAAGCATAATCCACTGCTCACAAAAACACAATTCAAGACTTATGCTTAGATATCATTTTTTAGATCTTAACATGGTCATCAATAGAAACTATAGGGAGATATAAACTTCTTTCCAAAGAGAGCAATAAACTCAGCTATAAACCCATATATCATACCCCAATTTTAGGTTTCCTTAAAATTATCTTTTCCTTTTATACCAAAAAACTAAAGAAAAAAGGTTGAAACAAAAGGCATGAAGACAAGCGATTTGGTTAGAAAAAACAGGCTGAAGAAGGATCTACATGCATGAATGAGAGATAGAGGGACCAAATTGGATCTTAACATTTTTAAATGTGAAAGGCAATTGCACCCTTGAAGGACCTAACTGTGAAAGACAATGCAAATTCAAGGTTAACTTAAATGAATATTGAATGAATTTGCATAAAAATTAAGTATGCAAATTCAATTGCACTCTTGAAAGACTTAATTAGATTTTATTAGGCTGATTTGATTTAATCATGGGCCTAATTAAAGGTTTAATTAAGTTTTAAATTAATTTAGACCAAAATTAAAATAATTAATTAAGTGTAGGACTTAATTACACTTTTAATGGGTTAAATTAATTTTATTAAGGACTTGATTGGCGAGGAATTAAGTTTGGAAGCTTAATTTGGGATTAATTGAGAATATTGAAATTTTAAAGGACAAGATTTAATTTTTACAAGCTTAACTAGATGAAATCAGGTATGAAATTGCTAGAAAAGCAAGGTTTAAAAGTCAATTAAGGGTTAAATTGAAGAATTTTCAAACCAATAACCAAAGTGCAAAAAGAGTGTAAGTTTAGGGATTGAAATTAATCAAAATCAGGAGTTAATTTGAAAGAAATTGAAAGTTTAATAGTTGATAGGGGTCAAATTGAACAAATTAAAACCAATGACCAATTTCAAAAAAGTGCTCAAATCATAGGGAGTTAAATCAAAGTTTCTAGGATTGCAATTGCAAAGATTAAGAAGTTTCAAGGTCAATTGCGGGTGCACATGATAAAATTGAAATTTACAGAATCCTAAATTAGAAAACCCTAAATTTTAGGGTTTACGTATATGACATGTCACTTATTTTTAATGAAGAAACAGAGTGCCACATTTTCTATCTATGTTTTATTATCTTCTTCAACCGAGAAGGCTAATTGAGTTGCCACCTTCAAGCAAATTAACGTGGCTCCAAGCACCACCATTCGACAGAGGAGATCCCTCTCTATAAGTCTATGTCACCCTTTTCGATGTTTGTGCCCCATTTGTCATAAAAAAGCCTTTAATGTTTTGTATCATGAAAGTCTTGTCTGGTTCAGTAAAATTTAACAATGTTACACTTAACATTGGATTATTGGTGGGAAAGCTACAAGCCACCAAATCAAGTATGGTTTGATCCTAGTTGAAGAATAACACCCCCCTCTACAAGATATATATGGTTGGTTTCAATGATCTCCTATTTTCCATGATTAATTCATGAAAGGTGCACCCTCATTCAACCATTTTCATCCAAGTTTAAGTTGTGAAATTCCTAACTTTTTCTAGATGTTCCAAAGTTTGTTAGACATCAAGGGAAAGGGAAAACAGAAAAAGAAGAAGAAGAAAGAAGAATGGTGTCTTAATAGAGTAGAGGTAAGAATAAGAAAGAATATCTTATGATCTAGTTTTGAAAAAACCACTTTCAACACTATAAATGGTTTCACAACCACTTGTCCTTTCAAGGCTAGAAAAGAAGGATCCAAGGGAGAAAAGAAAACGGGGAAAAAGGAAAGCCTAGAGAAGAGAAACTATTAAAGTCTCTTGATAGAAAGCCTGTGAAATATTGATAAGAAGTAGAAAGAAAGAGGTAGAAGAATAAGCTCTTGAGTCCAAGATAGGAAACAAAAATACCAAAAGATCTGAAGCTTAAACAAGGAGCAAGAAATTCAAAGTAAAGGAGACAACATTATTAGTCAAAGTATTTCTCAAACTTTGATAAGGGGGTGGATATTAATGAGTACACTCCCTCTCCTTTTATTTTTCCTTTTAAATTGTTACTTGTAATATTTATTATGCATCCTTTTAAGTCATATGTTAGTTTAAAAGCCATGATTTTTGTTTTGAAATGTTTAAACATGCTTTGAAAATAGTTTGTATATGCTCTTTCATTATCTTGATTTGATGTGTTAGAATGTGATTTTAGAATGATAAATGATAGCATAATGTTGTTTTTCATGTGTGATTGTTTAGTTAATTATTTTTGAAATCATGACAAGATGTGTTAAGTATAGATATAGTTGTGGTTTAAGATGTTTTAGGTTAGTTTGTTGGGTTTCTTGAAGTTGTAAGCATGATGTTTGAGCTTAAAAACATTGAAATTAACCAATGAAACAATGTTTTTGTCTAAGAAAATGCTATTTTTACTTGTTATCATTATGGACTTTGGTTGTTGTTTTGCTCTTGATTTGTTGTTTCTTGTTGTTCTAATAGTTCAAACAAGTTGTGTTAAGGCTGTTTAAGCTTTGGTTGCTAGGTTTGAATTATTTTCTAGGATTTTTATGCCTTTTTTTAGGGTTTAGGCTTACTACTCGGTTTCTAGATTTTCATGCCTTTTAGGTTTAGTGTTCATACGTCGAAGATTGCATTAGGTCCTTGATTTACATGTCTTTTTATATCATTTATTGGTTCTTATATATGCGTGCATGCTTGTTGAACATTAATTTAGAGCCTTAATAGCTTAAAAACACTAAGATCATGGCAATTAATCTTCAATTCTTTTATTTTATTTTTTACTTAAAATCAATTAATCGTAATGATTGGGTGTTCATTATGATGATCTAGCCTCAAATTCTTGGTTGAATAATATTTTTACATGTCTTTGTGCCTTTAATTTAGCATAATATGGTCTAAATTAAAATCCATGTTTTTGGGTTCTTTGCGTTGTTCTTCACTGCTTTTGATGAGATTCAAGCAAAAAAACCTTATTTGATTTTCAGTGTTTTATATCTATTTCTAAACTATGTTTTTGGGCTTGGGCTTTGGGCCAAGAAGCCTAGCCCACTTGGATGGACTAAGTCCATTAGCTTAAAGCCGAGTTTGGTGTGTTCAATTTTTATTAAAGGAAAAAACACAATATTTTGTCTTTAAGGCGTGTTTTTCAAACACGACCTTAAAGTATTTTTTAAGCCTCTGATTTTAGTTACGGGCATGTTTGAGACGTGTTTAGCAAACACGCTTTACTTATTTTCCAGCAATGTTTATTTTCTTATTTTTTTATGTTTTATCCAAACAAACCTTAAGTGATTTCAAAAAGTTTTGAAAAAGTTCAAAGACCATTTGAAATTTATTTATGGGTCCCTTCCATGCTTTTTTTTTTTCTTTAAAGGTCATCTCATCATATACCTTCACTGATTTCAATATTGCCTAAATAAAATATCAAATTATCCTTTTCCTAAATATTAAACCTCCTAGGAATTATAAGAAATTCAAAAAAAATTATTTAAAGCTCACATTAGATAAAATTTTGCTTTTAAAATATAAAAGTCAAAATTTCAAGATGTTTATTCAAACCATAGATAACCCAACTTTGAGCTAACACTTCTTTTTTAACCTTTACCCTGTTAACCATCAACCAATAACCAAAAACACACAAAAGCTATATCTTTGAAGCTATATCTTTGTGTTGAATGACATGTCTTAAGTTTTCGATTAAATAAATACTTTTAAAATTACATCTCAATGATTTCTTTGCAACAATAAGATTATAATGCATATAATCTTTGAGATTTGTAATTTGATTCCAAAACAAGAAATATATTTTCAAAAAAATACATACAATCTGTTTTTTTTATTGAAGATGATTTTTAATTTTTTATTACAATTTCATCCTTGTGTTTTTTTCTATAAAATAAAATATACTTTTTTATTATTACTATTTTTTTAGATTGATTTTTTTTATTGTTTCATCTTACAACGTTTAATTAGTCCGGTGTTTATCTTTTTAGTTGAATTTGAGTCTAAAATTTTACGGCTTGCGAGTTTAAGAGATTAAACCGGGTTTACGAAGTTTACATAGACTTCCTTTTTTTATTTTATTTTTTTGTTTCATCCTACAACATTTTATTTTTAAAAAAAAAATCATTTTCTTTGGGATTTTTCAATTATTTTAAAAATAACATGGGTTACCTCAAAGGTTTTTTTTTTTTTTTGTCTTTGTTAGATTTAGCTTTTTAAAGAGATTTTGTCTTTAAATTAAATTAAATTCAATTAATTGATTTCATCCTTCAATATTTAAATCTTAAAGTGTTGAGCTTCTAGGTTGAGTCAGCGTCGAGAAGTTAACTCGTGCTTGTTTTTTTTCCTTCATTTAAGTTTATTTATTTATTATTTCATCCTCTAGTACTCTTTTTATTCATTTTCTATGTGATTTTTATGTCTTTTTAAAATATCAAGGGTTGTCATGAGTTTTTCTTCCTAACTTTGTTATATTTATCTTTTTTAAAATGATTTTTTTTAGTTAAATTAATTTTTTTGATTTTATCTTCAAACATTTAATTGGACGGGTGTTGAGCTTCTTAGTTGAGTCTAGGTTTGCAATTTAATGGGTTACGGGTTTGAGAGATTAACCCGATTTTATGAGGTTCAACCGATCTTGCTTGGTTTTTTCTTCTTCTTTCTTATGCTCTTTTGTTATCAGTTTCATCCACCAACATTTTGTTATTTTTTTTCTTTTTATGGGATTTTTTTATCGTTTTGAAAGTAACAAGGATTAACTCAGATTTTTTTTTTCTTTGTTGAATCTAGCTTTTTTAAAATGAATTTTATTTTTTAATTAAATTAAATTAAATTAATTACATGAGTGTAAGCACGGGATACTCGCTTCGTGATGTTTTGTTTTGTTTACTTTTCGAGTCACTATTCTTACAACACGACCTCTTTTATTATTAATTTCTTAATTTTTTATATTCCTTTTAAACCATTACTATCGCATGATTATTCTTTTTAATATTGAAAAAAAATTAACCTGACCCACATTATAGCATCACATTATAGCGTAGACCATCTATCTTAGTTAATCCTAAATGTTATATTAGGTGTCAATGATCATACCATGACTTAACAAACATTACAATTTGACGAATATACATTCACTTAGATACTTTATTATGCAAAATAAATAGATCAGACACCTATATATATAAAGTTCAAACACTGAATTATGAAACAAAATTAAAGATCAAAAACACTTAATAATAATAATAATAACAAGCATAAAAATCAAAATTAATATCTCAAGTTGTATTTGGTATGAATTTTATAAATTGATTTCAGTTGTTTCTTACTTAGAAAATTAAGTCAAAATTCTGATTTAGTCGAAGTTGAAAATTTTAAATTTTGATTTACGCATTCTAACCCATACTACACTAATTCTTAAAAAACATTGCTTTTAGTTATTTTTACCAATTATATTTTTTATTTAAAGTTATTTAAACTCATTTTTTCCATAAATTATTTATAATAAACAACTTTTGGGTTATGATTTAAAATAAAAAATCATATTTCAGAATCATGTCAAATAAAATCTTTTTCCTTGGCATGTAAACAACTTCTAAAGAATTTTTCTTTAGAGTTCGTCTCGCATGGCTTTTAAATTATAACTTTGGTTTTGAATTATAATTCAAAAGTTGTTTTTTATAAATAACTTGTGATGAAATGGGTTAAAATAATTTTAAGTTAGGAATATGTTTAATAAAAAAAAGATAAAACAACTTTTTAGAAAAAGAAATATAGTATAAGTCATGATAAAAGTTAAAATTTCCAATCTTCTATTTACAAGTCCAGTAAATCATAGTTATTAAACCCGACCTGGCCCGGCGGGTCTACTCGGAACCCAGTCGACCTGGTGGCTAGACCGGTCCGGGTTTGTCAAAAGATCGGCCGATGCAACAACTCGACCAAAAACCCGGTCAACCCGGCGGGTCGACCCATGACCCAAGCGACCCGGGTGACTCTCCATGACAGATTTGAGATCTTATCTCTGTTTGGATCTTTCTTGCCTCTTCTAGCCCCTCCAGGCACGACGAGCCTCACAATCTTCCTTGCTGGGGGACAAGGCCAGGTGGTGTTAGGAAGCGTGGTGGGAGAGCTTACCACAGCAAGTCCAGTTATAGTGATTGCAGCATCATTCATAAAATGTGGCATATGAGAGGCTGCCTTTGGATGAGGATGACCAATTGCTGATGCTTGGATGAGGATGACCAATTGCTGATGCAGAGTAGTGGAGGTGGTGGAGGTGGTGGGATTGAGGTTGGGAATAATGGTCCTTTTAATGAAGCGGGAGTAGCTTCAGGGGGGCTGCTTCTTTTTTTTTTTTAATGTGAGTTTTCTTCTATACCCCTCTTTTTTTATATTTTTTTAATTGGTTATTAGTACTTTTTAAAGTTTACTATATAAATATAGAAAAGTATTTTATTTTTTCAATGTGGAATTTGAAACCCTTTAGTATACATACTCTATGTTTCCAAGAAAAAAATTATTTTTTCAATGTGAGATTTGAAACCCTTTCGTATAAATACTCGATGTTCACAACAAAAAATTTATGTTTTTTCAATGTGGGATTTGAAACCCTTTAATATATATACTATATGTTCCCGAGAAAAAAATTATTTTTTCAATATGGGATTTAAAACCTTTTCGTATATATATATTCTATATTCACAAGAAAAAAAGTTATATTTTTTCAATGTGGGATAAAAAACTTTTTGGTTTAAATACTTCAACTTAAAAGGATAACATAATATCTTTTCAATGTGGGATTTGAAGCCCTTTAGTATATATATTCTATGTTCACACGAAAAAAGTTATGTTTTTTCAATGTGGAATAAACTTTTTTTGATTTAAATACTTCAACTTAAAAACGTAACATAATATCTTTTCAATGTGAGATAAAAAAAATTTAAAATATTCTTTCAAACTTCATTATTTACAACATGAATAGCCTATATTCATATGATTTTTTTTTAAAATTGTTTTATATGAAATATTAAAATTTTTAAAAAAATTTCCGGGTTAATCCGAGTTGATCCGGGTTGACCCATGAAACCCGGGATCCGGCTCTTTGGCCGAGTCAATACTCGGGCCGGGTTTGATAACTATCCTGTAAATATCTTTAAAAAATTCAACCAATCAAGGTCTTAAATTTCGATGGCCTGTTTCTTCTCTCTTCTGCTGACAGGCATGTTTCGGTTCAACTTACTTTCGAAAAGTATAGAATGTAGACAGTTGTCTATATGGATTTCAATGGAGGCCCAATAGGATCAAAGACCTTTAGCCCCCTAGAACTTGGTGGGCCCGTTTCCCACTCTTCAATGTATAGATTTTTTTTGCATTGGCCCAATTGTTCACAGCTATTCTTGAAATTGAAATTGAAACGATTTTATTTGTTTCTTTATTTATCTTTTAGTGAAAGAGTAGAGATTTTGATTATCCGATAAATAACAATCATAGACTTATAGTATGATTAGAACTAATTCTCTATTATAGGTTTCAATTAATAAATAAAATAATTTCACATGATTAAAAAAAAATCTACTCTGAATTTAATTTATTTTATTTTCTATATTACACTTATCACCTTATCTTACCATAAATAACTCAAAAAATCATCTTATTTTCTCAATACTACATAAGCTACAAAATTGAGAATAAACAATATGATTTACGATTGGGATTAGAAGAGTGTTTCAGTGATGTTGTAGTTGAGGTTTTTTTAATGAGGGTGCATATTCACTCTTGATTATAAAGAAAATAGTGATAAAAAAAAAGAGAGAGATCCAAAATTAGTTTAAACATTAATTTAGCTAGGCCGAGGATATGGATATACAATCCATAAAGATTTTCTTGGCTATGAAATATAAAGGTGATTTTTCTGATACATATTTATAACCAGGATGGTTTTTATGAACCCAAAGCTGCCCTATAAGGGTCTCTCGTCAAGAAAAGGATGGTAAAATGGCAACAATCTTGCTATCTTAAGATGGCTTTAAACACTGTCTATTCTCACAGGGAGAGCAGCTCAGTAACTTCATTGTTCGAAAAGAAGCAAATAATCATAGAGAAACAAATTAAGTCTTCAAAAGTTCTTGCAATAATTATGAACTTCTTACATGCCTCTTGTCCCTGGCTAAAGTTCTGAAATCCAGTCACAGAAGTTTTCATGTCCAAATGAAAGTACACATGCTCTTGAAATCATTTACAGATTACCAACACCAAGAGAGAAAGTTACATGGTAGGTGTTCCTTTATGAGCAATGAAGAGCACGAAACTCAAAGCATCCATCCTGGAATGAACCCATGGACTTGCTGGGTGGCATGTGTTGTTGCAGTCATCTGGTCTGAACCAACAGGGTTGTAGCTGTTTTCACCATATGAACAAACAGAAAGAGGATTAGGATATATATAGCTGATAAATTGACGAGTCAATATTATGGGCACTGGCTTAGCCTTGAATAGTTGATTTCAGTACTGATTAGATAATGAACAAATGACAAAGTGATTGAGAGATCTTGAGAAGTTGAATGTTTACCCTATTTGCAAAGTGGGATTGCATTCTAAAGCCTGGAATAGCCCCTGAGACTGAGCATGCTGGTGGCCGTAGGACATATTTTGCTGATCATCACCTTCCCATGATGGTCGGAGGCTATTTCTTGCACTGATTTCATCCAGCTGCCAAACATTAGAAACATGAAAACAGAAGGCAAATCATATTAGCTACCAAACATGACTATTTCAGCATATTAGTATGTCTAGCAAGAGCTCATATAGAATGTCATGTTCTGAAGAATTGAATTGTTGCTAAATTTGACAATTGGAGTGTGCTAGCCAGAATTTTAGTACATAGAAAAAACCAAAGCATAACAGGGAACTCATGATTCCAGTATAAGTAAAGTATTAAGACAGTATTAAGTGTACTAAACATGGTTTTTTTTTACACTTTTAGATTGTAAAAGGAAATACTGGTAGCTATTGGAAGCTTTCATGGCTAGCTGAACTTTGCTATCCATTAATCATCGGAAAAAGTGTGGAGTTTGGTTTTAAAGATCACTATATATGGATTCTTAAGGGGAAATGAAAGATTAAATATCCCGATCAGCATGAAAGATGCAAGGCCTTTAAACCATGTTGACGAATAACTCCTGACAATCTTGCTTAAAACAAATTTCTATAAACCTGGAGCTAAAAAGTGCCAACCAGCAAGTCTAGCCTCTCATAAAGTATGAAATCAATTTGGATATAGCAAGTTAACACATTACCTTTATTGTCAAACCTCTGTTAGCTTCCAGCAACAGATGTTCCTGTACTCAAAACACTTTTCAGTTAGCATTCGAAGCAACATAAAATGAGTTACTCTAATTATACCACCACTTTTATGTACCTTATTTTGAAGATCAGCAAGTTGGTCGAGCATATACTGGGTCTGCAAAGTGGCATGGAATAATAATATTATCAAACACAATGTAGAAGAACTTGTATTTCTTATCAGCAAAAATCAATAAGAAGCATGATATACAAAGCACATGCTTTCTCAAGAGATAAGAACAGCAGGTTCTTAACCTATGCAAGCCAAGCCAAGCCAAGCCAAGCCAAGAAACAATCTTCTAGTTTAACTAACATATACTACAGTAGAATCGCTTGATACAAAATGATCAGCATGTATGCTGATAACAGGTGGAGATCAGGGCAGCAATGGCATAATTAATCAAGGTAACGTTGATCTTTCCTAACAAAGATGGGACCATTAAATACACTATACAACTAGAACAGGCTGCACAAACAAATAGTTGTAAGAAAGATAGCCATCTACACCTATCTTTAAGGCCATAAAGGAAAACCATGAAATGAAAGGAGATCAATAGGGAAAGAAAGCTATTAGTCAACAATAACTGCATAAAAACGAAATCTTAATACATGCATTAATTGTTATCTAGAACTCCTTTTAGTCCAATCTTCCAAGTAATCTTGTCTTGTTTTCTGGTTCATGTAACTTTAACATCATAGAACATTAATGTAAGAAATTGACACAGAAAACCATTTGGATTGTGAAATGCTAGCATGTGAAATTCGTTGTTCCCTTGACGCTAAAAAGAAACAAGTAACACTAAAAATTAAATTACCTTAGTTGACCGAACTTGGTTCAATGACGACTCTAACTGACGCTCGAGCTGCTCAAGCTCTTTGGTATTCAGAGGTCCGAGGTCCTCTCCAAGAAGGTTCCTGCAGAATTTATCAAGGATAGGAACTGCTTATATTTGATAACAAGGCAGCATCCACTAAAATGTTTACGGTCAGGAAAGAAACTTCAGCTTGAATCACAACATCTTCATGTCATGGTGGAACTAAATATCTTGAAAGTAAAATTTGCTAAATAGAACGATCCAGGATGCTTGCAATTGTGGTTACCTTTGAGTTCGTTGTAGGGCCTCAAATCTTGCTTTCACTTTCAAGTACTCCCTGTAGCTGCTCTGCTACCATACACCCGAATCAGTTGAAAATACAAACCAAGAAATATAACTCAAGTTATTCTAATGCAATAGATGATCAGAACATGACACGTTGATGGCTTGCTTGGTTAGAAAACCATAGCACGCATGAAGTCAGCTTATAATAAAGGCAAAGTGAACTCTTAACCTTAATTCTTCTTCGTTTCTTTATGTACTTAACCTATTCCTATATTGTGCGCCTCAACTTGATCTATTTCCTCAACTATCATCAACTATTGAGGACTAATAGATAGTTGATAAATTAGAGTACTAATATCATGATTGCTTGCATTAAGAAGATTCAAGCCTATGCGATTTGGCAAAGCCTTGAAAAAACTGAAGCAAAAGACAGCCATTTTCTTTGGCTTCCCCAATACAACAATACAAATAAATCTTGCGAGTGGCTCGCGCATTTGTTTTTGCGTAAAAGTTATAGGCTAAAGCTTTATCATCCAAACACCATTTTAGTTACTGATATTCCCACTGTCAATAATTTGAGGAAATACTTCACTTTTGTTTTTAATTTGAGGAAAATACTTCCCGTATGTCATAAAATTTGCATAGACGGGTATTTATAGCTAAGAAAATATCTGTAACTTTTATGTCACCATACGTTCAAAGTAGTCAAAGAGCGTAACTCTAAATAAAACCTGTACGTCATTTGTTATTAAAATGTTTCAACAGATCATATGTTATAACAAATTTTGTTAGATTATGAGAAAAGCATAATGAATACTCAATGTACTGTATCTAAAAACAGTATTATCCTGTAGCCATCTACATTGTAGGAAACAGAATACAACTAAGCTTACCTCGAGCTCCTTGGCTGGTTTATTGACTTCTTCTGCACCATAGCTGCACTTCTGATACCTTTCCAGGGTCTTGAGCATGCTGCAAAAGGGAAAAAACATAAAACAAGGCTAATTAAAACAGTCTGATCATCAGAAGAAAAGCGAAGCAAAATGGAATTTTGTTCTTAATTTTTATAAAACAAGACCATTGTATTAATCACGAGCTTACAGGGGGGGGAAAATCATTCCTAGTTAAAAGTAGCAGTCACTAGTAGGTTTTTGTTTTTTTTTTCTTGGAAAACTCCATTTATTCAGGTATGGACGAATCGTTCTTTCTATCTATTATTATGGAAAAATAAAAGATATTGATCGTTCTCACATGCTAAACTTTCTTTAAGATCAAACAATTTCATCAAATTAAATATAATTGTATGTATGATAGTATCTATTATACCGGAAATATCAAAAAACCCGATTAGTGAAATTGCTCAGGATTGTACCAAGGCACACACTCAAAAGTAACCTGTCTATTCCATCATCTGGAAGCCACACAGATGTTTCTTTACCCCTAAATGCAATGTGGGAATCCCTGCAGACAACCCTCCATAAACTGTGATCTCAAAATCTTGATTGATTTCTTTTTAATTTGGTACACATAACTAAACTATTAAAACTAAGCCATTAACCATCTTTCTATGACCTGATTGATTTCCTTCAAGAGATCGAGAGGTGGATTAAATTATAAGATCTGGTGATATTTGATCCATCCACACATTGCAAGACCTCCATGCCCTTCCACGCAGTTGAGAAACTGCATTAATGGTCATATTGACATCAAGATGTACAAGGTTTATTATGAAATAGGAGTAGCCCGGCCCTGTACGTGATACCTCTATTTTGAGTATATTTTTTAGTTTTTATGGATCCAGCACCTCTATTTCTTTCCAAATGCCAACCTCTCTGTGTACCACGAGAAGGGGTCTGGGTTAACCAATATAGAGTATGATGCATGGTCCATGGAGGTAGTGATCCATATATATGACTATCCATGTATCATAAATCTAGGTTTTCTTATGTACAAATATTTCTAAACAAACCTATCACACACTTTCTTGCATAAAACCTTTAGTTTATATATACTTTCCTAATAGGTCTATCTATCAATTTTTCCTATTAAAATTTTCTCATTAAGTTTTCAATTCATCCTTAAAATTGTTATGTCATCGTAAGATTTATCTTTTTAAATTCCATTATAATACCATCTATAATTTTATTGATATATACCGAGAGATTATTTTTATCAGTATATTTATGGAAGAGCTTTATTATCAAGTTAATTCTATCAGTAAAGTTCTTGATAAAAGTTACACATCATTATATTTTTCTGGTTTTTTTTTCTCATTGTAATTCTCTCAGTGCATACCAACAAAATACTTCCATCAGTGTTTATTGAGGAATATAGCGATGGAAAAATTTGTCAGTAAAATTCATCAAAATCTGCTGACAGAAAAAATTTCATCGATATTTTCGTTTGTATTTATAAAATTTCTGGTAATGAAATTCCTTAATAGGCCAAAAACAAATACACCAATCAAAACCAATATTAAAACCCAACTTTGAAGTAACAATCTAATTCCTTCACAAACAAAAATTTTCATGTACAACCTTAAAATTTCTTGCAATACATATGATCTTTAACTTATGAAAACTCTAAAATCAACTCCATTCCCAAACTTTCTTATTCAATTTTACCCCAAAAAAAACTTTAAAGTTAACAGTATAATATTTAAGACATCCATATGTTTCAAACTCCAATTCTTCGCAGTTCAAGTTCTGATCCACTTCCATCCATCTTTTCCAATTCAATGATTAGGCCAAGGTTCAAAACCTGAAAACAAAATGACCTCTATTTTTTTTTACTTCACTTGATTATTTTTTTCCGTGTACTATAATATTTATAGTATTGTGCTACTTACCCAAAAAAGATAACAAAAAAGTGTACGAAGACTATATAATTATAACAGGCTTATTTTTTGAAAATTGATATTGAAATATACAAACAATATTATTATCTGATAAATTCTACAAAGAAGGCATTCAAAGTTGGTGATCAAAGAATTTTCTCCTCGAAAAGATCAACAGAAGTAGCAAACACACGAGAATCAATTGATAATTTCATGTTTATTTTCCCGGTAGCTGGTGTTATAAGATAAAAACCCTAGCTAATGTCAGTTTTACGTACATTTCTATTGGCAATCTCTAGACCCGCTTGCTTGTTGTAAAAAGTTAAATAATAGCAACAAACACATGCATAGTTGCACTGAGACGTTTAGAAGAAGAAGAAGAAGAAGAAGAAAGGTTTTGAAACACTCAAGAATCTAGAATGGAGTTTGCTAATATCTCGCACTAAATTAGTTTCCTTTTCATTTTTTTTCCTTAAAAAAAACTCGTAATCAAGTGAACAAATCCCAAGAAAAGTGTAAACTATCCAAAATCTTATGCTACTAGAATTTCTCGAAGAAATCGTACATTTACTGTAAGTTTAGTTAATAACCACACTTTCATTATTGAATCAGGTGCATACAGGGATTTCTGGAAGAACCATGTAACAAGGGAGAAGTACTTTCTATACCTAGCAGATAACACTTATTATGGCCAAGTAATTCTCAGCCTTTTCACACTCCAAAGTTTTCTCTAACGAACCCAAATTGTCTAATGGGTAAGAACATGTTTCCTGGATAATCAACTCAACCTCATTTAATGGAGAGCTACCAGTTACCGGCCGCTGGATATATCAGTTTCTTTTGTTGTTTTTTCAACCTATGGGAAAGATAAATTAGAAGAGAAAACAAAAGAAGCAATGGAGTTTTTTTTGTCGAAGAATTTGAAATTTCTTGAGAGAAAAAGAGGAATCTTGAGCCACTATTGAATAGATCACCTTAATATATATCCTTGATCAATTAGGTACTCTATAGCTCACCAAAGCAAACATCAAGATCTCAATCATGAACAACAGAAAGACTTCAAATTTAATTCAGATCCCGTGAAGCAAGAATCACACCGAGAAGATCAAACAAAAACCTAATAGATTTGAGCTTCACAAAGATCACAACAAGACAAAACAATAAAATTTTATATACTTCACCGAATTCTTAACCTTGATTACCATCAAACTTGAAAAGTGATCGTTTCAGAAAAAAAGAACTCTGAAAAATTGTTAGATAGAAAGAGATTCAAATAAGCTTGCTTTGTGGGACAAGAATCACACAAAATATCAAGTCCATGAACAAATAAAGATAGACGATAAATGGATCCAACCTAAGATTATTATTTTCTTAAAAAAAATGGCTTAAAAGATTGCGATAAGAAAGAAAAAGAAAAGGGTCATACTTAGATGTGCTACAAAACTCGTAGAGCTTGCCACGGTTAGAGAAGATGATGAGAGCAACCTCAGCATCACAGAGCACAGATAACTCATAAGCTTTCTTCAACAACCCATTTCTCCTCTTTGCAAATGTCACCTGCCTGTTTATCTTGTTCTCTATCCTCTTCAGCTCCACTCTACCTCTCCCCATACTCCTTAACTATAATCACAAGCCAAAAAAAAACCAAGTAAAAAACCATCTTTCGTTATAATTAATACATAAATCTAACCATATAAGTTAATGATATATTTACTTTTGTATTAGTCTTTATTTCCTTTATATCTTTCCTTTTCTTTTGTTTTTTTTTTTCGTTTCTTGTTCTTCTCTCAAGAGCAAGAAGAAGGTGATCTACACTTTTAGGAATCAGAACCCAAACTGTAACCAAATATGTGAAAAACGAAGAGAAAGTTAGATATTTTAAAGAAACCCTAGAGAGAAAGAAAGACCCACCAATAATAGAGAGAACAACAAAAGTTTGTAGAAAGAGAAAGTTATAAGTTTAAAGAAGTACTTCGGTTGTCTTCTTCTTTTCTGTTCTATATATATAGAAGCTTTTCTGTAGAATAGAAATGCAGCTTAATTAGGGTTAGCTGTTCTTTCTAGTTACATGCAACCTCTGTGTATTTTACTGTTTTATTTTTCAGTATTAACGGCAATGGGGTTCGCTACTTGACTTTCTCCTAATTAAGTATCTCCTAATCGGTATTATGCATGTCTTTCGCATTTATATAGTTATTTTTATAAATTATATTGAAAAAAAATAATTTCCTTACAATTTTCTTGAGGAATTGATATATATATATATAAAAAGAGTAAATTCATTTATTAGCTTTCAAAGCTTCTTGGTTTTTACTTTTTTGTCACATCATTGATTACGAACGTAGGTTCTAAGTTTGGAGATTGTATTCACGCGCCACCGTCTCGGTCATTGTGTCAGCGTTGTTGGAGGTAGGGTTGTAAGTGTGATCACGCGCTTCGGTGGGGGTAAAAATGGGACAGTGGTCCTTTCATGTAAGAAAATTTTATGGGGCATCAATTTGTCATTTCCAGATGTTTCCACACGTGGCAGAAAGAAGTCATCTTCCTTAAAATGGGGCTCCTCCACGTGTCGGTTTGATACTGGACAAAGTTCTTGATTTGGCTTCTCCGGATGAGGTTGTCTGATTACGGCGTTACTGTTTGGGGCATTGCGAAATCAAACAAACTAGAAATTTAGTATTTAGAATATTCAGTCTTGGTTGATGCTTTGCCACGGGCAATATTATTTTTTATATAAAAAATAATATTTACATATTAAAATGAAAAAAAAAGTATAAAAAACAACTTATAATAAGCTTGTAGTTACATTAATGAAAGTCGAGACAACCTAAGATATCTTATCAAATTTATAATTTAGATCATGAAATTAAAATAATTTGATAAAAAATTAAGAGAATTATAAATTTTTTTTTATAAGAAAAACATGTTAACTTTTTAAATTTATGACCTAGATCATTAGAACCAAAGCACCCAATATAATGAAACTTAATTTTCATTCAATCAAATATTGAAGGATAAAATTGAAAAAAATCAATTATACAATAGGATTAAAAAATAGCAATTAAAAGAATGAAAATCAAAAGTAAATACAAAATGAATTTTATATTTTATTGAAAAATGAAATTGAAAAGAAAAATAATTTTCACAAAAGGACCACAAAAAAAATTAAAAATCAAAATAATAAGGACTAAATTGAAAAACATAATACCAATAATATGAATTGAATGATAAAATCAAAAACCAATCAAACTTTTAAGTTAGGACCAAGAC
Source organism: Populus nigra (assembly GCF_951802175.1). NCBI lineage: Eukaryota > Viridiplantae > Streptophyta > Magnoliopsida > Malpighiales > Salicaceae > Populus > Populus nigra. The sequence goes on along the minus strand of NC_084858.1, from coordinate 12,471,122 downwards.
AAAAAAAAAATAGAAATCCAAAAAATAAGAATCAAATTGGAGAATATAATATTTAGTAAATTTGGATTGAAGGATAAAATTTAAAACAAATAAAACTTCAATAAAAAAAGCCAAGACAAAAAATTAGAAAAAGAATAAGTACTACAATTGAAATACCAACAACCAATAGGGTTAAGCTATAATTTTCAAAGGAACAGAGAGAAAAGAAGGAAAGAAAGAAAGGTCCACCAGTGACAAATTGAACCACTATCGGAGAAATGCGTTGTACCAATAGAAAGATGACATGATGGCGTTTCCAACAACATGAGAGAAGGGTATTTTTGGATGTTGGGAGACATCGCATGCGTCGTCTAAATGGCGTGAGCACCTCTCACATGCCTTCGGGTGCACCACACGTGCATGTTCTTTTTTGTTTTTTTTATCTAGCCAAATAGCAAAGTGCCACTAAGCTAACTTATAATTACAAAAACACCATTGTGAAAAGACCAATAAGCCCCTTGACTCTATTTTTTGCTTTTAAGGGTATTTTTGTCATTTTATTATGCATTTTAATTGTGTATTATTTTTTTACATTTGGTCAAATATAAATTTCCCCTCAGCTAAAATAATAATAAAAAAAAAACCATTATGAAAAGATAAAAATATCTCTTAACACTTTGTTTAATTTTTTTTCTTTTAATGGTATTTTGGTTGTTTTTGTAAACCCCTAGTCTAAAATAAGCATATTTTAAGAAAAAATCCAATGAAAATTATTTAAGTGAATATTAAAGAGTGGATTAAATAATGAGAACGTTGGGTGTGACATTAAAATTTGTTTAAAGGATGGGGACGCAAAATAAACGACATTAAAATCCTTAGGGGCCAATTTATAAATAGGTAAATTAAGGAGTATAAATACTTTTTTTCTCACCTTAAGGCCGACAACTTGGTTAAGAGAGGGAGTTAGGGTTTTTGAAATTTTTTCTTCAAATTCTTGGTAAATCTCTAAAAAAAACTAGTTGTTTTAGGAAATCAAAAGGGCTAGAGAGTGATTAAAGAGGGAAATTGAGTGATTTTAGTGGGTTTAAAGGCTTGGAGGAGAAAATATGGTGTTAAAAAGAAAGGAAAGAAAAGGTGAAAGGAAGCTTGAATTTTCTTTCAAATTTCTCTGTCGTTCTTTGTTGTTTCAAGGTGAGAACAATTTTTATTGTGTTTGGTTTTGAAAATGTTAGCATATTGAGGTTTAAAATGATATTTAGTATTATGAAAAAATGGATTTTTATAGTTGTGATAATTGTAAGGACATTTTCTTTTGTTAGAATCAAGTTTAGAAGCATGAATAAAGTTTGAGTAAGTGGAAAAATTGTATAAATTTGAAGGAAAATACATTCCCTTTTAACGGTACATGTTTGGCTAGAGATGGAGAGTAGGATGGAATTTTGTTTGATTTTTTGATAAAAATGATGAGTATTATGGGTTTAATTGAACTAATTATGATTGAATTAGGTTAAAATTGGATGGTTAAAAAAAGTGAGGGGCTTTAGAGCCGGCCAAGTGTAGAATTTGGGAGAACTTGTTTTTGGATAATTGGTATTGAACTCATTAAATGGTAAAATATTTTGTAGTATTATAAAGATAATAATTGTTGAGAAAAGGATAATTAAATTTATATTAAGAAATGAGAATATGAATGAAATTATCCATCAAAAATTATTGAAGACTTATTGGATAAAAAAGGAGAGGCCAATTAGGGTCTCTAATTGTGTTTATAAGAATATTGATAGTATTGGTTATAGTATAACATGGGACATCACTACAGAAAGGCCATAGATGGGAGGTGCAAGACCTTTATGTGCAAAAGTTAGGTACAACAGTGCCTAAAATAAATAATTTAGCAATGCATCTTATCTTATCTTTTCAATTTTTTATTGTTTTGCTTTCAATAAATGTCAAGGGAATAGTTTGTATAGAAAGTTTGTAAAGGGAATGAATGTGGAAGAAAAAAATCCCATTAATCGTCCAAGGAACTTGGAGACTAATGTTATCAGCAAAATTAACATCAACCATAATGGAATTCTCATTATAAAATAAAATAATTTATAAAAAGGAAAGTAGAGAATAAATTAGTCATTTAAGGTAAGAATGACAAATGCTAGTAGCATTGTGAAAATTGGCATAAATTTATTAGTCACTTGAGAAATAGTGATTAATGATAATGTTGAATATCATTGGCAATATGGATTAATTACTAGGTGAGGGTAATTAATGATATTATAGATATTGATATCATCATAAATTGATTAGTCCCTTGAGAAGAGGTGACTAATGACAACAATGGATATTTGTCGGCATAGATTAATTACCAAGTGAATGTAATTAATGATATTATAGGTATTGATATCGGAATAAATTGATTAATCACTTGAGAAAAGATAACTAATAATAACGATGAATATCATTGTTGACATGGATTAATTATCAGGTAAATGTAATTAATGATATTATGGGTATTGATATTAGTATAAATTGATAGTTACTTGAGAGAAAGTGACTAATTATAATAATAAATATTATTATCGGCATGAATTAATTACCAGATGAGAGTAATTAATGATATAATTGATATTGGTATCAACATAAATTGAGTTTTCATTTGAGAAATGGTGACTAATAATAATAATGAATATCATTGTCGGTACAAATATATTACCAAGTCAAATAATTAATGGTATAATGAATAATGGTATCAGTATAAAGTGATAATAAAAAAAAGGGTCTTCTTACGATGCAATAATAAAAATGAGACATTGATTAATTCTAAGATTGAGAATAATGAGTGACCAAAAACAAATGCTATTATGGTAGTAAATATTTTTCTAAGGCAGAGGTTATGTTATATTAATTATATACTAATGTTTTATGTTATAGGTTCCTTTCAGACTTTTCTATTATTGGTGAATTGTACTTGTAATAGATTTTTATTATAATTTAGGTAGTAGTATAATTTCATCTTGGATTAATGTATTGGAATCTAAAACTTAGTGAATTAATGACAATGTGAAATGTTGAACTTATAAATAACTTTCTAGTTTATATGTGGTGTTATGTAACTTATAAGTTAACACTTTTTTGTTAGATAAAATGTGATATTTTTATCTCTTCCATTAATTTTGTTGTTATAATTTCCTTAATCTTGAAAGATAATTAACAATATAATGTAATTATTTTTTTGCTATGTAATGTGTATAAATAGTATATACATAATGAATATAGTTTATTTGAGAACGTAGTGATCATTGGAAACATGTCTAGGATGATTGGATTGTGTGATAAAAGATGGTTGACATAGAAATTGATGATGTCAATAACTTAGTAGTGTTACTAAATAAGGGAATTGTATTAGATTTATGGCAAGCTATATATTAATGTGTATGTTTAATCCTGTAAATTAAAATTTGAGGTTGTTACAATTTTAATGTGCAATTGAGATGGGAAAAGACTCATAGTGAGTTTTGTAATGACTAATGGGCCCATGAAAAGACTTTAATGCCCTTGAAATCTATTGTCAAGTTTTTTGGATGGAGGAGCAAAACTATCATTACACTCTTTTTAGTGAATAATACCAATGAGAGCTATAATACTTTTTCAATGTCAATTAGGTTACATTAGGTTATATTAATGTTATCCATTCTAAGTTGTGGGTAGTATTTTAAATTAAAAGGAAAAAATGCCAATATTATAGATATTTATATGTTTTTCAATATCATGATTTTTTTAATTGAGAAATGTAAAAATATACATATACACTACAAAGAATTTTGCATACTACTAATGTATTTTTCTGTTTAGACATTGATTCTATCATAAAAACATTTATCGATGAAATCATAGACGATATATGTTCATCGAAAAACATATCGTCGATGATTTTTATTATGTCAATCATTTTGTCAGTAATGTAATAACTGATGGATTTACAAAAGAAAAAAGGGCGCCAAAAACAATTTACCGCCACTATTCTGTTAGTAATTTCATTAGTGAGTTTGACAAATCACTGATAGAAAATACATTTATAATTCCATCAATGATTGTCAGTGGCATTTCCTATAGTTTTTTTCAAACTCTCTAGAATTCTTCGAGGGATTCAATCCATCTATGATTACATTTGTAATGGTCAGTAGCTTTTCATGTAATTTTTTTTATCTCTTCAGAACTTTCCGATGGACTTAGTCTATTGGTAATTTGGTCTGAAAGTTTTTTAATATTCAAAAAAATTAGAATGAACATAACAGAAAAAAATAAAAGAAATAAAATAAAAATAAAAACCAAATATCTATTACAAATTTAAAAATTATCAATTTGAGTACAATACTGAATCTTTACTAGGACCGAGTAGGTAAGGAGGTGGACCACAAGTACCAGCAAAGTTTCACAATAGCTCCATGTACAATCATCTAACTTTAGTCGTCTCAGCACTAAGTCATTATGTATTAGTAGTAGTAAGGTCATCTAAACTTCAACTTGTTGTAGTACAATCGCCCGGAACTTTGAATTTTAGGAGCTTGAACTCGATTGTGAGGAACCAATGGTCAATACATTATGACCCATCCATATATTCTCACTTGTAGTGTTTGAGATGCTATAAACTTAATTTTTATCAGGCCTAAAAAAACAATTTAGCCTCCAACCACAAATCTGAATCAAGTTTTAGATGGGTCGAATGATTGTCCTCGTATCTCTTCTGCAATCTACTGGTATATATTTCCTTAAAAAAAACCAGTCAACTAATTTTACATGAACTTCTGAGCTCGACTATCCACGAGCTATGGCACCCATTTTCCGATTATCACCTTTTCACATGTGAGTTTCTACGAAAAAACTCCATCAATTTTTTTTCGTGTTCAAGAACCGTAGCCTGTAAAAAAAACTATTTTTAGTTAAATATTTTCATATAAAACAACAATTTAAATGAAATGGATATAATAAAAAATAATATTATGATAAAGTTTCGTAGTATTAGGGCATTTTATTTGATTTTTATTTTGGTAAGCAAAAGTTTCTTGGTTTTGGTGTGACCCATATTTGAGTAAAATGAAGTTTTTTTTTTATCTTTTTTTATTGGAAGACTAATTTCATCCACCATAATTTAAATTAAATCTTGATGGACGTTAGCCAGAACTAAAATGCATATTGAAAATCTAAGATTCGCTACGTAGTAATTGTAAGAAAACTAGAGATCCTAAAATATGTACTAGTTCTAGAGATTCAGGTAAGAAGTTAGTTATGTCTAAAGAAAGAATGACATCATTTCCTACAAAAAGTTACCTTTACTATGTGTTTTCTTCTGAATTTATCTCTTTTATTACCATTAATTATCCTAATTATTTTAGCTTATTCTCAATTTATTCTTGATTATCTAAACAAAATGACATCAGTTCCTAATGATAATAGACCTGTTGATTAGGTTATTTGCAAAAATCAAATCTTGATATTGTTATCTTTTTAATAAGAGACTTGTCATTTGAGCTATTTCTAACAAAATTATTATTAAGTCATCTGAAAAAAAAACACTCGTCTTATGCAATATTTTGACATTGTTCCCTTATAAAGAGAAGATGTGTCAATTAAGTTGTTTCTAAAATTGGCATTGAACCCATAAAGATGGTTAAAAAAATTATATTAGGTTGTGGCCTATTTATTTTGGTTAGTTTTGAATATTTATTACTAATTTAAAAAATATCAATTTAAATACAATTTATCTAGAGGACAAAAGTTGGAGGAGGAGGAGGAGGAGGTGGTGGCGAAGATGAATCTTTGCCAGGACTAGTTGGACGACAAGGTAAACTATATGTACCCTCAAGATTTGACAACAACTCGTACAATCACATAAGTTCAATTATCTCAAACCTATGTCAGGTCATCTCAGCATTAAGCCATTTAAGTTTCAACTTGTTCTCGTACAATCGTTTGGACGATCAAAGATTGGGAACTCGAACTCAATTGCGAGGAACCAACAATCGATACACTATGACCCATTCGCATATCCTCAGCCATAGTGTTTGAGATATTGTAAACCTAATTTCTATCAAGTCCATAAGATGGTCCAACCTCTAACCACAAATCCAGATCAAGTTTTGGATGGGTTGAAAGATCATCTCTATATCTCTCTTACAATCAGGTGTTATATGTTTTCTGAAAAACTAAAACCAGTCAGTAAATTTAAAATAATAATAATAGCATAAGAAAAGCAATTATTGAAATCCCACTTACCACAATAAGATTGATTATCTACGAGCTGTTGTACTCCTTTTCGACGATCCTCATTTTGCATATGAGTTTCTACAAAAAGCTTCGTCGATCTTGGTTTGTGTCCAAGAACCGTAGCCTACAAAAGAAATCTATTGTTAGTTAAAAATTTTCATATAAAAAATACAATTTTAAAAAAATATATGTAATAAAAAAAATCTTATCATGAATTCCATGTGAAACAAACTTAATGGATCCACTGGTATACGTGGTAATTGAACTATCAATTTTTCTATTTTTGGTTCTCTGTACCCGACTGTGACCACTGTACAAAATGCTTAGACGTCACTTGTTGGATATAAGCTTCCTAAACTGCCTCCGAGATGTGTGGAGGTCTGAAATCCCTTTACACGACCATGTCTTCCCAGCTTGGAAAACTTCTTTTTTGCATATTTCTTTAAATGTTTTCCGCCACATACTAGAAATCATGCAAATTATATGGTAGAAATAAATTATTGATTAAGATAACAAAAAATAAAATTTGACCATTTAAAAAAAATAAAAAATTTTGAATTCAATCTTACTTAATGGCAATATGATTCTTCCACACCCTCCCCACAACAGCATTGGCAACCTGCTCCTAGTAAATGTTTTTCTTACATGTCAATTTTATAAAATAATTAGTTTATTAAATTTATAAAAACTAACCAAATTAAAATTAAAATTAAAAAATTATTGATGTATATACTAACCTTAAACTCTCTGAATCATGCATCAATCATAGGTTTCCATTCAGGATTTCAAGAATGACACTTTCATCAATGATTTCATCACCGATGTTATCATGCGAGCAACCTCCACATTTATAAACCTGAAACTCCATTCTTTCATTGAAATTAATTATTTCAAAATTATTCATTTTTGTTTTTTTTTATTTATGCAGGAAAATAAAACAAACTTACATGTTATGGTTGCACTTCCACTAGGTAATGCACTCCCTAGTACATCTTGCTTAGAACGGACACCCTTTTTGCAGAGAGGCATTGCACTCGACAAGCCTGTATTGAGAGGGGGTGCATGTGCCTTTAGTGCTTGTTTATGATTGGCACCTAGTGACTCATAGTCCTCAAAAGCACTACCAGAAGAATCAGCAGCACTCTTATCCATATTACTCACCAATGACCTTTTCTTCATCATGTAAATAAGTTAAGCATAAAAAAGGTAATAACATTTTCATTATATATGATTTAAAAAAAAAATCAACATCACTTCCCTTATACGAGAGACCACCTAAAATTTAATTACCTACAAATCAACAAATAAAGCCACAAACCAATTGATTTTACTTATGACTAATATTCACCCATTTTTACATTTTCAAATACATTTATACACAAACACTAATTGCATAAATTTGAAAGTAACTCAACTATTGAGAAAATATTAAACAAAAAATTAAAAAATATTGTTTCACTCTTTAGGATGAAAAAGATTTGCAATCAAACAATTACACCATTGAATTTTGGTGTAGTAAACATAAATACAATATTCAACTTAGACAAAAAGCTTTATTATTTTTCATTTCCTATCATGCTAGTCTTATATTCTACATGTTATCACACTAACAAACCAAAGATGTGAATATCTAACTTATCAATTTTTGAAAAAAGAAAAGTGTTAAATAATTAATTTTGAAAGTGTCAAATATCAAAAAAGTGCTACATATTATTAATTTTTTTTCAAAAAAAGAAAAGTGTTAAATATGATGATTTCATTACATAAAAAGTTTAACTAAAATCATGCATTTTCGAAAAGAAAATTATTTTTTCATTTTTAGAAACAATAAGTATTTTTGAATTCTCTCGAATACCAAAACTAAAATCATGTCATTTGTGACTGGCACTCTTTACTCTTTTATTAAACCCAAACCGCACTTTTATTGTGGAAAATAAATGGTATGCCATGCAAATTTAGAATTTTGACATTCTCATGGTTATAACTACAAAAAAAAAAAAATGTTATGCATAACCTAATCAATAACGCAAAATAAAAGGCACTAATCAATCACTATCCAAAACCTGGTTCCATAAAAAAAATCTCAACTTTAGAATCTCGACATTGCACACTATTAATATTGGAGACATATATAAACTAGACATTATACATTTTATTTATACTAACAACAAGATAATTCATTAAAAAAAGAATTATTTTTCATAAAAAAATACTTCAAATCCAACATTAACTAGGAAAGTCATTTTTATAAACAAATTACATTAACACATTTCATTTTTTAGGATACCATACCCTACAATTATCAATCTTATCTAAATCAACTTACTAATTTAAGCCAAACTCAATAAATACAATAACACAAATACAATAACAATACTTATATATATATTACATATAAAAGAAATTAATCATAATATTGTTAAGATAAAAAAAAAGAGAGAAAAGTAAAAACTCCTTAATTTCACTACACAAATTCTTAATAACACATGAGAGGTTCAGTCATCACTAGAAAAAAAACCCTCTAAATGAGATTCTATCAAGACTATGCTAAAACAAAAAATAAAAAACATCATGCTTAGAATGCATGCATAAACAATGTTAAAAAAATAAAGAGCAAAGACTTACCTAGCATGGAGGCATGAAGGACGACGTTGAGGGTGTAGGGAGAGTGGAAGAAAGATGAGAAGGAAAATAGAGAGAATAAGTCGATAGAAATTAGAGAGAGGAGGAAGACGAAGGGAGAGAGGTTGACAAAGAGAGAAATAAGACGAAGAAAACACAGAAGAGAATAAAAAAAAAAGACAAATGAAATTAGAGATTATAGTCTTTTAATTAAGGCTTCTTACCAACAAAATTACTAACAGACAATTAAATATATATTAATTTTTTATAATCCATCGATAATTTTATTGGTAATTAAAACTTAAAAACTTCAATGAAACCTGACATATTGAAAAAAAAAACCCTAAAATTATTTGTTGCATTTTCGGTACATCAGTGATTCCATCTATACTTATTAATGATAGAATATATAATTATTCATTCCATCAATAATTCCATCTATAATTATCAGTGGTAAAGTCATGTAATTGTTTTCAACTCTCTAGAACTTTATGAGGGACATAGTCCGTCAGTGATTCCATCTATAATTATTAGTGGCAAAGTCATGTAATTTTTTTCAAACTCTCTAGAACTTTCTAAGGGATTTAGTATGTCGGTAATTATGTTTATAATTATCAATGGCAAGGTCATGTAAATGTTTTTCAACTCTCTGGAACTTTTTGAAGGATTTAGTCTGTCGGTGATTCCATTAGTATGAAACAATTTATTTTTCTAAAGTGTTTTTATATTCCTTATCTATCCAACTTGCATGCATAGTAAAATCACAACACAATAATACCATTTCATTTAATAATAATAATATTACAACAATAAATTTTTCACCAATGTTAACAACAATTCATTGTAAATGAACAGCTAGAAATATTACATTAAAGTAAAATTCATAACACATTAATGTTTTACAATTTAATCAGAATTATCTTCTTCTCTAATTTTATAATCATCATGTCCATCATAATCTTCTTCATTGAATTGATGTTTGTCGATATCATCATCTGCAAATGTGACCAAGGTTTTTTTATCTTTTGAAAGATTTTGACGAACCATTATGGGATGGTTGCATAAATTACAATAAATTGTCAATCGTTGCACATGTGTTCACATCAAATTAGATCAAGGAGTACAAGAACCCATCCCATCTCAATGAAAAATATGAGCAATGCTCTACGGATTATGAAAAACTCCGTCGAGTGGTAATGGAGATGAGATCACAAATGGGTGGTACATGTGCATCCCTTTATTAGCCCCACAGTCCCGAGAATGACTAGCCTCCTCCTCCTCCTCCTCCTCTAGAGTCGCCTCTATTCTATTTTTATTGTATTTGAACATACAAATATTTAAATTTGTAATAAATATTTTATTTTTATATTAAGATAATTTATTTTTAAATATTGGAATTTTATATTAATTTAATTTTTTAATTATTTTCTATTTTTTTAATAGATTTTAAAAACATATTTTAAAATTATTATTGATGGAGTTATCGACAGACTTATTTCGTTGGTATATTTCAGAGAGTTGGAAAATAATCAAAGCCAATGCCAAAGCTATTGTTAACTAATCGATGGAATCAGTCCGTCAGTATATTCTATAGAGTTAAAAAAGAATTACTGTAAATGTTAACTCACCGACGGAATCACATATGGTTCTCTTGTCAGTGATATGCTAAATAGTATTGAGGGAATTATCGATAAAATGAAGCGGGTAATTTGTTTTTTTGCCACACATGGTCCATCTGTAAAGCCATTGGTAAATTTATTAACGACAGACTTACCAACAAACCAGAAATTACAGACGAGCATTTTTTCGATGGACATTTTTTGTCCGTGATGTCATTGGTAAAGTAATCACAAACGGATTGTTAGTATAAATACCGACAAAAATATATTTCAGTAAAACTATTAAATCCAGTGGTGTACACATACATACAATCTTTTTTTATATTAATAATATAATATTCTCATGATTTTGCCAACAATGCTTATTTTTTTTCTTTTTTATACTTTTGCCAAACAAACCTCAAATAATTTCCGAGATATTTATAGACCATTTTAAAAATATTTGTGGGGCCCTAACATGTTTTTTCAATAATTTTATTTAATATTTGGGATGTAAACTTACATTGTAAGATACTGACCCGATATTAAATATATATGTTTTATCTTTAAAATTTCAAAAAATCCCCAAAATTTTTTTAAAAATATATATATATATATGTTTTTATTTATGTGTATACTATCAAACTCTAAAACTTTTCATACATATTTTATAAAAAAAATTGCATCTTCATCATATTTGTTTTTTAAAAAAATCAATGAGTATCACAACAAGTTTATGATTATCTATTAGGATTTAACCAAAATTTCAAAAACAAAAAACCATAAAAATCATTTTGTTTAAATTTGGGATATGTATTTTTTTTATTTTTTTTTACTTTAGAATGGTTAAGTTCTTAGCCTAATAAGATAATGATCTTATTACTGATGGATCATATTGGAATCAAGTTTATGGTATGCATTTAGCCCATGTTATAAGGATGATTGTAATGTTTTAATGTTAGGCACGTAACATTTCAACCTAAGCCAGAAATAATCATATGTTAAGAAGTTGGTCTAAGATAGGGTTTAAAAACAATCAGTTATTAAGTTGCCTAGTATAATAGTAGAAATGAGGGTAGATGAAGATAATGCAAATTGTCATATTTTTCTCCATTAATGTTTAGTATTTTATAATAATATAATGCTTAAATGTACTTATTATTCTTATATTTCGACTTAGGATGTAAATGGAGGCATTAATGGTGAAAGGAAATTAATTGGATGATTTTGGATAATTTTGACACAACTTTATAATTGGGGCACAAATCTCTCATCGAGCTCTAATTGGGTGATCCAAAATGCTATGGAATCCTAAGGAAAAAATCTACAACTTTCATGTTTTGATGTTGGAGAGATACTGACAATATCAATGTTGAAATTGGGCATAAAGACGTTGCACCTCTGCCACCAATGTGTTGGAACATCCTTAGGCATGCTGTGTTTGTTTCCTAGAAACTAGTTTCCAGAAAACTACTTTCTTGTGTTTGTTTGCTATTAGAAAAGTAGGTCAACAAGAAACACTTTCTGGTCAACGGAAAACACTTTCCAGTGAAAGGAAAATTTGACTTGGTTTCTAGGAAAGATTTTCTTTTATTTTGGGCGGAAGTTATGAAAAATTTAAAAATGTCATATTATTTGATAATTATATCAAATTTGATCCTCAAACTTTTGATTGCTATATATATATATATATATATATATATATATATATATATATATATATTGTTTTGAACATTTGTTTTTCAATTTCATCTCTTAGAATTTAATCTTTATATTAATTTTGGTCCTTATTTTTATAATTGTTGTTTGGTTTTCCCTTATTATTTTTTAATTTAAATTTTTTATCTATCAAATTTGATCCCTATTCTTTTGATTGTTACTTATTTTATTTGAAATAATTTATGAAATGTTAATTATTATTATTTTAATTTTTTTCATCTTTCAATTTTTTTATTTTTTAGATTTGATCTCTATTATTTTGATTATTATTTATTTTATTTAAGATAATTTATGAAATTATATTTTTTTTCCAATTTTATCATTCAACTTTTTAATTTGTAAGATTTGTTCCTCATTATTTTAATAAACTTGAAAAAAATAAAACATTAATAAGTTATTTTCCAGCTCATTTTCCATGACATAACCAAACACTGGAAAGTGTTTTCCAACTTACTTTCCATTACACTACCAAACATCGAAAAATAATTCACTTTTCCGGAATTCACTTTCCAAAAATAAACTACTTTGTAGCAAACAAACGGGGTAAATATGATGTGATTTTTTTTCAAAAGCTTCCAGACTTGGTTTATAAATTCCAGCTGAAAATATCACTTTCCTTATTATATTACTACTCTATTTATTATTTAATAATTTTATTAAATATTCAGGTTTGATGATTATTATTGGAGATTATTTTTAGAAGATTTTGTAGGCTTCTAAAGAGAAAAAAAAAACATGTAAAGGAGAAAAATGGAGATCAGATCATATTTGGTCTCCCCTTTCTCTTCATTCTTCCTTTTCCCTATTTTCTTTGTCTCCTTCATTATTTTCATGATGTTACTGTGTAATTAAATTTGACTTGATCAAAGTAAACGAAATCCTCTAAATTAATAAAATTATGAGATTTAATTTGTTTTCATTGTTTACTTTATGCTTTAAGTGTTTCATGTTCTTGGATGTGTATTTATCATGATTGTCTCGTTTAATTACTATAAGGCCTCTAGTTTATTATATGTTGTAATCTACTACTAGGTTAGATATCAAATTCATAATTGTTTAATCTCTATAATCTATGATGCAACTAAGATTTAATGATTTACTGTATCAGAAATTAGTAAATTTTATGAATAATTTTTTATTAAATTAAATGCAATTGCTTGTGCTTGTGCTGTTTAATTTCATCAATCTCTCTGATTTTTAAGGTTACTACTAGATTAAAATTTAGGGCTTGTCTTAAGTTGTTTAGTAGTTAGAGTTAATTAGATTGTTTGTTTTCTAATTGACTACAACTTAAGAGAGATAGGAAAATAGTTCTAATGATGAATATTTAAAGTACAAATTGATATATATGCATCGATGATCAATTGTAAAAGACCTGATGATGGATGTTGACTTTTACTAATGTTTGTTCTTTTGATTGATTTTGATGTTTTAATATGAGTTATTTCATGGTTATTTTTCTTTAGACTATTTTTATTATACTCAACCCGCCCCAATCAATGTTCATGTAGCACAATATTATGTTAAATACTCTTATGAGAATGATCATTATTCACACTACTATATATTTTGTTAAAGAGTCTAGGTTTTATTTTGGTTGCCTAGGGCAACACACCATAGAACTAAGAGCACTAGTCAAACAAGAAAGTAATAGACAATGGGAGCAAGTATCTGTATATTTGGCTTTACATTTTTCTTTCCCTCCTAGAGTAGTTCAAGATCTTTTCCTCGCCCTCTACTTTTCTATAAATTTTAATTTGTTGTTTAAAAACTATGTATATGGAATTAAGTTAAATAAAATTGTTGTTTATGCATAAAATTTAGTTTATAATACTTTAGATTTTTTTGTTATTATTGTTGTTGTGAGTTTAGAATTAACAAAAATGCATTTGGAATTATAACAGCTAAGCGATATAAAAAGAGAGAGTGTGTGAAACGCGGACAAAGTCACTATTCCATTGTTGATTTTATCGGCAATGTGTGTACACATCTCATCAGAAAGTTACAAAATGTTTGTGTATTTTTAAAGGAATCTACAATGGAATAGTTCGTCGGTAATTAAGGAGCGTTTTTATCGGTAATTTCATCGGCAATGTTCACTCCTATTTCATACAAAAGTTATAGAAGGTTTACGAATTTTCAATTAAATCAACCATGGAATACTCCGTGGAAAATTAAGGTGCATTTATGATGGAATCGATACATCGTCGATGGAATAGTCTATTAAAAATTAAGGTTGCTGATGGACTTCCTACCAGAATATGGATGGTAAAATCTAATTTTCTGGGGTGAATATTCTATCAAGCATTTTGTTGGAAAAGAAAGTAGCCGACGGAACGCAAATCCCTTACGAGCAACTTAGCAACATGTTTCATTCCATTAGTACTTTAGTTGCCATCCTTCAGTTTCAAACTAAGAGATAAGCAGCAGATAAATGACCGAAAAAGGAAATTAAAGAAGCATTGCCAATTAGGTATAACTATGGGAATGACAAATTGAATAAATGAAAGTTGCACAAATCGAAGCTTGAGAAGTTTTGTGATTTAGGGTTTTTTTTTTTCAATTTCTAACCAAGTTTTTTTCTATTTTAAGGCTATTAATTGGTTTTTTAAAAGGTTTATATGGTATTTATTTGGTGTTTTTATATGGAAAAGGATTAAAAATAGTTTTTTTGGTTTCAAAGTCAAAAACCTAACTTCCTAGTTTAAAGTGGCTGAAAATTAGGTAGTTAGTAGATGATTGGTTATTTCTTTATTTTTTTTAGAAAAGAAATCATCTAATCGTTTAATAAATATAAACAAGGCCAAGCACGTGAACTTAACCTATAGGCCCAAGTATGTCTAAGACCACACATCTAGCCTTCTTTTATTTGGGCTAGACATTGGGCTGACTTTTTTTTTTTATTCTGAAACAATATTTACCATAATAACTTACTCACTCATGATTTTGACATAGTTCTTAAATGATATTACAAGTTTTTATTAGAATTAGATGGCATGCCCGTGTGTTGTCGCAGGCTTATGGAGCAAATGTGCTTTATGAAGTTATAATTGTAAACCAGCGTTAGATAAGTAATAGAAACTGAAGATGCAATGGAGCCAATATTCCATGAGGAAAAAAAAAATTATTTTAGTGATCAAAAAATTATAAACTAAATAAAATGAGTTGTAGCAATCCATAGTGTTTTGTAAGGAAAGCTATAGTGTTTTGCTCACATGATTTAGCTATATTGTAATGTTAACAATATATACTTAATATGCAAAATAATAATAATAATAATAAATTTCTTAAGAATAATCTTAAAATCAAATTTTTATTTTTAAATTTTTTAAATAGTTTTAGACTTGATTTTGTCACATTTATTATTTTTTTAAGCTTTCAATAACATAGAAAATATGGACACAATATATATATATATATAGAATTTTAATAATAAATTGCTCATTAATATTGAATGAAGGTAAAATATCTTTTTTTATTTTTTTATAAAATTAAGAACCCATGACAAGAAAATATATATGTTTTGTGTTGAAAATATATATATTAATAAGAAAGGGAAGAACTATACTAGATTTTTTTTTCTAATGGAGTTTAAATTATTTATTTTCTAACAAATGTTTTTTTATTTTTGTATAATAAAATAAAAAGATTTGAAGAGCTCCATGTAACATTAGATCAAATATCTTAATATATATTTTTATCTCATTTTTTATATTTAATATTTGGTTGAAATCAACAAATTTAATAACAATTTATTTTATTAAAAATTAACTTGCCATTAATTTTTTTTTTGGTAAAAAAAAAAAACTAACACCCAAGCCTTTTTTGCGTTGAAAAATATTGCTACACGGGCAAGAATCAAAATAGTATGTGTGTGTGTGAATTGTGCAAGGGTAATTTGGTCATAAACTATCAGATGATCATGTCATGAGAAAAAATTATGTAGTGTGGGTGTATAAAGTTGATCAATGTCATGAGAAAACCCCCGGCTGAGGGCAGCAGATTGTCCATGACCATGACTACGTAAAACCTAGTCATGAGTCAATAAAATTACAGACGAACAAGATGGATAAAAGAATGTATAAACTATAAACCACAGTGTTTCACCTTTCCATGCATGTCGTTTTATTGGCTCCAGTTTTCTAAATACTGTCAGCTGTCAAATAAGTCACAACGTGTTGGTCTCCCATTCGCTATGATAAACAGTTCAGGTTCCCCCAGGTGATAATAGCTGTCTCTGGAAGCCGTAGAATCTGAGCAGTGATCTGCCCTGAGGGACGCGTGTCGAGATTAGAGCTAGGGAGTACGAATATGCTTGGTGATTGACGTCTGTCGAAGCGTGCTCAGAAAAGTTACTGTACAATAATTGGGCGGGCTGCCTATTTCAAGCCTTTAGTTTTTTTCCTTGACTTCTCGAGCTATGGTTTTGATTGATTTGACTTGGATCTGCCCCAAAAAAGAAAATTCATAAACGTTTTTTTTATTTAAAATGTACAATAATATTATGATCTTGGAATTACCTTTCTAGCGTTTCTTATAGTATAAATTTGGTTTATATTATTTTGGTTTTGAGAAAAAATCAATTAGCATGAGACTAGCTTATTTGTCAGGTGTTCCATTGCGAATTGGATAAAAGTGGTAACTAAAAACTTACATGTATATTTGATAAAATTTATAAATAATTATATACTTCAATAAATATAAGAAAAAACAACTCCTATAGCTTGATCAAAATTACATTTGCCTATCAATTTTAAAAAATTAAATCATGTATCCTGAACTACTTTATACGGGTACTAACATTTAACATCGTCACCAAAAAAATATCAAAAAAATCATCTCATTATTTTCAAGCTTTCCATTAATTTTTATTTAAAAACTAAAAATTTTTTATATTAAATATTACAACTTTACCATTAATTTTTTTTAAAAAAACTAGTCATTATCTCGATACTCAACCATTATAAAAGGGTTAGCAAGGGATCAATGAGATGTTGTGAACAATTATTGTACATATATTTGATTAGCTATATAGAAACCAAGAAGCCGATATTTAACAACTTCTAGTGGTTTAGTAAAAAATCATTGAAGATAGTTAAAAAAGATGAGTGGAAGGACCTGAGCGAAGAAAACTGAAAAGTAAAATTACAAGGAATCTCGTAAGGAGAAGTGAAGTGGAAAGCCCTATTGATGAGAGCAACAAATTGCTTGATGAGTTATGGGTAAATACGGTGGGTGCCTCTAACCAAGAATCTGATATTTAACAACTTTAGTTACACACCTACTTTAGTTGCAAGGCATCTTGGGGGTATACAACATATGCTAAGGACGACCAAATTATCCCAATTCTCTGGTTATTCAAGGACTAATCTGCTTTGGAAGTTGTGGAGAACATCAAATAAGACTAGAAACTTCTAGTATTGGTTAAAAAGGAATCAAATGGTTTGAGAGATCTAGTCACTAGTGAAAAACATCCAAAGTGGAAATCTATCACTAGTCACCATCCCCATGACTCTTGAATTTGAAATTGAGAGTTTGCAATATGTTGAACCAATAAAAAAAAAAGATTAGAAACGAGAAAGAATTAAGAGAACAATTGGAAAGGCTTTAAATGAAAGTGGACACCGGTAAAACCTTCAGAATATCCCTTAAGGAGCAACTCTTTACCAAAGAGAAATTGAGAAAGTTTGTAGAGCAACAACTGGAAAAAAAATGACAAGAAAATCATGTCTTTAGAGAAGAAATTGAAAGAAAAAAATCAGGCTAGAAACTAAACTAAAGAAGAGTAAAAAGAATTAGGAATTAATTGGATGCGAACCAATATTTAGCTAAAGGTTTTGAAAACCAATTTCAATGATTACCAAGAAAGAACTGATATGTCTTCAAAGACCCAAACTGGAGTTAGAAAGCCAGATTGAAAAGTATGAAAGGCTATACAAGAAGCACGTGATGTTGAAAAGTGAGCTGACTAGAGTAAAAGCCAAAGGAAAAGTTCTTGGGGGTCTTTAAAACTAATTTTGATAATAAGAGAAATTAATGAGATCAATCTGTTACAGAAGAAGCTTAACAAAAAAAAGTCCAAGGCAAAACATTTAGAAGAAAAGAAAGGATTGCTTGAGTGCCATAACCAGATGATAGACACCAATAATAATAAATTGAATAGCAACAATATGTTACTCTTGGAGAAGACAAGAAATATGGATGAGCAGATTAATCGTGCCTTTGTCTATACCCGATGAATCTGTCACAATGCTCGGCAAGTTGGAAGGGATGTCCATCAATATCAATAAAGCATGGTTGAATAGTGGGCTCAACTTGAGGTCAACTACTAAGAGCTGGAAGACCTTAAGAATAATATGGCTCAAATGGCTAGCTTACTTGAGCAACTCCAGCGAGTGCAATCTGGGAAGGGACATCCAGTCAGCAACTAACCATGTTACCATCGCTAACAGCTCTAGTTATCCTCTACTCATAAAACATGGGGGGAAATCTTGCTATTAGATCACAAGGAACAACGAGCATTTTGATGACTCATCTAATTATGCTTGCTCAAGTGCCGACCATAATAGATCTAATAATAAAAGGATCCCATAAGGTTAAATTCTCCGATCATCTCGAACAAGATAAGTGGGCTGCTTAGGAGGAAAAGATTAGGGGTTGTTAAGGGATTTAACATCTATGACCCAGTTAGAGAACCTGAGACATGTTTGGTGTCAAATGTAGTTATGCCCAAAAAGTTTAAGGAGCCATAATTATTCAAGTATACGAGACTAGAATGTCCTAATACACATTTGAGATCATGCTGTAACAAAATGGAAGAAGTCATGCGTGATGAGAAGTTGCTCATCAATTTCTTCCATGAAATCTTGATCGAGTTTGCGTTAAGATGTTACATAACCTTGGATAACATAAGGATCAAGAAATAGAGTGAACTAGTTGATGTTTTCTTAAAACAATACAAGTTAAATATTGACATCGATCTGGACCAGACGAGCTTGATGATGATGGAGAAGAGCAACAAGGAAACCGTAAAGAAGCATGCTCATAGGTGGAAAAACAAGGCAATTCATATACAAACCACCTTTATTGGAGAAAGAGATGGTGACTCTATTAACTGATACTTTCAAGTCCCCGTATTATGAGCATATAATGGGTAGCTCAACCCAACAGTTTTATGATGCTATTGTTATTGCTGAGAGAATAGAATAAAGGATAAGAGCTAATAAAATATTAAAACCTACTGAGAATAAGAGGTTTATTGGGAGGAAAAAGGATGTTGAGGTGAGTAATGTGGAAAGAGGATATAAGGGTAAAATATTTTACCGAACCTAAAGCTACCAAACCCAAAATTACCAGACCTGGTATTTGAAAATATTCAATATTAACTTTGTTAAGCCTCTTTTAGTAAACCAACTCACCAACCTACCAGAAAACCAAACCGGAAACAATTCAAGGAGAGCCTACCAAAGAAACCAATAACAACTCTCACCTCTACCTATGATCTTAGAAGAAATGTATGCAAAAATTGCTAAGCAAAGGTCATATGTCCTCTCTTCCATTTCTACCATTAAAGCCTCTCTTTCTAAATTGGTACAAACCAGATCAAACCCGTAAGTACTATCTCACGTGGGCACATGATGTGGGGGTCAAGGAGTTGCTATCTAATTATTTGGTTTAGGATCACTAGGAGACCTAGATATACTCATCTTATCATAAATTCTAGGGTAAGAGACTGATTGTAGTTATGAAAGGTTTTAACACCCGTAACGCAACTTACCTAAGATAAACTGCATTGTGTGGTCTTTATGATTTAAAGGTTTTTATGGGTTCTTAATCAATGGTCAATCTATAGCTAAATTTTTTTTTTAATTTTATGAATAAATTTGATATTTTAAATTTATTATGGGCTTGTATGCCTAGATAAATTTTTACTAGAAGAGTCCATGTAGGTGCTTTGGCCAACTTTTAGTATTTAAATATTAGATTACTTGTAGGTCCAACATTTATACCAGAATATTGAACATTAATTTTCATGAATTAAAAAAAATTAAAGATAGTTATTAAAGTATTGGCCAAGTTGTCATGGATTTAATTAACTAGTTATTAAATCCAAAAATACATACAAAGATATTTTGTATATAAATGCTAAAACTCACTATATATTTTTTTATATTTTTTTAATATGATTTTTTAGAGAGACTTGATCATATACACATCAAATAAAACACATTTTTGTAATTTTAAAATGAGAAGATTTTTTTATTTTTTTGAAATTTTAATGAAAAACAAGTATTTTAATACCATACCCATATCTTAAAAATAAATTCATCTATACTTTTAATTTATTAGGAGTTGCTTTCTTAAAAATAAACTCATGAATACTTTTCCCTTAAAAAAAAAAAGTGTAAGCTAATGCCAAAGAGTAATATATGGCGATCCAATCAATAAAGGTACCAGGTTAATAATTCTCAGGTCCAACTGGTGAGCTCTTACTTTGAATTTAGTTACAAGTCATGCTACGCGCGCATTTATTGTTTTTATATTTTAAAAATATTTTTAAAAATTTAATTATTTTTATTTTAAATTAATATATTATTACTTTTTTTAAATCATTTTAATATGCTGATATTAAAAATAATTTTTAAAAAATAAAATAATATTATTTTAATACATTTTTAAATAAAAAATATTTTAAAAAATAATCATAACCATACTTCTAAACAACACTTTATTTTTATTTTACTTTTGGTTTTGAAATCTATTATATTCCTTTTTTTTTTTGGTGAAATTACATTTATTTAACTCTTACATAAAAAATTCAACAAGAATTGATTAATTATTTACAAGATTGTCATTAATTTTTTTGACCCCGAGATAAAAATACCCTCTCTGAACACAACCACCTGATATCCTCGTTTTTTCTAGTAACAACCTCTCGAATAAACGACGCCAGTAGCAGCGCCACAACTCCATGGAAGCCAACAGTAGCCCCACACACGGGCTCTCTCCTTCAACCTCTCATAGTCCACTCTCTTTACCGACTCACAGCCGCCCCTCAAAACACATATAATCAAAAGGGAAAAAAAAACCAAACACACAAAAAAGTCTCTCCCAAATACCCAGTTTTCTTCTTCAAATCCAACAACCCCATTCTTCACAATAGCACCACACACGGCGAACAACTGCCTCTCCTCGTCGCCAACCACCAACAGGAATGCTTACCACGCACGCTGACATACCTCAACCAACATGACAACAACAACGACCCAGCCACCAGCAGCCACTAGCCATGGTTCTCTCCCACCTACAGTCGAGACAATCCCTCTCTCTTACAGACATTAGATCTCAAGATATTTTTATGAAGGTTTTAAGTTATAATTTATATGAGGGTAAGATGGACATTGCAACTCAATCTGAAATTCTGCATTGACTTGAAGGCAACGTGTAATCTTTTAAACTATGAAGGAAACATATAATCATCAGCAAATGTTAAATGTAATTTTTTTTAATTGTTTTGAAGAGCAAGTTGACCGGGTTTTTTAACTTTTAAGTGTATTAAACGAGTAAAAGATACTTAATTTATTATAATAAAAACATTCAAAACGTAAAAAAATTTAAGGAAAATCTAGAATTTATACAAGTTTAAATCTACAAATAAGTAAAATAAAAACTCATAGAAAACATGCTTTCAAATTTGCAATTGAACTAATAATAAAAATATTTATGTTTAAGTTAAAACAAAAAAAAGATACTTACTTGTTGAAGCACTTTAAAATTATGAAACTTTTGTAGTTATCAAGGATGAATCCTTTATTCTTAAGAATTTTTTGCTCTTTATTTATGCAATTAGAATATTTGAAATATATCTTTCAAAATTTTAACATCACTATCTTAATTTAGATACACTTCTAAATAAGATATTTGAATCAAAGTAAAAGAACTCAATTACCTCTCAATAATATGAACTTAAACCCTAGATTTTGGAGGAAACACTAAGCATAAAAAGAGAAGAAAAACACTAAAAATGAAGGAAGAGTGCATAAAAATATGAAAAAAAAACTTGTAGCAAACTCTCTCTCCACCGCCATTTTTATAGTGAATTTTAGAAGCTAAAAGGTTAAAGAATTAATTATGGTAATAATAAAAATATATTCCTACCATTATCAACATTTGATTAGCCACCTACAAATCAAGAATTAAACTTGAACATGGTGGTCATAATGTCCCAAAATATTATTTTATAATAAACCTACACCTATGTCTGGCCTGAAGGTCGAGTTGGCCCAATGCACGCTCACATGAGTTTAAGTTCAAAGCCACTTTGCTTAAAACTTTTTTCCTCTAAAAGTTTGGATGCAACTAGGATGTTAACAATATGTCTTTTAAGATTCTAAGAACACCATCTTAGTTTAGATACACTTTTAAACAAGGTATTTGAACCAAAATAAAAGAATTCAATTATCTCTTAACAAAGTGAGCATAAGCTCTATATTTGGGAGGACAAAAAGCATAAAAGAAGAAGGAAAACATTAAAAACAAGGTGAGGAAGGGTGAGTAAAAAATTGAAACAAAAACTTGTAGAAAATTCTTCTTGAAAGTTAAAAGGTTAAAGAATTAATTCTAGTAATAACCATAATTAATTCCTACCATTATTAATATTTAATTAGCCACTAATTTAGATCTGAACATAATAACTATAACGGCCTAAAATATTATTTTACAATAAATCTACACCTAGCCTAAAGATTGAGCTAGGCTAGTGCATATGTGTGTGGGTTTAATCCCAAAGCCTACTTTGCTTATAATCTCTCCCCTCTAGAACTTTTGAACTAATTTTCCACCATCAAGCATTTGTTTATTCAAAATCTAAACTTAATATACCATAATTAGAAAGAAACCAAAAATAATTCTATTTTAAAACCCCAAATATGTAACTTCACCATGAAAGAAATATTTAATGAGATTAAATAATACCAATTAGAGCATTATTGTCATTGGTGGAGAGTTATATTCAAATAAGAAAAAAACAAAACATAATTAAGCTCTAGTTTTGAAACAATAATGTTTCCTTAACATATGAGAAAACAATAGAGAAGAGCATGCAATTTTCACATTGGTGGTAAAAATTGTTAGAGGTTTAAGTTACATGATAAAGGCAAGTCTCCCTATTCCAATAAATTAACCTTGTTATAATGAGATAACAAAAAATCTCCAAGTTAAAATTTGTACCCAAAATCCCTTAATTAGATCAATATAAAAAAATATGCTCTCATATATTTAATATTTCTTTGATGATCATAAACAATTTAGTTAATCCCCCTATAGTATTTTAGAGTTAGTTTTCATACACTCTAATAATAATATATTTTTTTCAAACTAATAATTTCTTTTTCTTGCATTCAGGCCCTTCCCCCTCTATGATGAAATGCTACTCCACTATAGCTAGAGAACTCGTACAAAAATATAGTCATGCTTACCAGTTAAAAGAATAATTTGATTGCACATGCTCTTGTTATCATGAAACTATTCATGATGAAAAAGATTGAAATATACATGTAAGGATGAATGCAAAAAAAATTATATATGTAAAAAAGATAACCATAATTGTCTTTGTGAAAATTCTTAGTCCTAGTATGAGTATGACCTAACTCATCCAAGCTAGGGGCTCCATTTATCTTATGATTGATAAATTTTGGCAAGTGAATTGAATATACTATTTTCTAGGGTAACATTCATTGCAAAACAAATAATATGCAGTTGTGGGTTACCACCCTATGATCAAATTTGAACATAAAACACCAATGTATGACTTTGTCCACAAGTTCTAGTGGCAAACATATGTGTACTAAATGTAATAACCATGCCAATATGGCTTGATGATGATCACATCAGTATTTCAGTCGATCAAGTTCATTTACCTCAATTCTTTGAGGCTTAAACTTAGCACAATTAATTTGTTTTTAGTAAAATATCACATACAAAAATATATTTAGGGATTTAGTACATTTGATAGAGTCACGAATAACATTTGCGACACAAGAGTCACGTATACCATCTACGATTCGATAATCACATTCTTTAATTGTGACTTGAGAGTCATATGTGTTATCTGCGAGTAAACTAAGAGACTCACCCTATAACAATTTCTTTTGCTATTAACTCCCTTAAAAAAAACCAAAATTCACGTAATTCAAATAACCAGTTTTCCAACATCAAAACACAATTCACATAAGTAGCATATAACATTTTCAATTATAAGTAAAAAATTTAGACCGACAATTAACATAACATAACATTTTATTAAAATCAAACTAACTATACATCTATTCATAACTCTCATAACATAAAATTCACAAGTAACTATATCTAATAATCACTTCAAGGCGCACATCCTTCCTAACCTCTTAAAGTCCTCCATGACATAAATTGAGCGTAATGTTGGCCACATTATGTCCCATCTCATCGATAACTTTATGGATAGTTGTTGTTTTCTAAGCCTCCCGTACCAAGTAATAAATCTATATACTACATTAAAAACTAATTAGTAGTCATCATCCATAACAACATTAATCTAATGTTTAATAAATGTTCTATGTAAAACAATATTGTATACCAATCAATTTTGTCTTGGATAATATGGATGTATCGAAAAACATGACTAAATAGGTGTAATGGAACAACGCATAATGAACAGATATCATCTTATATAGGTATCTACATCAATCATCGGATGTTACTCCTTAAAAACATGATCTCTCCTAGTATCCTAAAGATCTAGGTAAGATGTATGAATCATCAACCAATTCCCCTTACGTTTACCCTGACGGCTAATATTGTGCAGCTTGTCATTGGTATCAACATAATTCGGTACATGCTGAGATAATTCAAATTATCGCATTACTTGATTTGGATAATGCACCTCAAAAACGTCAAAGCAGTGCATATGATTTGTGTTAATCAAATGTCAGATCCCTCACGGTATATAAGCAAAGTTGAAAGTATCGAGTCCTTTGTATATGACATTCATATAACCTATCATAACATATAAACAAATTATATTAGATAACAAATCAAAACTAAATAATTTACGTTCAAAACTAAATAATTTACATTCAAATAACAAAAAATTCAATACATTTGTAACACATACCTGGTGTGACTATTGTCCAGCTCATCCTAGTAAAACTCATGGACATGAGTGAGATTTATCATGAAATGCCTAGCCCCACATCATCCAACATGACAAACCATAAAGTTAGTATATTTTTTACATTCAATTTATATAAATAACATGTTGATTAGAATCAATTTTATTTTATTATTTCCTAGAACCAATGGATAATGGCCTCTAAGTGACAATGTCAAATATATTATTACCTCAGCTCTCTGAACATCCAATATGGATATGCTCTTATGACTAGAGTAATATTAATCAACATTGACAATTATAAGTTAGTATTTAAAATGCTATTAATTATAATAATCAAAGAAATTAAAATAATTATACCTGGCGAAATAGTAGACACCCGACAATTTTTCTTTTATTTTATATACATGTTTTACATAGTTTTAAATATAGATATACAAGCATGCCCCCTAACTGTAACTAAGAATGACCTAGAAATCCTCAATCAGTGTCAGAAAGAACAATGATAATGCATTGTCAGTTGTACTCATGAAAATAAGACGTCAAGACATATGTAATTTGTATGCTTAAGCATACATAATCGATTAGTCCTTTATTCCATCTGCTGGGGGTTCTTAAAATTTATATCCAACCATGTCAATTTGATGCAATTGCCCCTATAAGCACTAGCTAGAGCCATTCATCCTCATAGACGATCATATAAAGCATCTCTGTCAATCAACCCTCCACATACTGTCATAAGGGTTCCATCTATCAGAAGACCTATCAACATGGTGACATTTTGGAGTATGGGTGTCATCTCACCAACACATAGATGGAAGGTGTGTGTCTCGCGCCTCTATCGCTCAACTAAAGTTGCAATCAATACGTGGTCAAAATGTATGCCATGCAGCTGGTTGATCTCATAAAAACAAGAGTTGATAATAAATGGGAGGACATGCTCATGTAACTCCATTAAGGTATGTTATCGAGGTTTTACAGGATCATCACCTTGAATATCAAGAAATTTAGTTATTTAATTAATTAAAATCGTTAAAATTTAATAATTTACAATGCTTAATTCAAATAGTTATTTAAAAATTCTACTAATCTAAAGATCTGATCTCTTCGCTCCAAATATCATTGGAACAATGTTGATCCTACATATATAAAATTGACCTATCAGCAGGACCTGCCTCAACAACCAAGTGGTCCTACCTGGTAGCACTCCTAGACGTTGTAATACTTTCTCTAGTCCGAACCATGCCTCTCTCTTGGTCCTATATCAACAAATTATTAGCCTTTGCAATATAATTGAACATCCATATAATTGAATTTAAAACAATAATTGAAGTTTACATAATTTAAAAAACTACAAAGAAAATAATATATATTGTATAGTTTCACAATGTTTTTTTGTTATGACCCCTTGTATATGCCATATCTATTTAGTGAGTGTCTTTCTCTAGCATCAATCTTATTATATAGTGCACATAGTCCATATTTTGTAAAGTGCAACATGCAATTAGGTGTGAACATAATCAATGATACAATTGTCATTAACCACAAGTACAAGTTGCTTTATTGATGTTAATTATTTTCCACACTTCTCTTGTAACACCAATTATTGTAGATGTCTCAAGCTGAAATATCCTATCTCCAAGATCAAATAGAGAGATATCAAGTGTGATCTAGAAATTACCGCGTTAACAAGTATTTCAGCTAGGACATTTGGAGGCCACAATACATCACGACTAAAAAAATCTTCAATTTTTTCTCCAAGTTCCACAAAATTTTTATTACACCTAAGAAATATTATTTTTACTATAGCTGATACAAGCAAGCCACACAGTTTTAAAAAACATTATTAAAAACCTTTAACAAATTTGTGGTTGTATTGACATAATGATGACTATTGGAATCATATGACAATGCTTATTTTTTTAGGTTCAACTTCTAGCCATGCTCTGATTGCATCATCAGTCTCCACCAAATCCTCATATAAAATGTCAAACTCATGTTTAGAAGGATTTGTACACATCTTATATAACATATTTTTCAAGAAAAAAATTTTGAACTTAGTGTTGAAGTTACTCACAAAGTGTCATGAACAATATCGATGATACTTAATAGGCTTGGGAAACATATGTGCCATAGAATTCTTAATTGACACGTTTCTATTTGATATAATACACAACCTGGTGCAACCACCGATCACATATTAATGAAGCAAATCTAAAAACCAACTTCAATTATTGTCCATCTTTTTTTCAACAGTAGCAAAACAGAATGGATAAACTTTATTATTTTCATCATAAGCAACTACAACAAACAACTTTGCCTTGTACTTACCATAAGGGTGAATACCATCAATACTAATTAGAGGATAATAATATTGAAATTGGAGCACCAAATGACCAAAATTCATTTTATGATCCCAAATGACAATTCTTAAATTTGAATCTTTGATGGCCACTAGCATTCTAGGTAAGTTTTGAAATGAATCTTCATGTGTACCAAATAATTACTCCAATATTTTTTGTTTAGTCATCTATGCCTTTCAATAGAAGACTTCATGCTCATAATTTCTCTCCACAATACCTTGAATTGTTACATCACTCATACTTAAATCCTTCTTTACAATTCTCAACATCACCTTAGCAATTAAAATCTAAATCAATATGACGATGGTGTTGCAAAACAAGAGGGTTTCCACATGTGTGTGGCCCTTTCAATTTTGAAATTTCTTATGAATTACACCTTTGGTGATATCTCCCATGCAAATACCATTTACAAACTAGTTCCTGAACATATTGTAACTGAACATAAGTTTTAGTTGAACAATAGACCTTGTACTGCAATGAATTCTTTATATGCCACCATTTTACTGTATGAATACATTTATACTTATCTCTAAATTTCCTTCCAGCCTCCAATTTATCATCTGATAAGCCTAAATGCCTACAACTATTAGCCCAATCATTACATCCATATTAGTCATCCACACTCATAACCTCAAATTTAGAAGCACGAAGAGCCATGTATTGATTAATAGGTTCAACTGATTCAATATCCCCATCACCCCTATCTTCTCCATCTTCCTATTCAACCTCAACTCTATCAATGTGATAATCATCTTCACCATCACTTGGTTTAGATTCTCCATAGTAATATGGAGCAGATGTCATACCCAATTGAGGTTTTATATTAACAATTTCCCACATCAATATTTTTCTACTTGTATTATTACCTAACTCATATGGACCAACTGCTCGTGATGCTTATGTGATTCTCTAAGAGTTACTTGGAACCCAGGTTAACTCCATATTAAAAGAGTTTCCTCGTCTAGGTCTACTATTCAAGTAGAGCTCCAACTTATTTATCATATTAATCCTCACAAACCTAAATATTGAATTAACACTTCCATTACTATAGATTGGTATACCGACATAACAAGCTTGATTGACCCTGGTTTGCAACATCCTTCAATTAATTTCAACTACTATTTCAAATATATTCCAATCAAGTCGATTATATAACATTCTAGATAACTCGTTAAGGGACATGTGTAATGAAGCAGTTAAAAACTCATGGCTTTCCCCATTATAAGTGATACCATTATCGGTATTAACAATGATACCACCATGAAAGCATAATATTTTTAAATTACCAAACATTCCATCAAAAAACACAACAAAACATAATTCTAATTTATTAATATCTTGGGATTAATCAAAGTGGATAATTTATCAACAAAACTATAATGGTAATATAATCAGCTAAAACTCAAATTCATCAAATTAATCGGCGAACAACTACATTTATCAAATTTCTCTACCATAAAAAATTGGATTAATCAAAGTGCATAATTTATCAATAAAACTATAACAGTAATATAATTGGCTAAAACCCAATTTATTAAATTAATCGGCGAACATCTACTTTCATCAAATACCATAACAAAATTATCAATCAAATTCATGTATTTCATAGCTAATATCATTATTTTATATGTAATTCAGTATAATCTATAATTTAACCTAAATCAACACTAATTCTAACAAAATAATTTTGTTAATTCACAATCTAATTAACCAAATCTCTAATTCAAAACCCTAACATTGTATGAAATCAAATAAATAAACATTAGCATAAATTACATCAAATTGATAAAGGAAAAGTGTTCAATATACCTCTAAATGTATAATATAGGTGGTGATGGTGATCGGTGGTGACTGTTTTAGCCAAAAATTAGTTGAATCGCGGTGGGAAAAGAGAGAGAGAGAGGTGGCGATCCAGAGGAAGGTCGTTGAGAGTGGGGACGGTCGGGTCGCTGTTGGGAGAAAGAGAGAAAGGAGGAAAGAAGAAGAGAAAAAGGAAGAAAGAGGCTCTCTAGGTATTAATTTTGAATAAGGTAGCAGATGCCATCTACAACTTGCATGTTGCAAATGGCAACTGCAAAATAAGAGTCGTAGATGGTATTTGTGACTCGCATGTCACAGTTTTCATTGGCTACTCGTAAAACCATATTATATCCTCAAATATTTTTTCTTATGTGTTACTCTATTATTTTTTTAACTATGCTAAAAGAAAATCTCTAGACCGGTTAGTAATTGAGTTTATTTTTATTTTTAATGCTATCATTTAGGATTCAAATCAGAAGATTGTAATAAATATTTTTTTTTTATAAATACATCATTTTTTATATAAATAACATTTAAAAATTTTAAAATTGATTTAGAGTGTGAAATCTAATTTGAGGATATCTTTATTTTAAGATCCAAGCAAGAAGCATTAAAAAAAGAGAGAGAGAGAGAGATGTTGATTTGTTTCTCTTGATTGCTCCATGTATTACGCACAATGGATTTGATCCATTCATATTACATTTTCACACCCTCCCGTGTAAGATGAAGGCAAATTGAGACGAAATTGGATAATCTAAAAGATTAGATTGAGAAGGTGTCCACTGTTTGAAACCAAAAATAACCAAATTTCTTTTATGACAAAATCCCCACGACGATGCTGTGGAAAAACCTGAAAAAGGATTTCTATAAGGTTTTATGGATTAAAGTAGGTTGACAAATATTAGAAAGAAGAGTTTTTTTTTTTTCCTTTATTGAGTTTGCGCAATCATGTCTTGACAAAAACTCGAAAGCTCATGTGTGTTCATGTAGTCAAAGCATCAATATGTGCTTTCGGTAAAGATTGCAGTTCAAGCAATGATGCTTTCCTGACTTGGCTAGATGCCATCAAAACCCAAACCTACCTGCCAACCAGACATTTAAAGTCATATATGCTTTCATGACTGCTGGTCTTTATTTAGATGCCAGAGTTTTGCACGCAAAGAATGCTCTATTAAGGGCAATCAATTGACGGTTAACCCTTTCTTGCAAAATCCATGATTGTTACCACCGCTACCTTGCATAAGGAAAACCCAGTTGAAACTTGAAACTTGAAATGGTGTGCCACACACATAAGCCTATATTTAGAACCCACAACAGGTGAAACT
Source organism: Populus nigra (assembly GCF_951802175.1). Classification (NCBI taxonomy): domain Eukaryota; kingdom Viridiplantae; phylum Streptophyta; class Magnoliopsida; order Malpighiales; family Salicaceae; genus Populus; species Populus nigra. The sequence continues at coordinate 12,440,308 of NC_084858.1, read as the reverse complement.
AGTGTTTGAGGGTTATAGCATATTAATGGAGCCTGATCCCTCTTCTCTAGATCATATATCATATATGGATTCCAAACTAGTGTTTATATTTTTCACAATCGAGTCCACAATCAGTCAGAATTAATCTACAAGTTCTGAAGAAATGCAAAAAAGTTCAACCTGATTGTGCTCTGGAGCAATCAGGGCAGCAAAACCGACCTCTAGCTTGACATTTAGAGTATCTAATGGTTTTCACCTTGGAGTCGCCACCAGAAGGCATAGAACGAAGCAAAAATTAACTGTGAGAATGGCATCCAACTATGTTAAGAAAAAAACAAACAGGACAAACAGAAGGTTATGATATTTGAAATCATAATAATGGTCATGATGCACAAAATAAATCACAATTAAAATTATATTCTGAGGTATCTGAGAGTAGAGTGATCCAGTATGTTTGCATTAAAGAGAGATCATCTACATTGCAATTCTCTACACAAATTGCCAGCTCAAATTGCCCTCGCAGCATTTATATTAAGTATAATTGATATCCACTAGAAAACAATAGAACTTTTGTATAATTCAACCACAGAAAGATCCTCCAGTTGAGTTGATCCTATAAAATGCAGAGACTGAAAATGGATAACAGAACTTAACTGGAGCACAGTTCCAATTCAAGTACCTCTTGATTTAACAAATAAAAAATGGTTATGAAAGCTTGAGTTAGCATTGTTAATTTACCAATCTAAAAGGTACAAGACCATTTATATATAAAGTAGAAATTAATGTACTCAACGTTGCTGAATAAAGAGCCAAAAACTTCAAGCTTGGAAGAACAAGACATGAGCATCTTCAGTCTTCCTACTGACAATGGCTCATCTTTCTAACAACATTCTAGATTCAGGTTTCCATTTTAAGTTGTAAGGGCAACAAAATTACGGCCCATAAGATACTAGCTGCAGAATTATAACTCAATCTTTGATCACTTTCAGCAAGTAGACAATACCTGCCATCCTGAACTATTTTTTTTCCTTCCAATAAGTTTTGATCCTCAATCTAATATGCTCTTCTCTGCAGGAAGAGAAACACTGAGCTATGCATGCAAAGACATGCAAAACTTACAACTTTGATAGATCTTCAATCTTCCATTGCACACTTACCAATTTGTACAGTGACCCAAGTTTCTTTTAATTAGACTAAATTGGCAAAACATAAAGAAAACAAAATGGAAATAACTAAAATCCTATTCAAACTCAAAAACAGACAAAAAAAAAAACACTTTCTTACAAACATTTTAACAAGATTGTAGCAATCAGAGGTAACAATTCTTAGAAGAGGTAACTTAACTTGGTGTTATGCTAAAAATGATAAAAGAAAGTGAAAAGGTTTGGATATATATATCTTTTTTGTTTTTTTTACCTTCTTTGTGAAGCAGAAATGAAAGAATCAATCTCGGGGGCAGAAATGGTTGCCCATAAAAGCAAAGCTCCAACCCCAAAACCTGCTATTTCACTTGTTTTATCATCATCAGGTATTAAATGTATAATACATCTTAGGTTTTGGGCACACAAAGTCTTATTAGCTCAGATGGTTGGAGCTTCACGCTAGTGTTGCGAAGATCGCAGATTCGAAACCTGTATGAGCCATTTCTGATAAAATAAAAATAAAAATTTGGGTTTGGCATAACGTATTTAGTGGCCTGATTTCAAGCCCATGTAAAAAAGCCCCCGTTTAAATCTCAATGGAAGTTTTCATACAGTTAGCTCATGGACCTTAATTAATTTTTTTTAAACATGGAAAAAAGTGCTTAGGCGACGATGATGCTTTTAAAGAAGTAAAAAAATTGAACAGTCAGTTTAAACATTAATTAATTTGATGATACGACAAAAAGTAGCAAAATAACAACAAATAATAATAAAAAATAATATTGGGATAACTCAAGCTTAGTTAATTCATGAAAGCTTTTATCTTACACATGAAATTAAGATAACTGAATTGAAAAATAAAATCTGAAAAAACCAATTATAAAAACAGACTTGAAAAAAGATATAAAACAACCTAGTTCAATTTTTAAAACTCATGACCTCAAATATTAATAAAATCTCAATCAATAAAATATTGAGAGATGAAATAAAAAAAAATTAAAAACAAAATAAATAACAATTAAAAAAATAAATGTTAAATCTGACATAAAATAAATGAATTAAAATATTGAGGGACGCAATTAAAAAAATAATTTAATTAAGAGAATGATTAAAAAAATTAACAATAAAAAAAATAGGAACTAAATCTGAAAGGGGAAAAAAAATGAGGGTTAAATTGAAAGAAAATTTGAAAAAACTACTGACAAAAACTTGATCTTTTTTTGTCACACATGCCGCCTAGAAATAGAGACGATGTCTTGAGGATTAAAATACTATTGTGGAAGCTAGAGTTTAGTCGATAGATGAAGCTATACGCGCCGTCCAAAAAACACAAGAGCACCAATCCGTGTTAATTTATTTTATATATATTTAAATACTAAATTGCTCTTGATCGGAATTGGTAATTAAAAAAAAAGTCAAGAGGAAAAAATAAAAAAAATATCCCTTGACCTAAGAAAAAGATAATTTTAATTTAAGGGCAGCATGCTAATTTTATTGTGCACTTAAAAAGAAATAGTCAGAAGTTTCTTTGCCTTACAGTTCATTAATTTTTGCCTTTAAGAGTATGCCAGTCATTTAACTGTGCACAAAAAAAATGAGCACTTTACCTTTGCTACGTACCAAGGTCATTTGTGTTATGTTTTACAAGGCAAAATCAAAATTTTAGTTTAGAGCAACAGTACAAGGACTATAATAAATATTATATCCCTTTTAATCTCTTTAATAATGCTATAAAGAGTAGATGACTAGGAAAAAAATATGATACCATATATCAAAAGGAAAAGATTATTAATTGTTGACTGTGAAATTACTGATCACATCTTTGAGTTAATTGAGATTATATGTGTGTAATGGTATGGTCTTTGTTAATGGTCATGTACCAAATTTTTTTGCCCTTTAATTGTGAAACTAAAGGCTAATTTAGGTTATTTGTTATAGAATGGTGAGATTAAAAGATAGGGGATGAAGGTTAAAAAAAAGGGAGAGAACGGGTAGCTTTAAAAAGTTTGGATGAAATGTTCATTGTAGTCCCGAAACAATCTCAATTATATATATTTGGTCCCTTTAATTTTTAAAATTTAAAAACAAAATCAATTTTGATCCCAAATTTAATTTTTTCTTATTTTTTGGTTCTTAGTTTAAGAGAGGAGAGAGAAAGTGATTGTATTCTGACACTAAATAGAAAAAATCATTGTTTACACAAATTTCAGCCACAGAAAAGGGTCATTTTGGTGTAAATGGTTCCTTTCGATGGAGAGAGTTTATTCTAGGTGTTCTTTTCCTCTAACTTGCCTGATGTAGTAGAATTGAGCCTGAAAACAATTTTGGTTTCACGTGAATTATAGGTTTTGGTCTAATTTTTAGGTTGTTTAAGGCTATAGATATGTCTTACAATGTTTTTAGGGTGGTTTTTTTGGGTTTTCTTAGTCAAAATATAGATGTAAATGGTTTTTTTGTCTGAAATTACACAACCAAATTCCCAGCGACCAGAGGTCACTGGGATTTGGGCAAGTGAGGCGTCTTTTGATTTTTTTCTTAAAAAAAAATTAAGAGGCAGATGACAGGTTGTCAATCAAATAAGAATTAATTTTAAAAAAAATAATAAGGCCCATATGCATGGGATGCTCCAAGCCTACCTGCTCAAGCCTTTTTTTTTAAGCTTATACACTTTGGGCCAACCAGGCCCGAGTGCCTAGGAATGTTTTCTTTTTTTCTTTTTTTTTTAAATTTTATGCATCACAATTGGATCTTTATTGATTTTTCTTCCTTATTTGTTTTTAATTTAATTATTTAATATTTTGTTGATTGTTAAATGGGCTATATAATTTGTTTCGATTTAATACTTTTTTTCAATTGCTTTGATATTTGTTATTCTCAATTATATAGTTATCTATTTTATATTAAAAAATTATTATTATTTTTTATCCAAATTAAGTCTATGATATAAGTCACGAGTTTTGCTTGTTAACTTTGATAAAATAAAAATCAAGCTTTATAATTTTTTTGGTTGTATAGATATAGTTCTTGATTTATTTAATTAAATATACACATAAATTTTTTAATTTACAATTAAAATTTTTTATGTTAAAATACATGTAAAAAATATTATCATATTGACAAAAAAACTATTCAACTTATAATAGAGCATAGGTTAGATAGCTAACGATAGTACTATAAAGAGTAGACACCATATATCAAAAGGAGAAAAACATTAATTGTTGACTGTGAAATTAATAGTCACATCTTTGAGTTGATTGAAAAAAATAAACTTTTTGATTTATTATTAAATATTTTTATGTTAAAATACATATAAAAAATATTGTCATATTGAAAAAAAAAATTCAACTCATAATAAAACACATGTCAGTTAGCTAACAATGGTGCTATAAAAAGTAAATACCGTATATCAAAAAGAGAAAAAACATTAATTGTTGACTGTAAAATTAGTAGTCACATCTTTGAGTTGATTGAGATTATATGTGTGTACCAAGTTAAGCATTGCATAGTTTCATATATGCAATTTTAGATGTTTTCCTTATAATTTAATTTAATTGTTATAATTGCAATGGTAAAAGATTTCTACAGTTTGAGCATTCGGGTAAAACATTGTTATTGGAGGATTTCTCCAACCCAAAATAATTTTTTGATTATCCAATAACATTTTATTTGAATTGAATTTAGGTAAAATGATTTTTTTTTTCATCCAAAATTCATGTATAAGTTTTAATTACCTAGATTAAATTGGATCTATGATTATTTTGGCTATACAAAATTAGGTTTAAGAAAAATTACAAGCACATTAGTTTTAAAAATTTGTCAAAAAATAAGTTTATAAACAAACAACAAATGTAATTTGATTAACCATTTTTTTTTCTCATTTTACCTAAATTACTCATTTTCAAAATTTTGAAACATTTATTATCCTAATTAGTTCAAATAATTCTTTTATTTTTAATAGTACTCAACCCTAGATATTTGTGTTGATTAAAAAATGAAAATTGCTAATAATGTTTCTTAGTTATACATATGTTAGGTTCCTTCTTAGGAATTCATGAGAAACTTAAACAAAATTATCCTTTTCACCTTAAAACTTATAATATCTATATTTGAATATATTATTATTATTATTTGCTTAAATAATGATATGGAGACATTTAACATTGGAAACTGTTTATGTAAATCCTGGGATAAATTGAAAATTATAATATAATAGAAATTAAGGTGTAATGCAATGAAATAAGAAAAAGAAAATCAAAGTTCAAGTTTTAGTTAAGGGCCAAATTGAAGAATCTCAAAACCAAGGATCAAAGTGCAAAAGATGTGTAAGTTTGGGGACCAAAATCAATCAAAATCAGGGGTTAATTTGAAAGAAATTGAAAGTTTAATGGTTGATAGGGGTCAGATTGAACAAATAAGAAACCAAGGACCAATGTAAAAAAGACGCTCAAGTTAGAGAAGTCAAATCAAGGTTTCTAGGGGTGCGATTGCAAAAAATAAAAAGTTTCAAGGAAAATTAAGGGTGCATATGCTATAATTGAAATAATAGAGACCAAATTAAAGTTTGCATAATCTCAAGTACAAAACCCTAATTTCTAGGGTTTAATATGAACAATATATCACTCATTTTTAATGAAGAGAATGAGTGACACGTCGTTTAGTCCTTGTTTGTCATCTTTTTCAGCCGAGAAGGTTGCTCAAGTTGCCACCTTTAGGTGAATGAATGTGGAATGTTGGATTACATTAAAGGCTCAAACGATCACCAATCGACTGAGAAACACCTCCTCTATAAAGATTTGTTATCCTTATCACATATTTATACCTACTTTGGTTTATGAACTTAACAACACCTTATCCACGATTAGCTCCCCCTGCATTTGACAATTTTAAACTGATTGAGAGCTCACTTTCTAATCAATGAATGTGAAGTTCTAGACCTCCAAATCAGATGATATTTGATCCCCATGATAGATATACATTCCCTCTACAAAGATCAGCTACTTTTATCCCACGTTACATCTAGTTTTCATAATGATCTCTCTAAAGTAGTTCACTTAATCAGACTTGATTGAAGAAGAAAACCACCATGATTGTTTAAACTTTATGGATACCTTCTATTTACAGGTTTAAGCTTATAAAAAGACAAAAAGAACTAGAATGCACCTTTATAGGGAGGTTAGAAGAGAGAATGAGAAAGAATCTTCTCTAACAAACTCTTACCAAAACCACCATGGTTTTGCCATTTTTGTTTTTGTTTAGCTTATAAAAGGTTGTTCTTGAGCACACCAAAAGAGGAGGCCTGTAAAAATTATAGATAAAAAAAATAAAATACAAAAAAAATCAATAGAATACTTAAAACAGAAGGAAAAGAAAGTTTCTAGGTAAACCTTCAAATTTTGATAATAGGGTCGAGCTCAATGAGTATACCGCCTCCATCTTTATTTTTATCTTTTAAAGTACTATTTATGATGTGTGTTATACATCATTTGAAGTCACTTATTACTTTGAAGGTCATGATTTTTTGTTTTGGAATGTTTAAACATGCTTTGAATACATCTTGTATATGCTCAAGTTTTGTTTATTGCTTTATTTTGATGTGTTAGAATATGATTATGGAATGACAAATGTTAGAATAAAATATTGTTCTTGCGTGCTTTGATGTTAGGTTAATCTTGTTTAAAGTTATGACAATATGTTTTAGGTTTTTTATTTTGCTTTGGATTAAGCTATTTTAGGTTAGTTTCTGAGTTTGCACAAGTTGTAAGCATGTTGTTTGAGCTTCAAGATAATGACATTAATCAATGGAACAATGTTTATACATAGAAGTATGTGTTTTGGTTGTTGCAGATAGCATGGATTTTGTTTACTAATTTTTTCCTTAATTTTTTTTTTTTTGGTTTTGTTGAATGGTATAAGTCGGTTACGGGAACATATTTAAGCTATGGTTGCTAGGCTTAGGACATTTTCTAGGCTCTTCGTACTTGTTTCTTGGTTGACAACTTTTTCTTCATTTTCTAGGTAATTCTAGGTTTTCTAGGTAGTGTTCTTGGGAAGAACATTGCCTTGACTCCATGAACAATGTTTATACATAGAAGTATGTGTTTTGGTTGTTGCAGATAGCATTGATTTTGTTTACTAATTTTTTCCTTAATTTCTTTTTTTTTTGGTTTTGTTGAATGGTATAAGTCGGTTACGGGAACATATTTAAGCTATGGTTGCTAGGCTTAAGACATTTTCTAGGCTCTTAGTACTTGTTTCTTGGTTGACAGCTTTTTCTTCATTTTCTAGGTAATTCTAGGTTTTCTAGGTAGTGTTCTTGGGAAGAACATTGCCTTGACTCCATGATTTAGATCATTTTTTGGTCAAATTCTTTGCACTAGCATCTTCGCATGACACCTTTAGCCAATAATCTAGGGTTTTTTTGTTTTTGCATTAATAACTTGTTTTTCAGTGTTTTAATCTTAGAGTTTTGGTTTTTGAACTGAGACTTTCTCTAACCAAATTGTGATGATTCAATAATAATTGAAGTGAATAGATGCTAATTTTTTTATCCCTTTATGATTTCCAACGTCCTTATATCTTAGAATTTGTTATATCTAGTATGAAATCAAACCCACGTTTCTAGGTTCTTTTTATGGTGTTCTTCATTAGATTCAAGCAAAAAATTCTTGTTTGATCTTTGTTCATTTTGTTTCTATTTTGAGATATGTTTATGGGTTTAGGCTTTAGACCAGGAAGTCGAGCCCACATGCCTGGTTTGAGCCCATTCCTGAGTTAAGGGCATGTTTGGCTAGTCAAGTGTTTACTAAGGAAAAAACATTTTTTGTGTTCTTAAAGCAAGTTTGTCAAACATAGCCTTAAGACAATTTTTAATTCCATAATTTTTAGTTAAGGGTGTGTTTGGCAAACATGCTCTAGTAATTTTCCAATAAGGTTTATATTCTTATTTTTTGTGCTTCTGGCAAACAATCCCTTAAATAATTTCCAAAAAATCTAAAAATTTTCAAAGACCATTTTAAAATTATTTATGGGTCCTTCGCATATTTTTTCAATCATTTTGCTTAAAATCGAGGTTGTAGGCTTAGTATTAAAAATACTTGTTTTTCTCCAAAATTTCAAAAAAAAATCGAATAAATTTTCTTCATTTCAAAAATACAAAAATATGTTTTATTTTGTGTGCATATGGCCAAATTCTAAAAAACTTTATGTATATTTTAAAAAAAAAATAAATTGCATTTTATCGCACTTAAAAAAAATATAAAAAAATCAATTAATAGGTATCACAAAAAGTTTGAGATTATCCATTAGAATTTGGTCAAAATTTCATAAACACCATAAAAATCATTTTGTTTATTTAATTTTTGTGATATATGTTTTACTTTTTTTCGAACTTCAGAATAGTTAGATTTTAGTCTGATAAGATGAGGACTTTCTTATTGAGAAGGACTTTTTTTGAACTTTAGATAGACCAATGAATATAAACACGACCTTAGAAAAAACAATCAGTCAACAATGCAACTTATGTTAGGTAGGATGTATTAGGGATGACGCGTCTTTTCCATGCATAACTAGTCACCTTACCTAAACTCTCGTAAACCATTAGGTTTTCTAGTGATCATAATACTAGGTGGCAACTCCTGAACCTTATTAATAATATTTTTATGATTAACCCCAACACATCTAAAACCCCCTCGATCCAGGAGCCATACCCACCTGATGTAACCATATTATTCGATAGTTTCACCCATATCTACCTAATGTTTTGTCCATGTTTTATATATAAAATGCCTTGATATTCTATATTTTATGTTTTGAAGGCACTTTTGGATGAAAGATGCAAAAAGGAGTAAATTGGAGGTAATTGGCAGATTTGACGTTCAGTCGATGTTTTGTGCAGAGCGTGAGTTCTAGAGATCAAAATGAAGTGATTCCAGTGGCACTAAAAAGCTGACATCCATACCTTTTTAGAAATGTAATGCAAGAAAAATAAAAAGAGAAATATCATGGAAATCACATCCTGCAAAGTCAAATCTCACATTTTGCCAGTGTTGACCTTTGGCCATTCAAAATTTAATATCTGGAGCTACAGAAGTCCAATTGATGCAAACTCAATTTTCTTGGATTCCTAATTCAAATACCTATCCACGCTCCAAATTTCAGCCAAACACGATGTCATATGAGGGAGATATGATTTTTCAAAGATGACAACTGAATTCTGCCAGCAAATAGGTTTCATGAAGAAACGAGTCCAAATTACATTCCGAAGCATCTAAACTGACATCCAAGTTTTTATATCAGCAGTTTAGCTCCTCTAAGTTAGAGCTTGAAGATTTCATGCAAGGCTATTTCTCTTTTTTAGGGAAAATAGTTATTGAAGTACTTAAATATAAACTACCAAGTTAAGGAAGGACTATTTTGTAAAATAGAGACTAGGGTTTCTTAGCATATAAAAAGAAAGAGAAAAGGGGCAGCAGCCAGCAGAAAAGAAGGAGAGCAGAAGGAGGCAGCAGCCAGCGGAGAATAAACACAAATTCTCTCCTCTACAAACCCAAAAATCATGCTCTCTTCAATCTTTAGAAGTAGTTGTTCAATAGTTATGCAAGGCTAAGCTCTTTTCTTGGTTGCAAGGACACAAAAACCTTCGGATTTCAAGGACACAAAAACCTTCAGATTTCAAGAACCGTGAGATTTATTCTTCCTTCTATTTTCAGTTTATGTTATGAATGAGTATGATTGTTTTCCTATGCATATTTCCTATGATTGTTGTTGATGATTGCTAGAGCGGACTCTAAGTTATTGTTATAAACAATCTATTGCTAAGTTTAATATCAAAATCAGAGTTGTGATATATGAACTTGTGAAGCAACTAAGCTTGATAATTGTGGCGGAACTACGTTATTGAACTTAGGGAGAACATTTGAACAAAGTGACACAAGCTGCGGACAGCTTGTATGTTAATCTTGATGAAATTATCTAGTCCTTAAAGCTACTATTAAATTGAATCATTAGTGCGGACACTTTGATTGTTTGTTGGTTAGGATTAGTTATACGGCGAATCCGTTAATTAATCAATGTTAAGAAAAGATAAAATTTCAGAACATAAATTGCAATTTTCGTTTCAAGGATCGGTTCTAATTTCGGTAGGTGGATGTGTGCTTGCGACCAAGATTTGTTTTCTTGATAAATTTCGGTTTTAATTGATTTTGTTTGCTAATTCAATTGCTGCCATAGTTTAGATAATCACAAACCAAATCCCCCCAATTACATAACGTACAACATAAAAATCTGAATTCAAATTTCCTCGTGGGATCGACCCCTTGCTTGCTCTATACTATCTTGTGTGTTTTAAGTTAGGGTAACTAATTTGTGGGAACACGACATCACAACAAATTTTGGCGCTGTTGTCGGGGAAGTAATTTTAGTTGATTCTTGTGCTATAATTTTTATTTGCTGTGATTGTTATTTCTTTTTCTAAAAAAAACAGAATTTTTGCTTGCTGTGGTACTGTTCATTATGGCAGCGGTACTGTTCAAAACATATTTTTTGGTGGAATTAGGTATTGGCCTTTTGTTTCCTGAAGGTAAACGACGTTCTAAACATGATTAATGTTTAACCACTAGCCCCACCCTATTGAGGCCAAATTCCACTGGTTTCTAGGGTTTTTAGGCAGTTTTAGTTTTCTAGCGCAGGATTTTCGTACAATTTGCATTGTTTTCGATCTTTTATGTGGTTGGTTTCTTTTGAGTTTTCTTGATGATTTATGTCAGTAACCCATTCTACTAATCAAAGTCAAGTGCAGTTGGATCTCGAAATAGAAAAAACTTTACGCAGGTTACGAAAGGAAGCTCGCCTCAACACCATGGCTATTGCACGACAACAAACACTCAAGGACCTTGCTGCTCCTAACGTGGAAAATCAGCCATTGTGCATAAACATTGACAATAATGTAAACTTTGAGCTCAAATCTGGTTTTATACATTTGCTACCAACATTCAATGGTCGAGCAGGTGAAGATCCTCATACTCATCTCAAGCAATTCCATATGGTTTGCATTGGCATGAAACCGAATGGAGTTGACGAAGAACAGGTTAAGTTGAAAGCTTTCCCTTTCTCTTTAAAAGGGGCAGCAAAGGCATGTCTTTTCTCTATTCTTCTAGGATCTATTGGAACTTGGAATGCCATGAAGAAGATTTTCCTTGAGAAGTATTTCCCAGCATCTCGAGTTTCCAATATAAGGAAAGAAATATGTGGGATTTGACAATCTCATGGAGAGACACTTTCCGAGTATTGGGAAAGTTTGAGCAACTATGCATTCAATGCCCTCATCATCAAGTACCCGATCAGCTACTCATTCAATATTTCTATGAAGGATTGATGCCTACTGACCGTAGTATCATTGATGCTGCAAGTGGAGGGGCATTGGTAGATAAGACACCCGAGGCTGCACGCCAATTGATCTCAAACATGGCAGCCAACTCAAAACAATTTGGCACTCGTGGAGACTTCTCCAACAAATGAGTAAATGAGGTAAGTATTTCTAACCTTGAAAATAAAGTTAATGATCTTACTTCTCTTATGCGTTCTTTGGCTTATGGAAATGTGCAGCAGGTGAAAGTTTGTAGCATATGCTCCTTACAAGGACATGCTTCGGATATGTGCCCCACAACGGAAGATGATTACATTGAACAAGCTCATGCAATTGATGGAACATTCAACAGACAGCCCCATCATAAATATGATCCCTTTTCCAACACGTACAATCCTGGATGGAGAGATCATCGCAACTTACGCTACGGCAACCCATCCCAGCAAGGCAATCAAGGTCGACAGTTCCATCCCCATAGGTTTCAGCCCCAACAAAATTATCAAGCAAGACAACCCCCTCCATTCACAAACTCCAATGTTATGGGGTCGTCATCCAATGATGATCTTCGTGAGATGATGAAAACTTTGGCTTCTAATACTGTTACCTTGCAACAAAATGTCATGTCTTTTCAACAGGAAACAAGGTCAAGTATTCACAACTTGGAAAAGCAAATGGGGAAAGTAGCTTCAAGTGTAGGGAAATTGGAAGCACAAATGAATGGAAAGTTGCCCTCCCAAACATTAAATCCAAAAGAGAATGTTAGTGCTATCATGCTGCGAAGTGGGAAAGAAATTGAAGAGAAAAGGTTGAAACAAATTGAGATGGAGGAAGAAGAAGAGATAGAAACTGAATTGAGTACAAAGAAGGAACATCCTCCTCCTCCACAAACTAAAACAAAGACCAACACTCCAAAGGTAACTCCTCACTCAATTAATTCCAGTTTTAAAACAATTCCATCATTTCCTGTGAGTTCTTCTAGGTCAAAGAAAGAAGATAAAAAAAAAAGATTTTAGAGGTTTTCAAGAAAGTGGAACTCAACATTCCTTTACTTGATGCTATCAAGCAAATTCCCAAGTATGCCAAATTCTTGAATGAGTTGTGTACTACCAAGAGAACTTTCAAACTGAAAGGTCATGAAACGGTAAGTATGGGTGAAGTTGTATTTGTCGTTGTTCAAAAGAATCTACCTTTGAAACAAAAAGACTCAGGTGCGTTTACTATCCCATGTGTTATTGGTAATGCTAATTTTAAAAGAGCTTTATGCGATTTAGGTGCATCCATTAGTGTTATGCCTAAACATGTTTATGATTCTCTTAGTCTAGAGCCTTTGAATAAAACTAGTATTGTAATACAACTTGCGGAACGTAGTTTTGTTTACCCACTTGGTGTGATAGAAGATGTCCTAGTCAAGATTGATAGTTTGGTTATTCCATGTGACTTTTATATTCTTGATATGGAATATGATTCTTGTGATTCATCAACCAACACTCCTATATTGTTTGGGAGACCATTCTTGAAAACTTCCAACACAAAGATTGATTGTGGTAAAGATACCTTGTCTTTGGACGTAGGAGATGAAAAAATTGAATTCAATTTTCATGATGCAATGAAATATCCTTATAGTAATGTTTATTATATCACATGCTATGACCAAATTGATAAGTGTGTGCAGCAAGTTTGTGATTTTGATTGCGAAGACAGATTAAGCATAGTTTTGAGCTGTGTCTATGATTTCACCAAGATAGAAGAGATGGAGAGGCATGTGTGTGTTCCCCAAAACATGCACGAATCAGTATTGGCCTTACAAGCTTTGCAAACCATTCCCCATGGTAATGTCTTTGTTGATTTAGTACTCTCACATAAAAAGCTTTTGCCATCTATTTTACAGGCCCCCAAGTTAGAATTAAAACCTTTGCCCGATAATTTGAAGTATGTATTCATTGGCGACAATAATGCACTTCCCGTTATCATAGCAAAAGGTTTGACAAGTATGCAAGAGGAAAAACTTGTGAAGTTGTTGTGTGATCACAAAACAAAAATTGGATGGACTTTAGCCGACATCAAGGGCATTAGTCCCTCAATGTGTATGCATCACATACTATTGGAGGACAACGCAAAACTAACAAAAAAAAGCAAAGGAGGTTGAACCCGCCTATGATGGAGGTAGTGAAAGCTGAAATTTTAAAACTGTTAGATACAAGAGTCATTTACCCCATCACTGACAGTAAATGGGTCGTGCCAATCCATGTGGTGCCCAAAAAGACCAGAATCACGTTGGTGAAAAACAAAAATGATGATCTCATTCCTACTCGCATCTCGAGTGGATGGAGAATGTGTGTTGATTACAGAAAGCTCAATCTTTCTACACGCAAAGATCATTTCCCATTACCATTCATGGATCAAAAGCTTGAACGCCTAGCAAGTAAGTCTTTTTATTACTTTCTTGATGGATATAGTGGGATACAATTAGATTATTATTAATCCTGAGGATCAAGAAAAGACTATATTTACATGTCCATTTGGTACATATGCATATAGGAGAATGCCTTTTGGTCTCTGTAATGCTCCTGCAACTTTTCAAAGATGCATGATGAGTATTTTTTCTGACTATGTTGAAAGAATAATCGAGGTTTTTATGGATGATTTCACGGTGTATGGTGATTCTTTTGATAAATATGTAGAAAATTTATCTTTGATCTTGAAAAGGTGTATTGAAACTAACCTTGTCTTGAATTATGAAAAGTGTTATTTTATGGTAGAACAAGGAATAGTTCTTGGGCATGTTGTGTCTTCACGTGGATTAGAGGTTGATAAAGTTAAGATGGATGCTATTTCATCATTGCCTTACCCCTCATACGTGAGGGAAGTTCGTTCTTTTCTAGGCCATGCAGGTTTCTATCAACGCTTTATCAAAGATTTCTCGAAAATTACAGCACCCTTGTGCAGACTATTAGCCAAAGAAGTGGATTTTGTGTTTGATCAAGCATGTAAAGATGCCCATGATGAGCTTAAGAGATGTGTCACATCCGCCCCTATCATCCAACCACCACATTGGGATGAACCTTTTGAGATAATGTGTGATGCGAGTGACTATGCGGTAGGAGCTGTGTTTAGGCAAAGAATTGGGAAGAATTTGCATGTTATCGCCTATGCTTCTCGCATGTTGGATGGAGCATAATGTAATTACCATACAACTGAAAAGAAACTTTTTACAGTGGTGTTTGCTCTTGAAAAATTCAGGTCATATCTACTTGGTACAAAAGTCATTGTTTTTACTGACCATGCAGCTCTCAGGTATCTTTTGAAGAAGAAGGAGTCCAAACCAAGACTGATTAGGTGGATCTTGCATTTACAAGAATTTGATCTTGAGATCAAAGACAAAAAAGGTGCTAAAAACCATGTGGCTGATCACTTGAGTCGATTGAGGACCGAGGATATACAGATCGAAACAATAAGAGAGACATTCCCCGATGAGCAGTTGTATATGTTGCATTCCTCTACAAGACCATGGTATGCTGATTTGGTAAACTATTTAGTCACCAAAGAATTCCCTCCAGGTTTGTCTAAACCCCAAAAAGATAAGTTACGAGCTGATGCTAAATATTATTTTTGGGATGATCCTTACCTTTGGAAATTTTGTGCGGATCAAGTAGTTAGGAGGTGTGTACCACAAGATGAATTTCATTCCATTCTCACTTTTTGTCATTCTCATTCTTGTGGTGGGCATTTTGGAGCAAAAAGAACAGCCCACAAGGTACTTGAAAGTGGTTTCTATTGGCCTTCTATTTTTAAAGATGCATATCACTTCTGCAAATCATGTGAAAAATGCCAAAGAATAGGTAATATCACTAATAAGAATCAAATGCCTTTAACGAATATTCTTGTAAGTAAAATTTTTTATGTTTGGGGTATTGACTTTATGGGTCCATTTCCTTCTTCTTTTGGCAATCTTTATATTCTTCTTGCTGTTGATTATGTGTCCAAATGGATTGAGGCGAAAGCCACACGAACTAACGATGCTAAGGTTGTTTTAGATTTTGTTAGGACTCACATATTTGACAGGTTTGGAATCCCTAAAGCTATCATTAGTGATCGTGGCACTCATTTCTGCAATCGTTCCATGGAAGCATTGCTACGCAAATATCATGTGACTCATCGAACTTCCACAGCATATCATCCTCAAACGAATGGCCAAGCTGAAATTTCAAATCGAGAAATCAAGTCCATTTTGGAAAAAATAGTGCAACCTAACCGGCAAGATTGGAGTCTACGTCTTGGAGATGCACTTTGGGCTTATCGGACTGCTTATAAATCACCTATAGGAATGTCACCTTATAGAATTATTTATGGGAAAGCATGTCATCTACCGGGGGAGCTTGAACGCAAAGCTTTTTGGGCCATTAAACAATGTAACATGGATTATGATGCTGCTGGGATTGCAAGAAAACTACAACTGCAAGAGTTGGAAGAAATTCGAAATGATGCTTACGAGAATGCAAGGATTTACAAAGAAAAGACTAAGAATCTTCATGACCGAATGCTTACAAGAAAGGAGTTTCATGTTGGAGATAAAGTCCTTCTTTATCATTCGCGTTTGAAACTTTTTCCTGAAAAATTGCGCTCTCGTTGGATTGGACCCTTTGTTGTTTCTAATGTTTTTCCTTATGGTGCAGTTGAAATTACAAGTTTAGAAACCAACAAAGTACTCAAGGTCAATGGGCATCGTTTGAAACCTTTCTATGAAGGTTGGACAACAGAACTCACCGAGAGTTAGCTGAACCAATCTATGAAGAATGAGCATGCCACATGTCAAGCCAATGACATAAAACAAAAGCGCTTACTGGGAGGCAACCCAGCACAAAAAGAAAAAAAATCAAATTTGCTTTATTTTTCCTTATCTTTTATTTTTTCGCATTTTAATTTATTTTCTGTCATTCTCTTATGTTCCTTTGCTTTTATTTCAATATTGAGGACAATGTTGTGTTTTAAGTGTGGGGGTATTGGGAGAATTTTAGTTTTCTTTGTTGTTCTTTAAAAAAAATAAAATTTGTGTTTGATCTTTTTAACTCCCATTGGTTTTTGAGAATATGAGTATTATGTATAAGAATTAATTGAGATAGATGAAGATATAAATCAAATGAAGGAGTATGCATGCAAATTTTAAGGTTTAATTGGTTTAGGGATTGATTTTGAGAGTATGCCATGTTGACTTTATAATGTTATACCAATGCAAGCTTTTGAGCCTTCAACATTATATTCTTTGAGTGTGCATTCTTTCAATGATATGTATCTCTAGATTTTGCTTCATATCTTATTGAGATTATATTCCATTACAAATATACATGAAGATGATAAAGGTATTAGGAATTTTAATCACTTGAACCAAAACGCCAACCTAAAGCATATTATCCTTAGTAAGCCCCTTTTGAGCTTGTTTATCTTTTCTTTGCTATATCCATTTATAAGCCTTAACTTTATATATGTTTTTCTTTTCCCCTGGCCAAGGATTAGTAGAGCACATATACTTGTGATATCTCATGGAATTATGGTTGGAAATTATGTGAAAAGAAAGAAGTGATGCTTGATGAGAATATGAGCAAAGTTATTAAAGGTGAAAAAAAAAACAATGAAATGAAAAAGAAAAAAAAAGTGTTCCTTTATATTCTTAAGATTTTATGTTGAAAGAGCTTGAAATCAAAATGAGTTAAGCATTGGTGATTAAAGATGAAAAATTTATGAGCTTTGATGGAATATCTTGTTTGAAGTATCATTTTTCGGAATGCTTTACTTTCTTTGGTTTGAACCTTTCCTTTTACTTTCTTTTACCTCACCTTAACCTTAGCCCCATTACAACCGGAAAAGAAGACCTTTTGATTCATGTAATACTTGTAATAAGTTGCTAATGGAGATGAGATTGAAAAGGAAGCTTATGGTAGAACATACTCTTTGATTGAATTTAAGAGATTTAAACACATAAACCCTAAACACATGAGTGTTGGAGTGTATATCAATGAGAGGACCTATCACTTTGGCATGGCATAGATTTCATTTAAATCCCGACGATTGATTCAGTTTTGAAGTTTGCATGTAAATGAATTCATGAGAATTATACTATTTATCCTTCATGATTGTATTCTTGTTTATAATGCATACATTCTTGGACATTGATGGAAGATTAAGAGATTGATCATAGTTATTTTTAATTTGATTTTATTTATCCTTTCTCGAGGACGAGCAAGAGCTAAGTGTGAGGGTATTTGATGTAACCATATTATTCGATAGTTTCACCCACATCTACCTAATGTTTTGTCCATGTTTTATATATAAAATGCCTTGATATTCTTTATTTTATGTTTTGAAGGCACTTTTGGATGAAAGATGCAAAAAGGAGTAAATTGGAGGTAATTGGCAGATTTAACATTCAATCGATGTTTTGTGCAAAGCGTGAGTTCTAGTGATCAAAATGAAGTGATTCCAGAGGCACTAAAAAGCTAACATCCATACCTTTCTGGAAATGTAATGCAAGAAAAATAAAAAGAGAAAGATCATGGAAATCACATTCTGCAAAGTCAACTCTCGCATTCTGCCAGTGTTGTTGACCTTTGGCCATTCAAAATTTAATATCTGAAGCTACAGAAGTCCAATTGATGCAAACTCAATTTTCTTGGATTCCTAATTCAAATACCTATCCACGCTCCAAATTTCAGCCAAATACGATGTCATATGAGGGAGATATGATTTTTCAAAGATGACAACTGAATTCTGCCAGCCAATCATTAGACCCTTCAACACTTTGGAAATCCAATTGGAAGGCAAAGAACTGGGGTAGTCCATCACAACCAAATAAAAAGGGTAAGGTTGTATACCCTAGAGAGATGAGATGCACTTTGATCATTGTTAAAGGTAACAATGTTACTTCTACTTCTCGTAACTATGACATTAAATACTTTTATTTTCTGGATTTTGGTCATCTTGCTTCATAGTGTCCAAACAAAGAGTAATGGTTATGAAAACTAGTAACGAGGTGGAGACCGATGGGGAGGACAAAGAGAAGAAGATTCCACCATTGGAGGATGCTGATGATGTTTGTGTTAAGTATCCGGTTGAGGGAGAAGCACTTATGGTAAGGAGAACACTGAATATGCATGTCAAAGTAGATGATTTGGAAGGTCAGAGCGAGAACATATTCCACACGAAATGCTATGTTTAGAATAAGTTATGTAGCTTAATTATAGATGGTAGTAGTTGTAATAATCTAGGTAGTATTGAATTGGTGAAAAAGTTGCAAGTGTACACTGCCAACATCTCATACCTTATAAATTATAGTGGTTAAATGATAGTGATAAAGTGAAGGTGAATAAGTAGGTTTTGGTTGTGTTTTCTATTAATAAATATTGTGATGAAATGTTAGGTGATGTTGTGTAAATGCAAGCTAGTCATTTATTGTATGGTAGATTATGGCGGTATAATAAGAGAGCTATGCATGATAGAGTGACAAATAGATATTTCTTTAAGATGAATGGAAGACATATAACTTTTATATCTTTGACACCTAAAAAAATATATGAGGAGCATCTGAAATTGAAGAAGGGAAAGATGGTTGAAAAAGAGAGCTTGTATAATAAGGGGACCTTCTTTGCTAACAAGACTCTTCTTGGATTTAATGATTAAGTTATTTTTTGGTTTGGTATTGATTTTTCCATGATATAGATTCAAGGTAAAATCTTTTTAAAGAAGGGAAGGATGATCTGAATCACGTGAATCACGTCAAGTTCAAATTTGGCCTTCAAATACCTGCTGACTAGTTTTGCAAGATTAGACATATTTCTCAAAACGTATGTCGGATCAAGCTAAAATTTTACAAGGATATTATAGACATATGGGACTATATTTTGATAAATATTCAAGTTAAATAGAGTACAAGAACATATTATTTCAGAAGGTCAAAGTTACTAAACAAATCTTGTCAATTATGCTAAACTAGACCTATGTATACTATTTCGCACATATCTGCAACTAAAGGTGAAAATTTGATATAATTCAAGTTGGGATGGAAAATAGACATCTCAATCTTTCATACCATATATGATAAGCCCAATAATTCATCCAAACGGGAGAGAACAACATGTTTGAAATAAGGACTTAAATCTGCAAAAAAAAAGAAATTATATGAAAATTAGAGATACGGGCTACATGAAAGAATTTTAGTATGGAAACTTTGTTTTTTATTATCCTATTTTATTTATATATTTAATATTGAATAATTATTTTTAATTTGGGTTTGTTTTGTCCCATTAGATTAGAGGTTTATTTTATTATTCAACTTATGTTACTTGATTACTAGTTTAGGCCCATTAACTTACAACCCAAGAGGGATCCATTATGGTTAGTTAGAAGAGATCATATTATGTTTTTTAGCTGCAAATTTCAGCAAAAAGTTGAAGAATAAACATGAGTTTTATTTTATTTTTGTTTGTGGGGAAACAACCTTTCTTTGCAAGGATAAAGATCGTACATTGACTTAATGAAGATTTTGTCTTTGTGGTGTCATTCGCATACTTAGAGTTCATTGATACAAGGTTATCTCCGGGTCTAAGTCTTTTTCCAATACCTTTGGTTCTTAGGTACAGGGTTACCTCTAGGTTAGGGTTTTATTAAACCTGATTGTCGTCTTTTTGGATTGTTATCTATGTCGTTGGGGGTTGCTTGACAACGTGATCAAGAGGTCGACATTATATCATATTTAATTTTATTAACTTAATTAGATGGAATAAAAGTGATGAGATTTTAAATGTTTAAGAACTATCTTCACTGAAAAATTAAAACTATTAGATAAAACTCTAATAATAGTGATATTATATTGTTATCTAACAAATCCATCAACTAGAGACTATTTCAAGTTCTCTGTGGAGCTCAAGATGGCATGTCCACTCTAAGGATGAATTACATGATTGGAGTAGCTGCCGCATTTTATTTTATGTTAAAATCAAAGATTTAGACTAGATGCTTATTATGCAAAACAATTTAAGAAAAAAACGAAAACAAATTCAGCGTAGACGTCCGTTTGTTAATATTAATATTTGTTGTGGTTAAATAAAATGTAATCAAACTTAAATATAGTGAAACTCCTTGATTGATGGATGATACTTACCATAACATTTGTCTCCTTTTATCTTATCTTCATTAGAAACATTGTCAACTATTGAAACCAGGCATCGACGACTGCTTTATCGAGTATCAAGTTAGTAGTTACTATTACTATTACTGAAGAAAAGGTTAGGTCTCCTTCAACGTAAAGTAGAGCTAATTTCATAATGATTAATGTGAAGACAAAACCTTTTTCTGTTTTGTAATCATTTGCTTCCACCACATCTTTTGAAAGTGAACGACGAGATAGTTATTTAGCACAACAAAAATATATATATATATATATATATATATATATATATAGATTTCATTTCATAATTAAAAAAGAGATAAGTAGGTGCCCTATTACAAAGCTTACACTAACATTTTATATATTGATACTAGCTATGTCATTTGTCATGGATCATATATTTTTCTTTAGTAAAAAAATAAGTATTTAGGCTTTTTAAATATGTTTTTAGATATAAAAAAATATTCATAATCATAAATTGAATTGCTTATATATGCATCTTATTATATAGATTGATATTTGATCAAGACATAATTAAGATTAAAATATTTGATTATAAAATGAAATGCTATGCATTTAGTTGTGTTTAACAACTTTATTTTTCTAAATAAATTTTTTATTTAATCAAACAATTATTTATGCCAATAAAAAAAAAAGTGTTAATAAAAGCAAATGGAATAAAATTATAAAGCTTAGCTATAAAACAACTCAAAGGTAAATAATAATAAAAAAAAGTTTTGAGTAAACCTGGGTTAACTCACTATCCCTGTGATCATGAACACAAAATTAGAATAACTCCATAGAAAAAAAAGTGAAAAAAAGCTCAATTCCCAACAAAAATTATATGTCCAATGATTAAATTAAAAAAATTTAATTTTTGAAAAGGACCTAAAAAATACCAAAGTCAACTCATATTAACCTTCAAAACTCATGACTGCAGTCATGAGGTCTAGATTGACAATATAGAAGGCAAACCAAAAATTAAAACAAAGCAAAATTCTCAATAAAAAAAATATAAAGAGATGAAACTAAAAAAAAAAGTAAAGAAAAAAAAAGATTCAAGTTAACCCAGGTGAACTTACTAACCTGCCAAAGACATAGGATTGGAATAACCCCATAGAAAAAAAATAGAAAAAAAACATGAAGATCAGTTCAAAAAAAAATATTGAAGGATGAAACTAAAAATAAATTAATTTTATAGGACCTAAAAAAATCAAAGTCAACCAGTGTAAACCTTTAAAACTCGCGACCTAAGTCATGAGGCATATCAGGCAAGCAAACAAAAAAAAAGATGCAAAATGCCCAATAAAAAATGACGAGGGATGAAATTGAAAGAAATGCAACAAAAAGGATCTAAATTAAAACAAACAATATTAAAAAAATTGAGGACCAAATTCGATGTAAAAACAATTGAAATAAATTGTTAGGGATGAAACTAAAAATAAAATTCAATTAGTAAAAGAAAAATAAATTAAAAGAATGAGGATCAAATTTGATATAAAAATTAAATTAAACCTAATGATTAGAAATAAAATTGAAAAAAAAAATCAAAAGAGACCAAATTCTACATAAAAAATGAAATCATATACTAGGGATAAAATCAGAAAAAAATCAATTAGTAAAATGAAAAAAAAAATCAAAAGAGCGAGGAACACACTTGATATAAAAATCAAATTAAACCAAATGATTACGGTTGAAATTGAAGAAAAAAACAAATCAAAAATAAATCAAATAGCAATTAAAAGAATAAGGACTAAATTTGATACAAAAGATAAACGAGAGGACACTATTGTACTTTAGTAATAAGAAGAGAGAAAAAACAGAGAGAAGTAAAACGCCTATCAGAGTCCAACTACTGCTATGCTGCATACACTCGCCACACCACCAAAGAGAGGACATTGTCGCGCTTCCAACACAATCGAGAAAGGTGATGTTTCTGCCAAATGCTATGTACATTTCGCTTGAAGGGTGCAGATGAAGTCCACTCGCTAGCGCATGCCAGAACTTTCTTTTTTAAAATTTATATGACTAAAAGACCAAAATGCCCTTAGTTCACCTAAGTATTATGAAGAAACCAAAAGTAAGACAAAAAAAGGCCCTGTATTGAAGGTTTAATTTTTGTTTTGTAATGGTAGTTATATAATTCAAATATTCATTGAAAATCAAAACGGCCATAAAGCTCCTGGACCAAAGTTTATTTTTATTTTCGATAAATGTTATTTTATTAATTTTATTGTTTTAAAAAAATAAAAAATACCTCTCTAACCCCTATGAATTTGAAAACAAAAAATGTATTCCTTTGAAAAGACCATAATACCTCTAATTGAATGCAATGTTTTCGTGGAGAGGACAAAATAGAAAAAACACAGTGGGCATTTACAGTGTTTTTTCCATGGCTTTTTGATTTTCAGTTAATGTTTTCTTTAAATAATTAGTATCTTTTTTTTATTTACAAGAATGTTCTCTCTCAAATTACAATGGAAAAAAAGCTTAACCGAATACTTAAAAGTGTCTAATAATATCCAAATACAAGATGAACGAGTTATAAAAATTAAATATGTTTTGGTTAATTCCTAGCCCCTACGCTTACTTTGTCTGCAAATAATATGAGTGAAGTCTCTGTTAGCAATTAAGTTTTTTATCGGATTAATCAATCCAAAAGCAACTATTAGTAAAATATTTAATGATTATTAAAGATAAATAAGTTTTTATTAATAAATTAAATATATTTTCATGAATAAAGTTAATGTCTAGTGTAATAAACTAATTGGTTGTAAGGCATATATACTAACATCTCTCATTTGCACTAAAGTTAATCACTCATGTGTCAAATACCATATCACTCAACTTAATGATAATGATTTTACTGGGCAATGGCTTAGTAAGAGGATTTACAAGATTCTCTTCAATCCATACTCACTCTATCTTTACATCTTTTCTTTCTATGGTTCTCTAATCAAATGGAATTGTCTATGTATAATTTTGGATCATTTATGATACCTTGGTTTCCTTACTTGTGCAATGGCTCCATTATTGTCATACTACAGGGCTACTGGATCAACAATACTAGGAACTACACCTATTTCAGTAATGAACTTCTTGATCTAAACAATCTCTTTTGTCTCCTCAAATGCAGAGGTGTACTCAGTTTTAGTTGTAGAATTTATTTTGGGCTTGTATTTGGAACTTTTTTAACTTACAAAACCATTATTTAGAGTAAAATATAAGTAGATTAAATTTTTTATTTTCAATATCTTATTGAAAACTAACATCCAAATAACCATGAATTACTAGTTTATCTCTTTTATAGACTAGAAAAACGTTCTTAATTTTTCTTAAGTATTTAAGAATATTTTTAATTATCTTCCAGTGACTCTTACTTGGATTAGATTGGTATTTACTCATTATTCTTAAAGCATAAAATACATCTGGTCTTGTATATATCATCGCATACATTATAGATCTTATATCTAAAGTATGTTGAGTCATTTCCATAATATATCTCTCAATTTGTGTTTTAAGGCACATATCTTTGGAGAGACGTATCATATACGAAATAAGTATTCTCTTTTAAATTCTTCCATGCTAAACCATTTTAGTATCTTATCGATGTATGTGTATTGAGAAAATACAACAAACCTTTTTAGATTTATCTTTTTAGATATTTATTCTTAGTATATAGGTTGCTTCTCTCATATCCTTTATGGAAAAATTCTTGGACAATCAGATATTTACTAACTAGAGTAAATAAATGTGGTTTCCTATTAGTAATATGTTGTTTACATATAAGCTTTATATAATGACAAGTCTCATCTAAATTTTTTTATAGAATTAAATTATTTAATTATCTCATCAAAATGGATATTCCAACTCTTTGATATTTGCTTAAGTTCATAAATGAATTTTTATAGCTTGCATACTTTATTAGCAAATTTTTTAAATTAAAAACTTTCAATATGTGTTATAAACACATCTTCTTGAAGATTCTCATTCAAAAATATAATTTTGATATCTGTTTGTCAAATCTTATAATTATAGTATGTAACTATAGCAAGCAAAATCTTTGTAGATTTTGACATGCCAGCAAGAAGGTTTCATCAAGTTCAACCTATTCATCTTTGTTTGTAAACTTTGGTAACTATTATAGATTATATATGTTTGTACATTGCTATCCATATTAATCTTTATCTTAAAAACCCACTTATATTCAACATGTTTTATCCCTTCAAGTAGATTAGCCAAGTCTTATACCTGGTTGGTATACATGTAATCAATTTCATATTTCATGGTCTCAAGATATTTTTTAGAATCAATATCAGATATTGGTTCCATGTAATTGGTAGGCTCATTAAGTATAAGCAACTCATCATTTTCTGCTTCTATAAGAAGTTCATATCTCATTAGTGCATGACATGTCCTACCAAATCTATAAAGTTCTTATGTTTTTTTAGCTTTAGGCTGAAAATAAAATATTATAGCCTAAGGTTTAGGTTCTATTTAGATGTCAGTTCATGGTTATTGAACTTCTTTAAGTTTTATTTTCCTCTCACTACTCCTTTCAAGAACAAATTCTTTCTTTTGAAAGGTAACATATTTTGAGACAAATATTTTTTCTCAATAGGATGATATAAATAATATCCAATAGTTTCTTTTGGATATCTCATAAATTTATATTTATTTGACTTAGCTTTTAGCCTTTTCAGATACAATATGCTTCATATAAACGTCACATCTCAAAACTTTTCCGTCTCTTAACATTTCATATCTCATATAAAGTCTTATTAAAAGATTTTGATGGAACCCTATTTAAAAGGTAAGTAGTAGTTTGTAGGGCATAACCCTAGAAAAAGAAGTTGGAAGGTTTGTATAACTTATCATGGATTACACCATATCCAATATGGTGCAATTTCTCCTTTTAGAAACCTTATTATGTTGTGGTGTTCTATAAGGTGTCCATTTTGAGATAATCACATTCTCTTTTAAATAATCTTGAAAATCTTGGTGAAGTATTCACCGCATTTATTCGATTAAAGTATATCGATACTCTTTTCAATTTGTTTTTCAACTTTATTTCTGAATTCTTTGAATCTTTCAGATGATTTAGATTTTCATCAAATATATATGATCATATCTTATCAATGATCAAACATGTATATTCATGTATGGAACAAATCGTTACTGGTCCATATACATCTATATATGTATTAAACCTAATAATGCATTAGATCTTTCACTCTTTCAGTAAAGGGTGTTTTGGTCATCTTACTCAATAAACAAACTTTACAAGTTTCATATGATTCATAATAAAAAGGATCAAATATCCTTCTTTATATAACTCGGTGATCCCTGTTTCATTGATATGACAAGAACCGAATTCCTTGCGATGGATGATTTCAACTTTTGAAATTTGAAAAAAAAAGAATCCAGTCAATTTTTTATTGTATCAAATCATTCATATACGTGTAGATATGGATAAGATCTAGATTTTATAACATATAGAGATATAGGTTTTTTTATATGGATCCATTTGGTTCGTTTGATTTTTGCTCGAGCCGGATGATGAAAAATTATCATGTCCGGTTCCTTCGGAGGATGGATTTTTAAGTATTCACCTATCCCAATAACAAAAAAACCTGACTTGAATGATCCTGTATTAAGAGCTAAATTGGCTAAAAGAATGGGTCATAATTTCCCTTATGTAACACGTTGGGATTATTTAGCTACTATGTTTACAGAAGCGATAACAATAAATGGACCGAAACAGTTGGGAAATATTCAAGTACCTAAAAGAGATAGCTATATCAGAGTAATTATGTTGGAGTTCAGTCGTATAGCTTCTCATCTCTTATGGCTTGGCCCTTTTATGGCAGATATTGGTAGGCAGACCCCTTTCTTCTATATTTTTAGAGAAAGAGAGTTAATATATGATTTATTCGAAGCTGCCATTAGTATGAGAATGATGCATAATTATTTTCGTATCGGAGGAGTAGCAGCTGATCTACCTCATGGCTAGCTAGATAAATGTTTGGATTTCTGCGATTATTTTTTAACAAAAGTTGCTGAATATCAAAAACTTATTACACGAAATCCTATTTTTTTAGAACGCATTGAAGGAATAGGAATTGTTAGTGCAGAGGAAGCAATAAATTGGGGTTTATCAGGACCAATGCTACGAGCTTCCAGAGTACGATGGGATCTTCGTAAAGTTGATCATTATGAGTGTTATGATGAATTTGATTGGGGAGTCCAGTGGCAAAAAGAAGGGGATTCGTTAGCTTGTTATTTAGTCCGAATTGGTGAAATGACGGAATCCGTAAAAATTCTATAAATAATATGGATATTGATTATCTAATTTGTTCTTTTTGCAATTTATATTGAACTTGGGCATTTCAAGATCAGGTATATACAAACCATTTGTATAAGTACTAGATCCATAACAAATATCATTATTATAGAAGAAACAACATTTGCCCTTAATAACAATTTTAAATCCATTTAAAAATAGATACAATGTTTCTAAAATGTATTAGAATAAAATAACAATTATCAAGCTCTACTATCAGTCTATTTGACAAAGTTAATGCAACAACCTTTGATTCATTACTAACTCTTAGGTCTACTTTTCCTTTATTCAATCACAAACACACATGAAGTAGAAGCTTCAATAAGCTTTTTAGCCTTCACTGTTGGAAGATAATCTTTATAGTTCCTTCTATAGTGGTTTTCCTTGCCATAATAATGACAAGTACCTTTATGATTCATGATGCCCCATGTAAGCTTCTACATTTGGAATGCAAGACTAAGTTCACACTTAACTCGTGATCTATGATAAAGCCCTGTTGGCTCAATTTCTTAAAATAGTCAATCATTCTCAACACATAGGTGTTCACCAAAAAACTCTATCATCTTACAATGAAACAATTCCTTAAAGGTCTCATACCTCTCAATTATACTAGCTACATCAAACAATTTTTTAAGATGCATAATTATTATATAAACATTCATATTCCAATGTTGTGTTTGAAGTTTAAGTGACATGTTGGCTAACATCACATAATTAGCCTGCTCATCATCATCAATATGACATTGATATTCACTTTGTACTTTGTTATCAGTGTCCTCATCACAGATAAGAAGAATTTGAGTTTCAATAACCTATAACTTTCTTTGTTGTTTGAGAACAATTATCACATTTCGATACCTGTTAAAGAAGTTTGGTTTAGTCAATTTATTAGCATCAAGTATGTTATGTAGAGATATATTTATTTTACTCATGATAATCTATCAACATATTCATACAAAGATAATGAGTATTGGTATCATGCATAAATATTTATAACCATATTTAGATAAAAACTTTAATGATAATTTGGTCTTCTACTACTTTCCTGCAAATTAATAAAAATCACTATTAATTCAGGAAATTTCGCTTAGATCTCTTAGTGAGCTAAGATCCCATTTAATTTATATGATCTTAAGTAACTCAAAAAATAAATTAAATTAGATAGATAACATAGCTTATCAATTACATATTTATATAACTTCTAGATTAATTAGGTGACAACTCTCTGAAACATATCATATGTGTTTCACCTAACTACTTCCCCTAATCTTATGCGATCATAAGTAACTCATCCAAATCATATAAGTTAGTTAAGTAGGACTCGATTTTATAACATTAAACATATTTAATTAATGGTAATCTTGAGCAACTCAATAAGTTATCCATGAATATAACTCTGGTTTTATGCATATAAAATCAGAAGACAACAAATCATGTTCTCAATATGTACTTAATATTTTAATGAGGGATTAATTTTTTTGATTAAGTCTCATTCCATGGCATTAGTGATATATCATACATAACAATTATATATAAACATACAACCCTAACATGCCGTTCTAATTTGATGATTATGTACATATTTAAACTAATTTCATCGAGCCATTAAAGGAAATTTGGTGGTCAAAACCTAGGTAGTTGTTGCAAATATTCATAAGTCTTTTGTGAGCACCATGGTTCTAGCCTTTTTCATCGTTCTTTTGTCATCTTAGATTACAAAATAATTTTTTCTATCTAAATCCCTACATTTCTGAATAATTGGTTCAAGGTTGGGTTACCACAAACAACAAACCGTTCAAGTGTCTAACCTTCAACAGTAATCCACACGAACCATTAGTGAGAAATCTCATAAACCCTTTTAGAAGAGAGGGATTGGTATACCTTTGAGTGATAGCTCTTTTCTTTTACATTTTAGGTATTTTTTTATTGTACCAGATATAAATCACAATCCTAAATAAAATAGGATTAAACAAATTAATTTATTAACAATTCAACAATTGATTTATTTGTATTAGAAGATCAAGTATAATGTCTAGCAACCTATCATGATCCCTAAATATTTAGAAAAGTCATAATTGGTATGACTTAACTTTCAGTGATCAATTTCTCAGTGTAATTATTATCCCTTTATCAACAATGTTTTATTGTAGACATTATAGCATGAAGTGTGTTTACTCTGTCAAATCATGTTTATTCTCAATACCTTAGTCATTGATTATTTGAATAAGATTTGATACTTTTTTCAAATCTCATTCCACCTTGCGCAAGGATTTACAACCAATACTATTTAAGAACAGATGAATAATTTTCATTAATTCATCTAGGATGATGAATCTTCTGTTAATTACTTAAATACCTTCATATAAGGTATATTATACTCAATATCTACTCATTTGTTACCCTTGATTAGGACAATGTATGGTAGAATCAAAACATAACACTCCTTTAATAAGATAACTTCGTGATCTCAAGTATAAGAATCACTTACATAGTCGTCATATGAGCTTTTCCATAGATACAAATTATCTCTCTATATGAAATTCTCATGATGATCAATTTAGTGTACATGTCATCTGATAAGCACCTACATATTAGTTCTAGGTATCTCTTATACCTCAGCTTATGAGAACAATTGTTTCCTTTCATAAAAGAAAGATCATAATATGTATGAGTCTCAACAATTCTAATTAATGTTCAATCTTAATCAAGAATTGACTAGGAACATTTAGAAACAATGCTTTGATGTATTAGGAAACTCATAATTATAACTTTATAATTTTCTTTACAAAGCATTTTGGCCCAAGAACTTATTTTTACTTTAGATTCATTAAGAAAATATTATGTTCATTACTAAAATATTTGGTGAATATTAAAGATAAATAAACCTTTATCAATAAAATATATATATTTATATGAACAAAGTCAACATCACTTGTAACCAACTAATTGGTTGCATGGCATAAACACTAACAATGCAAGCTTCAGTTATTGTTACTGATAAATCTTCAACTCTAGAAGGGAACGAGAAATCTGTGTTTTGAGAAGGAATGGTCATAAAAGGGTGAGAACTTAGGAGTTCATTTTGTTATGTATGAGAAGAGGACTATATAGCCAAGAAATGTGTAATATTTCTCCCAATAATGGTTGTCATGGAAGTAGGACTATGCTAAAAGAAGTTTAAATGTCCACTTAAAGTTTAAAAAAAAACCTTCACACGTGAGCTTGATTCTAGTAGCAATAAAA
The DNA here is from genome assembly GCF_951802175.1 of Populus nigra. NCBI lineage: Eukaryota > Viridiplantae > Streptophyta > Magnoliopsida > Malpighiales > Salicaceae > Populus > Populus nigra. Next base: position 12,410,081 of record NC_084858.1, on the reverse strand, counting down.
ACCCGAGAAAATAAATGAATGCTTACTTTCAATGTTTTCATGTGTAGCCCTGTTGAGTTGAAATAAGCATGGTTATTTTGGAAAAGTTCAAGTCATAATAGCATTGAACGAAAAGTTTTTTTTATCATATGGCTAGTCTTTTTTGCTTTTATTTTCCTATAGACTTTCAACATCATTTATTTTGTTGCTATATTGTCTTATAAGATGCGGTAAAGATGCGGTAATACCTTAAATTCTCAAGCTTTAAGGAATTAAGACTATGGGTGAAGTTGGGCATATTAAAAATTTGAGTAGGGAGGCTTAAGCTTGTTATCCTTTTTTTTTTTTTTCTGCAAACAAATAGTCTATGGTTATCATTTTACTCATGCTTTCTTTTTTTAATAATAATTACATGCTAGTAAATGTAGATTTACTATCGCTTTATAATAATAAAAAATTGTGAAAATTATTATTTTAATGAAATCTCCAATTTTTAGGGAATAATGTAAATTATTTTGTTAAAACTTTTATTCTGACAAAATCTCTTACTTTTAGAGATTAAATAAAAAATTTCGTTAAAACTTTTACTATGATGAGATCTTTTACTCTTAATTGAGGATTAATGTCAAAGATTTTGTTTAAACTTTTATTCTAAAAAAATCTCTTACTTTTAGGGATTAATATAAAAATCTTGTTAAAACTTTTATTTTGTTGAAATCTCTTATTTTTAGAAATTAAAATCAATTTTTTAGATGTCTCCTATATTTAGGTACCGGCCAATTTTTAAATAAATCATGAATAATCTTATAATATAATTAATATCATATACAAATTTAGAAAAACGCAAAACAAACATAACCTTTCACCGGAAAAGATACAATAATGGTGGTGTCTACTTTTAGAAATTAACATAAAATATTTTGTTAAAACTTTTACTATGACATAATCTTCTACTCTTAATTAGGGATTAATGTCAACCCCTGATGAGTAAACAAAGCTCTTATCCTGGTTTATGGTCAAGTTCGAAAGCCTAGAAAATGTATCCAAAACTCCCCTAAGAATTCTCAAAAAACCCAAGTCAACATGACAGAACATCATAAGATCATCAACAAAGTATAAGTGTATGATATGGTTCTATTCACTAATGGAACTTAAACCGCACATCTCAAGTAATCTCTCTAATAATACACCCCAAACCCTCTATGGCTAAGACAAAGAGATAAGGGGAGAGAGGGTCACCCTGCCTAGTACCTCTGGAAGACCTGAAAAAACCAAATGTAACAACCCTAACTTTTAAAACATTATACACATGGATAGGAGGATAAAAAAAGAAAATCCAAGGAATTTTTTTTAAGATAAACAAATATTGAATTACTCACATCAGTAGGTTCACATTATATAATTTAAGTAATAAAAAATCTATTACACAAGTTAAACAAAATAAACTATTATACAAATTTACTCATACAAGTCACAATTTATGGTTAAACATTTGAAAAGGGATTTCTCTATTACTTTATTAACCAAAATGAATACACAAAAGCAACACCAAATGTATAAATTAGAAGGTATGCAGATAAGATAAACCTGCATATAAATTTATAAAAACACTATAAAGTTGATTTAACAATTTAATATATTTAATAATTCATTACACTACACTAACAATTTCTCTTTTTAACAAGTTCACTATCCAGGGTTCTGATTCCAATTAATTCAATAATAGATTTTAACAATTACCCATTTAACAAAGCACGAGTTCTAAACCAGGAAACTGATTCAACAATCATCCATTCCCAGGGTACCAGTCTTATCACTAGGAAGCTGGTCCAACTAATAGCCCATTCACAGGGCACGAGTTCCAAACCGAGAAACCTGTTCAACCAATCACCTATTCCTAGGGCACCGATCCTATCACTGGAAAGCTAGTCAAACCAATAGCTCATTCACAAGGCCCTAGCCCCAAACCAGGAAACTAGTTCAACCAATTGCCCATTCCTAGAGCACCCATCCTATCATCAAGAAGTTGGTTCAACCTATATCCCATTCATAAGGCACCTATCCCAAATTAGAAAATTAGTTCAACCAATTACCCATTCTTAGGGCACCAATCTTATCACCAGGAAGTTGATCCAATCAATAACCCATTCGCAAGGCACCAGTTCTAAACCGGAAAACTGGTTCAACCATTAATCATATATAAAATATGCATAATAAAAAAAACCAAAAATTCAGACATGCATAATAAAATTCAGAATGCTCTTAAATAAATGTTTAAAGTGTTAAGCACCTACCTGAAATTTGTGCTTTGTTGGTCGTTCTCTACTGTTGTTTGGTTCCCATAGCCTCACCTATACCAATAGGTGCACTAGATTAAGTTCAAGCTACAATCATATACATACACACTCACTTTACAATCTATTTCCTCAATAATTCAACATTTTCAGTCAAACACATCTCTAAACGAGAAGTAACAATTTATGACTTTCAGATGGTTCAATATAAGTGTCTTTCAATTCTGTTCGGTATTTTGGTCATATGCAGAGCTCCAAGACTTGATTTTATAGAGGGTTTTAATTTATAGAAAATTAAAACATATATCTATGACTATGATGCACATGAATAAACCCTGTTTTTCCATCTACATACCTAAATTCATAATTTTCAGCAGCACGGAAACTTGTCCTGCTGATTTTTGTTTAGAACCTTTGTTGTTTTTTATTTTATATCTAGCTTTTTGTAACTCCAATTTAAGCAAGGTCAGTTGTGTTTAAAAGGTAACACCCATGTCTATAACATTGATGAGTAAAATTATTTCAAATTCTATCATCTTAAGGTCTAAATCTTAGTGAAAAACCGAAATACAAACTGTCCTTTTTTTTATTCCTAAGTTTAACAAGTATCTTCTTGTTTCCCATGCCTTTTTTCCATCATTTTCAGCACCCATCAACATATAACACCTTCATATATTATCATTTAACATAATCTAAACCCATCAATCTCATTAAATACATTATTTTAAAATGAAAATTTTCTCTACTAGCCTATTTTCCATCCACCAACTATATCAAATGTCAACATCTCACCATCTATATCAAATATCAATATCACACCATGTAAACACAATTTCATATTCAAATTTCATAACCCATAAACCTCTACTAAAACAATTTTCAACAACTCAATCATTCAAGAAAAACATAAAACAAAATAAACTAACTATTAACAGAGTTTATTACCTCTTATTCAAAAAAATTATGAAGTGAAACTTGGAAACCCACACATTTTTCTTCCCCTTTTATTTTTTTCCCAAACCGTCTCCTCTCTCCAGCCAATCTTTTGGTTTTCTCATATTTTTCTTCTTAACTCCCCCTCCTAACACTTAGTGTGTATTTAGTATTGTGGTAACTTTTGTATTTGTGGTTTAAAAATAGTAAATTTTAAAAAATCACTTTTAGTGTGATTGGTTTGATTAAAATACATGTTTGATTAAAATTATGGTTGAAGTTATTGTCTAGCAAAAAGCATATTCAATATGTTTTAGTTAAAACTGTGGTTAAACTGATGTTATAATAAAATGACCAAAAAGGACTCGTAGTAATTTTTTATTTTGCAATTGTAATCTAAGCTTTGTGATTTACATCTCATCAAGAAATCCATTCAAACTTGCCAAAAAAATTGATCTTTTGTTGCTGGAATCAAGCATGCTTGATGTAGATCTATACAAATGCAAACTCTCCAAACTCTTAAAGACAATTTGTAGCTTTTTTGTTTATACAATTGTTTCTTTAACTAAGAAAAATTTCAAATGTTGTTTTGGTCTATGTGTTTTATCAACAATAAAAAAGAAACAAGTAAAAAAAAAAAATTCAGAATGAGTGGTTCACTGGAAGCATGTAAAAGTTGCTTCACCAAAAACTGAGGTGAAACCTCATTTATTGGCGAGTCGCATAAACCAAACTATAAGTTTATTTTGTAACCAAACACCATGCAAATGAGGTTGGGCAAAAATGCAACAGCTATTGCCAAAACAAACGGTCCTTTAGATTGCTTAATCTAGCTTTTTGTAAGTTTGGAATGAATTTGCAAGGTTTTCCTCTAAAATATTTTTTTCTCTCTCCTTTTTCTTTCTTGCCTTGGCCGGCCAACACTCTAGGAATTTCTACAGATTTCTTCTCTATTTATAGCAATAAGTTTCCTTATTTGCATCTTGCCTCCTCTCACTTTCTTTATTTTCACATTAGTCCCTCATGTTAACTAAACTTCCATATTAACCCCTTATATTTTATCTTATTTTTAGATTGACCCCATCATTTTTTTTATTTATACATTGGCCCCAATATTTCTCTTATTTATACATTCGCCCATGAATTCCTTCTCTTACTAAACTCTTTAGTTCTTTATTATTGTTTTCAATTTTATTTTTTATCATATAAACTCCTAATTAATTCCATTGAACCCTTCCACTCATCAATTATATTAATATTTATGAACTTCAATATTTTTTTCATACTAGGGTTTACACGACAATTCAAACTAAAATATCTTTTATTTCGACGGAACATAATTCCTCTCACCACATTTCCATTTAATTGCTTGAACCCTGCCTTTTCATATGGAAACAACTATAACATCCCGAGGAGGTTAAGTTTGGCATCCATTGGTTTCTTGTCCACGTTTTCCAATAGATGTTAGATGCTACATCATAATACACCCAAAGATGCCAGGGAGACCATTTGCTCTTGTTTAATTATGATTTAAAAGCGTCCATGGATTATCGATAGAACTTTGCTTCAGCCATAAACACTAGCCACTTGTACTTACATAATTAGTAGAGCAGGAATTTTACCTTTTCATCTCAGTGGAATTTTGTTTCTATATGAGGTGATCTATGGGGCTCCACGATATCGTAACTATCTAGCTACCTATCTTTCTAGAAACCTTTCCGTGATATCTTCTAGGTTTTGTCAAAAGGATAAACATAGTCGTCAAGGATTTTAACTTTTTCGGAGCTCGAACTTGGCTGTCTGCAAGTTATCACTAAACACATGGATGGCTGATGTTGTGCCAAGAAAATTAGGTAATTTGAGAGGTTGAATTCAAAGAATTAGAGGTATACTTAACACACATTAAGAGATGGCCATAAGGAGAAGACATTGCTTTCCACTTCTTTTTCGCGCTATCAAATCAAGCTTTTCTTAGTATGATCTTCGAGTTCTTTAACAAGATCTTGAATTCACTCTATAAATGCATCTTTCATACCTTTATACTAATGAAATAATTTCTGTTAACTATCATTACCTATATATAGGCATTTACCACATAGAAAATTAAGTCTAACCAATTAATTTATGCCCTAATGTTCTAAAAATGCTAGTTATAGTCATCCCAAAAGCCAGATATGTAGCTTAGGTGACTCATCTAGGTCGACTGTTTCGGGCATATTTAAATACCCCATTACCTTATTTGGCATCCTAGAACCTTCATCAGCTATTAAAATACACATCATTTACATTAAACAATTTCTAAAGCATGCATTTAAGGATAGTTTATGTCAACAGATGGTGTAATGGCATTGGAGCACAAGCTGTTTTCGAGGAAACAACAGCAACCCACTAACTTTCTTTTATCGCTAAATAAAGATTATGCTGTCTACAATCTCATTATCAAAGCTAGACAACAAACATTCTAGCTTGAGTTAAGATATGGAATCAATCAATAATGTTGGAGGCTGGATTTATGCTGATGATATACTGTACGGTATCATAGATTTAGTAGAGACAATTGTACACTGCTGATTGGCGAAGAGAGGGAGCTGGGTAAGCATATGGTAACACATGGATTCAGATTATAGGAGGGAAGGAATGATTGCACTGAGGAACCTGAAGCCAAAATAATGGTGGAAGACATTAGTGCTCATGAGATCATCATTTTAATTTGTAAAATAAAATTGAGGATTCTAGCTGCATGACTGATTGAGGAGGTATATATATAGGGGAAGACTATATGCACGTTTCATGCAAATTTGAGACAACATACAGTTTTGGACAAAAGTAAAGCAACATAGTAGCAATGATGGGTAGGGGAATTGCTGAGCAAGGGTGGAGGAAGGGTCCTTGGACTCCTGAAGAGGATAAGTTGCTTAGTGAATATGTGAGCTTGAATGGTGAGGGAAGGTGGAGTTCTGTTTCTAGGTGTTCAGGTAAGCTCTCTTTCTAGGCTTGATGTTTGGCAAATGTAATCACAGCAAACATCACCACTGGCTTGCTATATCAAAGGGGGAGAGATAAAAACAAGAAAGCCACTATAGCTATTAGTAAATTAATTATATACATACACTCTTAATTTTTGGGTGGGAGAGGCAAAATTTAGAGTTTATCATTCATTGGTAGACACTGATCATGCTTTCAGCTTTTGATATTATAAATCAACGCACGTACTAGCTATGTGCATACTTTGGTTGAAAAGAGTAATTTTCTCATTAATTGTTAATTTTAGTGCTTAAACTTTGACTTATTATTGGTTTTACCAGGCTTGAATAGGAGTGGAAAGAGTTGCAGACTGAGGTGGGTGAATTACCTTAGACCAGGACTTAAGAGAGGCCAAATAACACCACAAGAGGAAGGCATCATTATTGAACTACAAGCTCTCTGGGGCAACAAGTAATGCATTTTGTATCCCCCCCTTTATAAAATCTTTCTTTCTTGGTTTTTTTTTTCCTGTCTATTTTCATTTCTCTATAAACTATTATTAATAGTCCATACATCACCAGGTGGTCAACTATTGCTAGATACTTGCCTGGTAGAACAGATAATGAGATAAAAAACTATTGGAGAACCCATTTCAAGAAGAAAGATAAATCCTCTCAGAAACAAGAAAAGCGAAAAGCTCTGATTCTCAAACAGGAAGTGCAGCAGCAGCAGCTAGAAGCAGGTGAAATGAAAATGGTCAACACCATTGATCATGTTAAGATGCATGAAGCACAAGAAATGTATTTCATGTACCACAATTTGGAGGATCAATGCTCGCCTGTGATGACTCAAGATGTCGCATCTTGGGCAGACTTTGTTGTTGAGGATTATTATGGACTATTAGGGGGCTTGTGGAACTTAGATGATCATCCACAAGGTTAAATTACTCATACAAGTAACTGAAATAAGATATCCATGCAAAATCAAGCAACAACTTGTTCTTTTGGATAGGACTCAAAGAATATTTACAGTAGAGGGTACAATTTCTAATAATGGTTAGAAAATGTTGATGGTGACATATTTTACTCATGTCTAACTTGCTTAGAGGATGTTGAAACATTATTTTTATGAGAATTTAATAAATGATGATGAACTTTTATTAAAGATTGTGGGTTAGATTTATCTGTAACTCTACAATTATATAGATGTTGCTGTTTACTGATATTTCTTTGCTTTACAAGTCTTTCAACTATATTTTTTATCTCACTAAAATTTAGTGGGGGAATAAGAATGTCCTCTCCACCAATATTGTTTGCTTTGAATTGATTTTCTCTCTAGACTTCCTAACATAATTTTTTATATATACAAAATCCTCCTAAGAATAATCTGAATGATTTAAACTTGAAGAAATGAAGAACAAGAGAGAAAAAGTGTAAAGTTTTAATATGAGGAATGTGAGATGAAGCTTGGCTTTGTGCTTTGAGCCATACGTCAATATATTATATTTATAGATATACATTGTAACTATAAGTTGGTAAAATACAAAAACGAACTCATTCTAAAGAGAGGGCACAATATTAGGAGGCTCAGTCAAATTGCTAATATAATGGATATTGCAATCTGTTGTTGCTGCATATCCTTCAAGATATTGTTGTTGCATATCTAGTTGCTATCATTCTCCTAGAGTATCTGATGATCTAACATCCCCCTTCAAATTGATGAGGCGCGAACAAACCATTAATTTGTGCTTCAAAACTTGAAATCATTGAGCAGATTGTCCTTTTGTAAAAATATCAGCTACTTGATCAAGCGTCAAGATGTGTTGGACCTTGATATCACGATTGCAGACTTTCTCTTGAATAAAGTGGTAATCTATTTCCACATGTTTTGTTTGAGCATGGAACACTAGATTTGATGTTAAAGCAATTGCACTAATGTTGTCACACCACAGAGTTGGTGTGGATGAAATACAAATACCAACTCTTTGAATAACATTCGTATCCAGTATAATTCAGTAGTAGCTAGATCCATTGAACGATATTTTGCCTTTATACTAGAGCGGGACACAATATGTTGTTTCTTAGAACTCCAAGATACTAAGTTACGACCCAAGAACACTCCATAACCGCTAGTGGACCTTCTATCATCAGGATTGCCTACCCATTTGGAGTCACAGTATTTATGAATGTCAAGGAAAGAAGGAGTGTAGTATAAACCATCATTGATTGTTCCTTTCAAAACGTAGAACCCTTTTCATAGCCTACCAATATGACAACCTTGGTTGATGCATATATTGACATAATGGTTGACAGCATATGTTATATCCGGTCTTATGATTGTGCAATACTGTAAAGCCCCTATAATATGTCTATAATTTATGGGATCAGATAGCACTTCACCATCAAAGCTAGATAGCTTTGTACCTAAAACAGTATGAGAGGTAAAAGGCTTGGCTCTAACCATTTTGGTGCGATGTAATAGATCACAAATATATTTGGTTTGACGTAAATGAAGGCCTTGTGAATTTCTATCAGCTTCCACACCTAAAAAATAAGATAATGAAACAAGATCTTTGACATGAAAAATGCTCTGCAGGCTTCAGATTAGAGTATCAATTTTGATGGAGCTTGAACCGGTGACCAAAATGTCATCTACATAGATTAAGACAAAAAGTTTTGTGTTGTCAGTATGTAAAGCGAACAAAGAGTAGTCATTTATTAATTTTTTTGAACCCAAGTTCAATGAGATGCTAAGATAAACGTTGAAACCATACTCCTGGAGCTTGTTTGAGGCCATACAAAGATTTGTGTAATCTTCAGACAAAATCAGGTTTTGTATCATCAATAAAGCCCCATGGTTGTTCCATAAACACTTCTTCATCAACTACCCCCCTTGGTTTTATAGACCTTTTAAAAATTTATACAATTTTAATTTATAGAATTCAGAATTTCTATGCTATGATGTAATTATGAATTGATATTGTATTTAATGGGATTATGTACTAATATTTTTATGAAAATAATACATTGAGACAGTGGATATAGATTGGATAGACATCGTAAATGTTTGGAATGAAATGAGATTGTGCATGGGAAATTTGATGAAATAGTTAAATTAGGTATGTGATCATCACCCGAATTGTATTTAAATAGTGTTGATTTTGTTTGTTTTTTATTGTCAATATTTTGTTAGATCAATAAATACATATTGTATGTTAGAAGAATAACATAAAGAAAAAAATACAAAAAAAAGAAAGATATAAAGGTACTAATGTGTTGAATTTATTAGCATCCATGAGGGGATGACTAAATTTATTGGTATCCATAAGGGGATGGCTGAAATTATTAGCATTCATGAGGGGATGGCTGGATTTAATGGCATCCGTAAGGGGATGGTCTGATTTATTGGCATCTATGAGGGGATGGCCAGATTTATTAACATCCGTTAGGAGATGGCCGAATTTTATTGGCATCCATGAGGAGATGATTGGATATATTGGCATTCATAAGGGAATGGCCAAAATGATTGGCATCCATAAGGGGACAGTCGGATTATACTTAGTGTTCATAGAATCAGTGACTAAGAATAAGATATGTAATGATACTTGGTGACCGTGATATTAGGATTAAGGATAAGAAAGGAACGATACTTAATGATCATAGTATCGGTGACTAAGGATAGAATATAAATTGATAGTTGACGATCAATTATCGGTATCTAAGAATATGGAAAGTGTTGATGTTTAGCCGCTAAAAGAATGATGACCAAGGAAATGAACTATGATTTGATTAATCATAGGATAATGATGTAGGTTCTCCTTTCCCTATACTTCTATTTAAGTTGATAAGTCATTTAAATTAAATTGTGGACAATAAAGGTTACTTCCTAGTTGTACCTAATAAAAAGGGAATTTATATTGTTGTCTCATTTTTTAATGGAAATCATTGTGTTGTTATTTACAATAAATAAAAATCTGTGTTGTTTCCAATAAATGGAAATTATTATGTTTTTGTTTCTAACTGGGTAGAAACTATGGTGTTGTTGATTCTAATAAATGGAAACTATTGTGTTGTTATTTCCAAGTGAGTGGAAACTATGGTGTGTAGATTCCAAATAATAGAAACTATTAAAACTATCTTGATTGTACAATGAAAACCATTGTGTAATAAGATGAACCAATGATTAAGAATGTATATGATAGAGGGGTTGATTGGCAACTAAAGATTTAATATTGTTTGATGCGCTACTAAGTTAAAACAAATGTTAAGGGGGTGATAATGTAATAAACAATTATGATACCTAGAAAATGAAAAATATGGTAATGTTACAAACGAATTATGTCAAATGATGATGGTGATGTGTAAATTGAGACTAATATACATGGTTACTTCAAGGATTGTACCCAAAAAAATTGGTAACTAAGGAAATGAAATATTAATTAGTTGATTGAAGAATCGAAAATTGAGTTGCTACGTAGTGATGTGTAATCGGTAACCTCAGAATTAAATGTATTACATAATTCGTCATAAAGACAACATCGAAAGTGACAAATATGAACTTGGACACCATAAGAGCTAGTGTGTAATATGATATGTATATAATGTAATCGATATTAAAAGAATTTTGGATAAGCATATTGATCTTTTTCTTTATGGAAACCACATCCATCTATTTTATGGCTAGTTGTTAAATTGTAATCTTATTCTATTTGCAATAATGAGCATAGATATTGTCATATGAGTTGAGATATTATTAAACTTGAGTTGAATGTGTTGAAAAATGGTGTTAAAAGTTTTAATAGACATAATGATTCCTTTCCCTCATGAAAAATCATGAGCATAAGTTTTCTTGATGACTAATAACTCTCATTATATTATATATGTTGCAGGTCTATGTCACAAAGTGGGTCAATGTTGATTGTGTCATTTCATTGTTTATAATTTTGTTAAGTACTTACTTTATGTACAATGAATTCTTATAATTGTGTTATAACTTCACCTGGAAATGTACTAATTGGTATAAGTGTACTCCCAGCATTCGATAATTAAGTTATAGTATCTTTTAAAAGCCATTTCTAATCAAGCAAGTTGAACTGATAAATGGTGTTTTCAAAATGCAAAGGAACTTTTTCATAAGAATCATGACAATGCAAACAAAGCTACTCCTATTATTCATGCTAACAAAAAGGTGCTAAAAAAAAGAATTTTTTCTCAAACAAAACCTCGAGTTTTCACTCGAGCCTCTTGCTTTGAAACCTAAAAAAAATGTCACTTCATCATGTTCCTTCACCAATTTCAATCTTGCTTGAATAAAAGATCAAATTATCTTTTTTTCCTTAAATATCAAACCCTTTGGGAATTGTAAGAAATTCAAAAAAAAAATGTTTTAAGCTTACATCGGATAAATTTCTGTCTTAAAAATGCACTAATTCATTTGAGCCATGAATAGTAAAATTTTGAGCTAATGCTTCCTCTCAAACTTTACCCTGAAAATTCTCAAACTTTACCTTAGTGTTGAATGACATGTCTTAGGATTACAATCAAAGAAACACTTTCAAACATACATCTCATGATTTCTTTACAACAATTGGACTTGAATGGATATGATACTTAAAATTTACGACTTGATTCCAAAGCAAGAAAGCAATTTTCAAACAAAAAAAATCGTTGTCCGAGTTTGCAAAGACCTTGACAACAATGACATTGACACTTCTCATATTCAGTGTGGACAATCCAAAGAAAAATTAGAAGATGGTCCATATAAGAAAAGGAAGGTAATTCATCTAATTGAGAAAAATCCAAGACATCATCATCCATCATTTGTGAAAAAATCTAAATATTTTTCACAACACGGACAGGTTACCTGATCACAAACCATAGGGTTGGCGACCCATACAAAGACCATTTATAGAAAATCCTAATTATTTTACACACCACGAGCAAGTTACCTAATCACGAACCATGGGCTAGTCACCCAAACAGAGACAATCCATGAAAAACCTTAATTGTTTTCACACCACGAGAAGGTTATTCAATCATGAATCATAAGATGGTTGCCCAAACAGAGACCATCCATGAAAAATTCTAGTTATTTCACACATGGGTGATTAGTACTTAAAAGTGTATTTTTATCAAGGTTTTATATCATTATTTTGCACTTGAAGTATTAATAACTCCTTAACTAGAGCATGTTTTATAATAATAGGTCTGATAATATAAGATAGCTTTAATTTATATTAAATGCTCATTTTAAATGCAGGCATATATAACAATTCAAAGGATTGATTGATGTGATTAACTATTGAAAGTGAAAGGACAAAGAAAATGCTAAGCTTAGAAAGGAGATACCGATTCAATTCAAATTGGAACACTGTTCAGTTATTGGATCATATCTGGAGCTATAGATCTTGAATTTCAATTTGATTTATATGGATAGAAAGCTAAGAAATAGTCCTACAATGTTTATGAATAGTGGAAGACCCAAATCTGTCATTTTCAAATCCAAAGTTTGGCCATAAAAGAGAAGTCAGAATCTATCCTACAATCCAGCCCGCACACTACTCTGAATTTTACCCATATCTGGAGTTCTAGAAGGCAAAATGATGTGAAATTTGGTGGGTCGAAGGAAAAGACAATTTCCAATAACTTTCATGAAGAAGACCTGCTCCAATTCTGACGGTAACAATGACATTTCATCCAAACAAGAGCTTGAGGGCTATCCACCAGCAGAGTATTTTAGACATATCTCAAGCTTTAGTGCTCCAAATGCTTTGAAATTTGGTGGGTGGAAGGAAAAGACAATTGCCAATAACTTTCATGGGAACATGTTGCCAAATTCTGATTTCATCAATGTCATTTCATCCAGCCAAAATGCTTGAGTGTTGTTGTCTACTAAGTCCACTAAATCAATAGTTGGCCACTACATCAATAATCAATTACCAAATGAATAGTTCTGAATTTTAGCCTATAAAAGAAGGCATTTTCCATTCATTTAGGAATCTTTTTTTTCAGATCAAGATCATGTTCTTGCTCTCTCTCTTTATATTTTTGTAATGCTTAAGTTTTGCTTTCATTAATCTCTTGTTCATGCTTTTCATTTCTTTTACTATACTTAGTTAACTTATATCATGTTTATGTTCTTATATTGTTTATTTATGTTTTTCTTCTTCATAATGTCTAGCTAAGTTAATTATGTCAAGGTGAAAAGGTTTCACTAATGGTGTTAGGATAAGTATAATATAAACTTAACATGGACTTTAATGTTTATATCCAAGAAAGTTTGCTATTAACATGTCTTATCATTTTTATCTTATTAATTCTTAATACCTTGCTTGTTAAATGGTTAATCTAGATTTGTGTTGTATAACACTCGGTACATCAAATACTTGATCCTTCATAGTCTTCGGCCGACATCATTGTTATGAAAGGAATTTGATTTGTTGTCAACATAAGTTAGCATCATGAATACCTGATAAAATTTATAAGTATGGTGTTATGTAAATAAGATGATTAATATGATCATGTTGATAATTTATAAAGAGTTTATACTTTACTTATCTCTAATACTATTAGTGGACCCTCTAATCTTGATATTTTTTTTATCATTGTTTAATCTTCACATTTATCTTACATCTCAAAGTCCTCTTTAACTCATCATCATCATCATCATTGTTGTTGTTGTTGTTGTTGTTGTTGTTCTTATTATTATATAGTTCACCTTCATGTGGTTCGACCCCGGTCTTGCTGGGTTATTTATTACTTTGACACTCCTGCACTTGGGATAAGACATCAACTCTTTAATTGTGTCAAGTTTTTAGCGTCGTTGCCGGGGAGGTAAATTCTTGTATAACTTATAATATTTATTTTATTTTCACTTTTCACTTTTCTTGTATCTAACTTTTGTTTCTTTTGTTTTGTTTCTTTTTCTTTTGTTCTCTTCTTCCTTTTATTCTCTTCCTACACGTGCATGAGAGTTTAGTCACATATATTAAGTGGTAGACTTTATAGGGTATTCTCATCATTTTCAGAAAATATGGCCGAAGAAGATAACCAATCACTTTCATTTCCTCATGCCATGACCAAATAAAGAAAAGTCAATCACAACTTTGAAATCTTTGAAACTTTCAAACAGGTAAGGATCAATATACCTTTGTTAGATGTTATTAAACAAATACCTTCTTATGCTAAATTTTTAAAAGATCTGTGCACTGTGAAGAGAAAACTGAATGTGAAAAAGAAAGCCTTTTTAGCCAAACAAGTAAGTGTCATTCTTCAGAACAATAATTCTTTGAAATATAAAGACCCTGGTTGTCCTACAATTTCTTGCTTTATTGAAGAACATAAAATTGAAATAGCTTTACTTGATCTTGGAGCTAGTGTGAATTTACTTTCATATTCAGTCTTTCAGAGTCTCAATCTAGGTGAGTTAAAACCAACTTCTGTAACTCTTTTACTTGCCGATAGATCTGTAAAAGTGCCTAGAGGAATAGTTGAAGATGTGTTAGTACAAGTTGATAAATTTTTTTATCCTGTGGATTTTGTTGTCTTGGATACACAATCTGTTAAAGCATGTAATTCAATTCCTGTTATTTTAGGACGTCCGTTTCTTGCAACTTCTAATGCATTGATTAATTGTAGGAATGGACTGATGAAGTTATCATTTGCAAACATGACATTGGAGATGAATGTTTTTAACATTTGCAAGCAACTTAGAGATAATAATGATTTACAGGAAGTAGACTTTATTCTGAAATTAGTTTATGATCAATTTCAAACTACTTCTAATGAAATTGAGTTTAATGAATCTAAAGATTTGCAAATGGTTTATTTCCAGAAAGAATCAAAGGCAAGTAATTGGAGACCACAAATTGAAGAATTGCCACCACGATCAATTGAGTCTATACCTTCAAGTGTTCAACATCAAAACCTGATTTGAAGCCGTTACCATTCAATCTCAAATACTCATTTTTGGGAGAAAATGAAACTTTTCTGGTAATAATTTCTTCCAAACTTAATGCACATCGAGAAGGTAAGTTATTACAAACTCTGAAAATGCACAAAAATGTATTAGGATGGACCATAGCTGACATAAAAGGAATTAGTTCTTTGATTTGCACACACAGGATTTATTTGGAGGAAAATGCTAAACCCTCTAAAGAAATGCAACGAAGGTTTAATCCTAATATGAAAGAAGTAGTGAGGAATGAAGTCATTAAGCTTCTAAATAATGGAATCATTTATCCTATTTCTGACAGCAAACAGGTAAGTCCTACCCAAGTTGTACCCAAGAAGTCTGGAGTCATTGTGATAACAAATGAGAAAAATGAGTTAATTCCAACTAGGACTATTACTGGTTGGCACATGTTCATTGACTATAGGAAACTTAATTCAATGACTAAAAAAGATCATTTCCCTTTACCTTTCATGGATCAAATCCTAGAAAGAGTTGCAGGTCATGAATTTTATTGTTTCCTAGATGGCTATTGATTAGTACTTAAAAGTGCATTTTTATCAAGGTTTTATATCATCATTTTGCACTTGAAGTATCAATAACTCCTTAACCAAAGCGTGTTTTATAATAACATATCTAATTATATAAGATACCTTTAATTTATGGTAAATGTTCATCTTAAATGCAGGCCTATCACATAAATGAAAGAATTGATTGATGAGTTGAAGTACTGAAATTGAAATGACAAAAAGATGGCCAAAGAGATGCTGGTGCAGTCCAACCTGGAACACAGTTCGGTAATTGGGTCATATCTGGAGCTGTAGATCTTGGATTGAGGTCCATTTTATATGGATAGAAAGATAAGACATAGGCCTACAACTTTCATGTGGAGCCCAAGATTTAACAAGGCCGTTTTCAAGTCCAAATTATAGCAACAAAGAAGTCCGAATCTGTCCTGCAGCCCAGACACTGTTCAGTGTTCAGCCCATATCTCGAGTTCTAGAAGTCCAAATGATCTCAAATTTTTATCCTGGAAAGATGAGATAATTTCCTAGAACTTTCATGATTGAAGTCTGTCCAAATTATGACGTTATCAATGACATTTTTGGCAGATAAGAAGATAAGAATTGTCACCAAGTCAAGATGTGGCCACCCACTCATCAATTAGTCAACAAATCAATAGTTCCAAATTTTGGCCTATAAAAAGAGGCATTTGCCATGTATTTAGGAATCTTGGTTTTTAGATCAAGATCATGCTCTTGCTTTCTCTCTTTATATTTTGTAATGCTTAAGTTTTGCTTATATTAATCTCTTGCTTATGCTTTTCATTTCCTTTCCTTGTTTATTTATGTTTCTTTCTTTCATTATGTCTAGCTAAGTTAATTATGTCAAGGTAAAAAGGTTACACTAATGGTGTAAGGATAAGTATAATATAAACTCAACATGGACTTTAATGTTGGATACTAACATGTTTTGTATTTGTTATCTTATTCACTTTTAATACTTTGCTTGTTAAATGGTTAATCTAGATTTATGTTGTATAACACTTGGTACAACAAATACTTGGCACTTTCATAGCCCATACTGTATGGTATAACCGACACCTGAGCTATGAAAGGAACTTGATTTGTTGTTAACATAAGTTATAATCATGAATGCCTGAAAACATTTACAAGTATTAGCATTATTCGAATAAGATAGCTAATGTAATCATGTTAACAATTTATAATCTGATTGGAACCTCCTTGTGTGTGGTTTCCAATTGAATAATAAGAGTTTATACTATACTTGTTTGAAATACCATTAGTGGATCCTCTAACCTTGACATTTGTTGTTATCATTGTTTAATCCTTACGTTAATCTTTCATCTCAAAGTTCTCATCGACTTCTTCCTCTTCTTCTTCACTATTATTATTAACACTATTATTATTATTGTTGTTGTTGTTGTTATTGTTGTTATTGTTACTTTTGTATTATTGTTATCTATAATTTATACAATTAACCTCCATGTGGTTCGACCCCGGTCTTGCCGGGTTATTTATTACTTCGACACTTCTGCACTTGGGAGAAGACATCAATCTTTTGGTCGTGTCAGCTATTCAGGTTACAACCAAATTGAAATTGCATTGGAAGATCAAGAGAAGACTACTTTCACATGTCCATTTGGTATTTTTGCATATCGAAGGATGCCTTTTGGATTATGTAATGCATTAGCCACATTTCAAAGATGCATGCTTAGCATATTTAGTGATATGGTTGAACATTTTCTTAAAATTTTCATGGATGATTTTTCTATTTTTGGCAATTCATTTGATGATTGTTTGACTAACTTAGAAAGGGTTTTGAGCAGATGTGAAGAGAAGAATCTTGTGCTGAATTGGGAAAAATATCATTTTATGGTAACAAATGGCATTATACTTGGTCACATTGTTTCATCGAAAGGAATTGAGGTTGACAAATCTAAAATTGAGTTAATTGCCAACTTGTCAACACCAAAATCTGTTAAAGATGGTAGATCATTCTTAGGACATGCTGGTTTTTATAGAAGGTTCATCAAAGATTTTAGTGTCATATCTAAGCCATTGTGTAACCTTCTAACAAAGGAAAATGTTTTTGAATGGACTGAACAATGTAAAAAAGCCTTTGTTAAACTTAAAAGCTTGTTGACTTCTGCTCCAGTCATTCAACCTCCTGATTGGTCATTACCTTTTGAAATAATATGTGATGCTAGTGATTATGTCGTAGGTGTTGTCTTAGGACAAAGAAAAGATAAGAAACCTTATGTGATTTACTATGCAAGTAAAACTTTAAATAGTGCTCAAATAAATTACACTACCACTGAAAAGGAATTAGTTCCAGTAGTATTTGCATGTGACAAGTTCAGATCTTATCTTGTTGGCTCACCTGTTATTGTTTTTAGTAATCATGCAGCTTTGAAATATCTTCTTTCAAAAAAGGATTCTAAGGCTAGATTGGTACGATGGATTTTGTTACTTCAAGAATTTGATATCACAATTAAAGACAAGAAAGGCACCGAAAATGTTGTCGCAGATCATTTGTCAAGATTGACAATAGATTCCACATCTGACATCACACAAATCAATGATTACTTTCCTGATGAATATTTACTTTATGTTGCTACAATGTCTTGGTTTGCTAATATTGTTAATTTTCTTGTTTCAAGACATTTGCTAGCTCATTGAAGTACCCTAGACAAAAGAAAGTTCTTGAACGAAGTGAAGAGATGACCCTTATTTATTCAAATATTGTCCTGATCAAATATTTCAAAGATGCATTCCTAACAATGAGGTAAGTAGTGTCATTAAAATTTGTCATTCTGAGGCATGTAGGGGTCATTTCTCATCAAGAAAGACAACTGCAAAAATCTTACAAAGTGAATTTTACTAGCCCACCATGTTCAAGGACTCACATGCATTCTGCAGGACTTGTGAAAATTGTTAAAAGTTGGGATCTATTTCAAAATGTCACATGATGCCTTTAAATCCTATTCTTGTCATTGAGATCTTTGACTATTGAGATATAGATTTTATGGGTCCATTTCCTCAATCATTTGGTTTCTTGTACATATTAGTCGCAGTAGATTATGTTTCAAAGTGGATAGAGGCAATTCCAAGTCGAAACAATGATCACAAAACAGTGATAAAGTTTTTAAAAGAAAATATTTTAAGTCGATTTGGAATCCCTCGAGCCATGATAAGTGATGGTGGAACACATTTCTGTAACAAGTCATTTGAGTCTTTAATGAAGAAATATGAAATCACTCACAAAGTTGCCACCCCTTATCACCCTCAAACAAGTGGACAAGTAAAACTTGCTAATAGGGAGATCAAATAGATCTTGGAGAAAACAGTGAACCCTAATAGGAAAGACTGGTCTTTAAAACTTAATGATGCACTTTGGGCTTATCGAACTGCTTATAAAACATCATTAGGTATATCACCTTATAGAATAGTCTATGGAAAACCTTGTCACTTGCTTGTGGAACTTGAACATAAAGCTTATTGGGCTATTAAAGCTTTCAATTCAAACCATGATGATGCTAGTCAGCTGCGAAAATTACAAATAAATGAGCTTAAGGAAATAAGAAATGATGTATATGAAAATTCAAGAATTCATAAAGCAAGAATCAAAGAGTTTCATAACAAGAAAATACTGAGAAAAACATTCAATGTTGGTCAAAAAGTCTTGCTTTATAATTCTCGACTCCATTTATTTCCTAGAAAACTAAGATCAAGATGGAGCGGTCCTTTTATTGTGAAACATGTGTATCCATATGGGGCCATGATATTGAGAATCCAAAGAATGGTAATGTTTTCAAGGTAAATGGACATCGTTTGAAAGTTTACTTTGATAATTTTTCAGTTGAAAATGACTCTATTAAATTGGGTGATCCTGTATATAAAGATTGATTCTTTTTCTCACATTGTTTTTATGTTTCTTTTTTGTATGACCTTTGTTTTGCTAGTTTCTCTCACCCCGGTCAAATGGCGGATAACGGTACTTTATGACTCTTAAAGTCGATTCTTTCAGTTTCCCATGATAACTGATATCTGTGTATATATTTGTGCAATTCTTTGTTCTTTCTCCCTTCTTTGCATCTCTTCTCATTTGAAAATGGACACCACTCTTAAAAAATTGAAAAAGTATTTTCCTGCTCTACCTTAGAATGCGATTACAAAAATTTACCGTGCTAGATGTGCAAGATTGCGATTGTTAATGAACCATGGAATTCCTAAAGATATTCGCTGGCTAATTGAAGCAAAGGTCTGATTATCAGGTGAGTCCTTCAATTCTTTCATTTCATACATGCTTGGAACAGGTAAAAGCACTTTTAGTGCAAAACGACTGAAAGTCTGTCACAGATGTGCCAGATGGACTTGTAATGCAAAATGTTGTTCTTTAGGAATGGTATCTGTAAATCGTGAAGATAAAATACAGTTCATTAAGGATGGCCTGAGTAAGGAGTCTTTAGATAATCTTCTGTTGACTCTTGAGACGCACCCTAATGGAGATGTGCATCATGCAATTCATGATTTATTACCACAATTTCATAAAGAACATGCACGACATAGTCTTGGGAATCTGACTAAAAAAGACCTTGTTTGCCAGTTTTTAAGAAAACTTGATGGGAAGCCTATCCTCGACCCATAGAGGGCGTTTAAGCCGTTCTTGGACGTAAAACCAAGGGAAGATGTGAGCCACAATCACAACTGCTTGTACATACACATTTTTTTAAAATAAAAGAGAGAGAGAGAGAGAGAGAGAGAGAGAGAGAGAGATACTCCAGCTGGCCTACATATAGGTGGTATGATTGCATTTTCTCATCTATAAAATCTTCTCTTCCTTCCTTTAATTTCTACTCAACCCACACATTCAACAGATATCACAATGTGTATAAATGGCAGGTTCCTCAAGTCATCAAATAAGAAATATTTATGTCTTCGGTGGATTTAGTCTTGGTAAAGAAAAAGAGTTTTTAAAATCAGCAAATCATCTTGGTCAGGTATTAGCTGAGAGAAAGATTCATTTAGTGTATTGCGGAGGCAGCCTTGGGTTAATGGGGGTGTGTTAATAGCTGCATTTTTAGGAGGCAGCCAAGTTTTGGGAGTCGTCCCCAAAGCTTTAGCAAAAGAGGACCTCCTTAGAAAAATAATTGGAGATGAACTACAGGTCTCCACAATATCTGATCGACTGAATACAATGTTTAAACATGTTGATGTCTTCATTGCCTTACCAGGTGGTCTGGGCACATTGGAAGAGATCTTTCATATTTCATCTTGGACCCAACTTCACATTCACCATAAACCTATAGGTTTGTTAAATGTTAATGGTTTTTATGATAAATTGTTGTCTTTTCTTGATCAAGCTGTGGAACAGGAATTTCTAACATCCTCAGCACGACAAATCATAATCTCTGCTGCTACTGCTGAACAATTGATTGACCAACTACAATCTTTCATCTCTGTAATTGATCCCTCCATGAGTCGCATAAATTGGTCAACTAAGGAAAGTCGTAAAAAGCTTAGATTGGATTTGAGCCTTCGTTTGTGAAACCTTGTGTCTTTTTGTTTTGTTATTTCTTATACTTGTTTAAGTGTGTTTCAGATTTATCAGTGTTTGTTGTTTCAGGTGATGTCTTTTATACTCTATCTTTCTACCTTAGGACATTGAGGACAATGTCTCATTTTGGTTGGGGGGAAAGGGTAGTCGACACCTAAAAAAAATTAACTAACTGTGTTTTCTATTTGCAAAACCGTTGTTACTAAAATGGCAGAGTCAATGAGTTCTTTTGTTAAAGTAACTCTTGAGACGCATCTTAGTAAACATTGTTAAAGGTCTATCAGAATACTTCTTGAAATATTCAGCTTTACAAATTCTCTCATTATTATCAATTGCTACTACTTATATACTCATTTAACAAGTATTCTTAAACCTTCATTTTCACACACACACTTTAACATATGATTGTGGGTCGCACATTGAATTATTACATTATTTATGTTTTTTTGTTAAAGGTAACAACTAAGGGAAAGGGATAGTATATAATTTGCAAAAAAAATTAATAATAAAAACATAGATAAGTTTGGTTTCGTAGCCTTCCTAATCTAAGCAATTAAGCCTAAAGGGGTGTTTTAACACCTAATACCCTAAAGTCAACTGACTTGGGAGATATTAGCCCAACGCTTGTTACATAGGTTGAGGAGAAAAGCTTAAGGGAATCAAACATTGCACTATCTACGTATCAGTATCTGCAACCCGAGTTATTAAGTTCGAAGGGGTGTCTCAACACCTAATTCCCTAAGACCAACTGGTTTGGGAGTCATTAGTCGAAAGCTCATTACATGGGTTAAAGATGCATTGTATTTTAAGTTATATATATATATATATATATATATATATATATATATATATATATATATATAAGAAAAGAAAAAAAGAGAAAAAGAAAAGGATAATAATCCCAACCCAAGGAAGTTAACCTTAAACATTAGAACAGAATATTATTTTCTTCTAATAAAAGCCCCATCAACTATGTTTTCATACATTGAGCACATAAAAAAAAAGTTTTATTAATATCTTGTTTCAACAGTATGAAGCAGATATATATAAATTTAATGAGAGTTTGTTTACTTGGATAGATTAATGGAAATTAAATGATGAATGCCTTGCTTTGTGGAATTTGCAAATTGTTTTTCTATTTTAACGATTTGATTACTAGGGACTAGTAATAAGCTGGTTGGGGGGTGTGATTAGTACTGAAAAGTGCATTTTTATCAAGGTATTATATCATCATTTTGCACTTGAAGTATCAATAACTCCTTAACTAGAGCATGTTTTATAATAACAGGTCTAATAATATAAAATAGCTTTAATTTATGGTAAATGCTCAGTTGAAATGCAGGCATATCTCATAATTAAAATGATTGATTGATGTGATTAACTATTGAAAGTGAAAGGACAAAGAAAAGGCTAGGCTTAGAAAGAAGGATACCAATTCAATTCAAATTGGAACACTATTTAGTTATTGGGTCATATCTGGAGCTGTAGATCTTGAATTTTAGTTTGATTTATATGGATAGAAAGCTAAGAAATAGGCCTACAATGTTCATGAATAGTGGAAAACCCAAATCTGCTGTTTTTAAATCCAAAGTTTGGCCACAAAAGAGAAGTCAGAATCTGTCCTGCAATCCAGCCCCAACACTGCTCAAACTTTTACCCATATTTAGCGTTCTAGTAGGCAAAATGACGAGAAATTTGGTGGGTCGAAGGAAAAGACCATTTCCAACAACTTTCATGAAGAAGACCTGCTCAAATTCTGATGGTAACAATGACATTTCATCCAGACAAGAGCTTAAGGGCTATCCACCACGTCCACCAACAGCACTACTCAGTATTTTAGACATATCTCACGCTTTAGTACTCTAAATGCTCTGCAATGTGGTGAGTGGAAGGAAAAGATAATTGCCAACAACTTTCATGAAGAACACTTTGTCAAATTCTGATTGCATCAATGTCGTTTCATCCAGCCAAAATGCTTGAGTGTTGTTGTCTACTAAGTCCACTAAATCAATAGTTGGCCACTACATCAATAATCAATTACCAAATGAATAGTTCTGAATTTTAGCCTATAAAAGGAGGCATTTGCCATTCATTTAGGAATCTTTTTTTTCATATCAAGATTATGTTCTTGCTCTCTCTCTTTATATTTTTGTAATACTTAAGTTTTGCTTTCATTAATCTCTTGTTCATGCTTTTCATTTCTTTTACTATACTTAGTTAACTTATATCATGTTTATGTTCTTATATTGTTTATTTATGTTTTTCTTCTTCATAATGTCTAGCTAAGTTAATTATGTCAAGATGAAAAGGTTTCCCTAATGGTGTTAGGATAAGTATAATATAAACTCAACATGGACTTTAATTTTTATATCCAAGAAAGTTTGCTATTAACATGTCTTATCATTTTTATCTTATTAATTCTTAATACCTTGCTTGTTAAATGGTTAATCTAAATTTGTGTTGTATAACACTCGGTACATCAAATACTTGATCCTTCATATTCTTCGGCCGACATCATTGTTATGAAAGGAATTTGATTTGTTGTCAACATAAGTTAGCATCATAAACACCTAATAAAATTTATAAGTATAGTGTTACGTAAATAAGATGATTAATATGATCATGTTGATAATTTATAAAGAGTTTATACTTTACTTATCTCTAATACTATTAGTGGATCCTCTAACCTTGACATTTATTTTTATCATTGTTTAATCTTCACATTTATCTTACATCTCAAAGTCCTCTTTAACTCATCATCACCATCATCATCGTTGTTGTTGTTGTTCTTATTATTATTATTATCATTATTATTATTATTATATAGTTCACCTCCCTGTGGTTCGACCCTAGTCTTGCCGGGTTATTTATTATTTTGACACACCTGCACTTGGGATAAGACATCAACTCTTTGATCGTGTCAACAGGTAAATTATCTGATCACGAACCATGGGCTAGTTGCTCAAATAGAGACCATTCGTGAAAAATCCTAGTTATTTTTCACACTACGGGCAAGTTACCCGATCACAAACCATGGGTGGTCGCCCCAACAGAGATCATTCGTGAAAAATCCTAGTTATTTTTCACACTACGGGCAGGTTACCTGATCACAAACCACGAGCTAGTTACCCTAATAGAGACCATCCATGAAAAATCCTATTTATTTCACACCACATACAGGTTACCCGATCATGAAATAAGGGTTGGTTGCCCGACCAAAGACCACGGGCAGGTTACCTGATTAATAATTAAAAGTGTATTTTTATCAGGGTTTTATATCATCATTTTGCACTTAAAGTATCAATAACTAACTAGAGCATGTTTTATAATAACAAGTCTGATAATATAAGATACCTTTAATTCATGGTAAATGTTCATTTTAAATGCAGGTTTATCACATAAATCAAAGAATTGATTGATGAGTTTAACCAATGAAATTGAGAAGACAAAGAAAAGGTTAAGCTTAAAAAAGAGATGCTGGTTGAATTCAAATTGGAACACTATTCGGTTATTGGATCATAACTGAAGATGTAGAACTTGGATTTAGGTCTGGTTTATATGGATAGAAACCTAAGAAATAGGCCTAAAACTTTCATGAGGAGTCCAAGATTCAAAAGGACCGTTTTCAAGTTCAAATTGTAGCAACAACAGAGAAGTCGGAATCTGTCCTACAGCCCAGACACTGTTCAATGTTCAGCCCATATCTCGAGTTCTAGAACTTCAAATGACCTCATTCTTGAGGTCATTCTTGTTTTGTTGGAAAGCTGAGACAATTCCTCAGAACTTTCATGAAGACTATCTATTCAAATTCTGATGTTATCAATTATGTTCTCTGCAGACAAGAAGATAAGGATGGTTACCAAGTCAAGAAGTGACCACCCATTCAACAATTAGTCATCAAATCAATAGTTCAAAATTTTTTGCCTATAAAAGCAAGCATTTGCCATGCATTTAGGCATCTTGGTTTTCAGATCAAGATCATGTTCTTACTCTCTCTATTTATATTTTTGTAATGTTTAAGTTTTATTTCATGTTATATTTTTCTTAATCTCTTGTTTATGCTTTTCATTTCCTTTACTATATTTATGTTCTTATGTTGTTTATTTATGTTTCTCTTCTTCATTATGTTTAACTAAGTTTATTATGTCAATGTGAAAAGGTTACCCTAATGGTGTAAGAATAAGTATAGTGTAAACTCAACATGGACTTTAATGTTTGATACTAACATGTTTTGTATTTGTTATCTTATTCACTCTTAATACTTTGCTTGTTAAATGGTTAATCTAGATTTATGTTGTGTAACTGTATGGTATAATCGATACCTGTGTTATAAAAGGAACTTGATTTGTTGTTAACATAAATTAACATCATGAATACTTGACAACATTTACAAGTATTAGCATTATTCGAATAAGATAACTAATGTAATCATGTTAACAATTTATAATCCAATTGGAACCTTCTTTGTGTGTGGTTTCCAATTGAGTAATAAAAAAAGTTTATACTATACTTATTTGAAATCTCATTAGTGGATTCTCTAACCTTGACAATTGTTTTATCCTTGTTTAATCCTTACATCAATATACCATAAAATTCTCATAAACTCTTTGTTTTATTAAATATATATATTATTTGTAATTTATATAGTTCACCTCCCTGTGGTTCGACCCCGGTTTTGTCGGGTTATTTATTACGACACTCATGTACTTAGGATAAGATATCAATCTTTTGATTGTGTCATTACCCGATCACAAACCACGAGCTGGTCACCCGAACAGAGACCTTTCGTGAAAAATCCTAGATATTTGCCACACCATAGGTAAATTACCCAAACACGTGTCACGAGCAGGTCACCCGATCAAAGACCGCTAGCGGGTTACTAGATCATAAACCACAGGCTAGTCACCCAAACAAAGACCATTTGTGAAAAATCCTTGATATTTTTCACAGCATGACCAAGTCACCCAAACACGGACCATTCTATCTTCCATCTTGTCACTCTCTAAAATTACTAGATCTTCGAGCTTGTCACTCTCTAAAATGACTAGATCTTCGAGTTGATCACTCTCTAAAAGGTCAAAATTCCAAAATTTTCATCGAGCTTATCACTCTCTAAAATGACAAGATCTTCGAGATGACCACTCTCTAAAAGGTTAAAATTGTAATTTATCTTCAAGCAAATCTCTCTTTTTTAAAGAATTTTCTTAACAAAATAAAAACTTTTGGTTTTCAAGAAAAAATTGAGTTTTGAAACATCTACGAAGATAACCATCTCTTGATTTTTCTCTCAAATTAGAAACAAATTCACACCTTTTATTTTCTTTACATGCATACTTTATACATACTTTATACATACTTTCTAAAGTTCATTACAAGACTTTATATTGTAAGTATTATAAAGAGAGGAGCAATTGTCATAACCTAATTTTTTATCCATTTTTAAACTTTTTTAAAAATAATCCATAAAAATAGCAAAAAAAAACAACAAAAAATCCAAGAAATATAATTTTGAAGTTTATGTATTGTTTTTAGGGATTTTCAATATCTTTTCAAAAGAATTAAAAAAAATTACTTTTAACATATTCGGTGTTTAATGCACTCAGTTCAAAATATTTGATCAATTTTTTAAAGTCGATGATGATGTCGTTTTTTTTTAATATTAAAATCAAAAAAATCAAAAACAAAAAATATTTGGATGATCAAAAATGTAAAAAAAAAAAATTAAAAGTCCATATTTTTTTAGTTTTTTTGGGAACCAAGCAATTTAGAAGAAAAAAACAAATTTATTTTGCCTTTGAACCACACAAAAAAAATGGAGAGATTAATTAGAGTATTAACAAAAAAATATACACCTAATACACATCAAAATACCCTCTTCTCACACGAAAAAAAAAAAAAGTCTAAATACCCTATCTTGTTCTTTTTCTCAAAGACCAGTGGCCGGTCACAAGCTAAAAATAGAGAGACATAAACACCAACCATCGGTGCAGCTCTTCCCCCAAAACCACAGATGCCATGTCTTCTTGTCCTTCATCTTCTTCTCCTTTCCATTTTTTTTTTATTTTTCTAGCAAACCCAAAACCAAACAAACTCTCCAGCTGACCCTCACCTTCAACAACCTCTGTCAACACTAGACACCACCATTGACAATCATTCCCTTCATTTTCCACCCAAGACAGACCCTCATCACTACTACATCCTAATTGGCAGCTCATCCTCACCAAAGTAACAACTCTCCTTGTCCAGCAACGGTGGTCAGCCTTATCTTTAACAGCAACAACCTTTCATCACGAACCCCCAACCCAACCACTATCCAAGATCGCCACCAACAGCTTCAGCACCTTCATTCACGGCCATATTTCCATCAACAGCTGCCACTCCATCAAAACCAAAAGAAACTCCACTGTTACAAAAAATCAGCATCTTCTCTCTCCTCAAACTCATAAATAAAAACCCATCCATTCTTCTTTATTTTGGCCAAATTTCGGCACCGAAACCCATACTCACCAGCCACCATAGCACAACCTCTCTTTCCACCCCTCACTGCCATCATAGCCTTCTCTCCTCTTTTAACAACACTAGAAATCTCTGCCACAACCGAGTCGTGACAGCCAAAACCTTCTCTCCACGCTCACTGTAAACAGTTTCAAGATCCTCTGCTAGCCCATATCAGTCCACATCCCCCAATCTCTCTTTCTTGTTTGTCCAACTGGGTGCTGAGAATAAGACCCACGGCTGATTCATCAACCAACAATTGTTAACAGTTTCAAGCTCTTCTACCAGCCCATATCAGTCCCCATTCCCCAATCTCTCTTTCTTGTTCATCCAACTGGTGCTGAGAATAAGACCCACGGCTGATTCATCAACCAACAGTGGTCATTTACCCTCTCAACAACAAACGCCAGCAACACCGCCGACCCTACTCTCCACCACGCTGACAGCTACTTCCCCAACAAGATCGAATCACCATAGCAGTAATGTCGTCGTCAATAGCTAGCCAACTGATCAAAAGAAAAAATAGTGGAGACAGAGAGAGGAAGAATAAGACGGAAGAAAGAGAATCAAAGTTTCTCATGATCATATCTTCTTTCTTGAGTGGCGCTTGTTTCTCATGGTCATCCGCTTGATGCCACCACCGGTGTAGCTGAGATTTGCTAACACGTGAAAATACCTTGGAAGTTCGACTCATACCCTTAAATCATATTTTTTAACAAATTGCTAAAATTGCTAAAATATAATGAAATTTGAGATCACTTATATATAATTTTTGGATTGATAGGATATTATTAATTTAATTTGATGTGTTATGATTTGAGATAATTTGTGATGCATTGTTAATTTATTTTTTAAATTATAATTGCAATTTAAATATTAAATATTGATGCATGAATATATGTTTGAATTTGTATTAATTTGTTTGAATTAATATGCAATTAGAATGAAGTTTGTGAAATTAATAAGTTTTGTGTAGATGTTTGATATTGTTTGGTTTTAAGTTGATGAACAATTTATCTTGAATTGATATCGTAATTAAAATAGTTTTGATAAAAACATTTTACTTGCATCTTACCAAACACGGTCTTCATTTATTTTTTAATAAATTTTGTATTTTTGAAAGATCATTTTGCAATTAATTTTGAATTCTCTACTTTTTTTTCTACTCTCATGTATTTAATATTGAATTGTGACCTATATGCAAGACGTTTTTTCGACATTAAACAAATCATTTTCCCTCTATTAAAACAATAAAAATATTTTTTTCAAAATAAAATTTTATTTTAAATTACAAACAGTCAAGTCTCTAAAAAAAGTCATATTGACATAAATAATAAAAATAAAAAATGCAAGACATGATTTAGCATCTTTAAACACCAAAATTTAATAGTTTTGTTGATATCTTTGCATGTATTTTTAAATTTAATAACCAGTTTATGAAATCCATGAGAATTTAGCCTATATTTTATAAATACCAAAAAAATTATTTTGTTTGTTTGAACATCAAGAATTACAAACTTATATGTATGATGAATTCCTAATATTAAAAGAAAAATGCAAAAAAAAATATGTTTTGACATTAAAACGGTTAGGTTTTAGCCTAATAAGATTAAGGACTTTCATATTAAAAAGGATTTTTCTTAAACATTAGACAAACCAATAGTTAGAAAACACAACTTACCTTAATTTATATATCAGATAAACAAACAATATAGTTACTTTAGGTGAGGTGTACTAGAAGTAATATATCCTTCCTATACACAACTAGTCTTATTATCTAGACTCTAAGATCAGTTAAGGTTTCTAGTTACCAAAATATTAGGTGGTGACTCCATCTTTTTTTACTGATAAAAGACAAAAATTCATTGTTCTTTCCACCCATTACCATGAAGATCCAACTTTGAGAGGATAACCACCGTGACGCCGCACATGTGCAACAATACTAGTTCTACTTTTAATGTTTTTATCTCTCTATTTGATATTGGTAATGATTTGAGGTCGGATTCTTTTAAGTAAAAAATAAAGGAATGATGAGAATCAACAAGCATCATTATGGAATCCATTAAAGGCGCTAATTGGATCTATTACAAGGTCAAGAGCTAAGAGGGTCAAAAAGTCAATTAATTGACTAATTTAAGATATTTATACATAAAAACTTCGAGAATTCCTTCTAAGATGACATAAAGCATCAATTGATACCATAGCTTCAATTTAAAATCAGGTTTTATCTACTATCCTTAAAATTAGTCTTGTTCATGTTTTGAGTCTTGCTTTTCATTATTAGGTTTAGTTCTCTCAAAATTATTAAACCCTAGTTTTCTTGGTGTTCTTGATTTCAGCTTCATAGTTTCTTTGTGTTTTTGAATTTGATTTTAAAGTTTCTTCGGCTTAGCTAATCACTGGTTAGGTTTTTTTCAACTTTCAATTTTACCTATAGATTTTAGGGTTTTTACCCTCCAAATTCACATCAGTTTTCATATCATTGAGTCATGTAACATATAATTCTTGACAATAAGGCAACGACTCTAAACTTGGACCCAACAATGGCTACAATTTTTGGGCCAACCAATACAAGAACCAGAACGCAGAATGCAGCATCAGTTTGCAGCCGCGATTTAGCAGACTAGACTCATTTCAACTACACTCTCAAATGACTGCTTGCTTTGGGGTGCTACGTTTGGTAAATTCCGGAATTAATATTGTGTCCATGAAGGACGCTATAATGGGGAAAAGATACCATGCGAGTAGAAGTTCACCAAAGTTCAATCCATATAATTAAAATGGATAAAAAGTACAAGACTGTATATATATCAAATTCTTCACTCACATCAGCAATTGATGGCAAACTCATACATAATCAAGTCAAAAGGAAAAAAAAATCAAGTTATGGCTTGGAAAAACACTGGAACAAGGGATATCTTGCCTATTTGAGTTTGAAGTACAGGATCAAGATGATGGCAACAACAAGAACAGCAATGATGGCACTGATCATCCACTTGTTCCTGTTCATCCTCCTCGAAATGGCAGTCAATACTCTCTTACTCTTACCGATGTTGTCATCCACTCCATGAAGCTGACAATACAGGAAGAACCATAAAATAAGTAGTTCCAATCCCAAACTGAGTGAAATATAGTCAAGGTCAACCAAGCATAACTTTGTTCAGTGTAATACAGGTTTAAACCAGAAAGAATTAAAAGGAAGCTGCAGTGTGCGAAACCTAGCTCATGCATCAGGATCCGTAAAACTATAACTATATAGCAAATTCAAATATCACTCTTAAATAGAGAAGAAAACATACTGAAACTTGGATGAAAGTAAACAATGATTGGTGATGAAGGTTTGATATAAATAAAATCAATAAATTCAATGCAGGAATACCGTGTTATGTGCATGTAAGAGAGACTGTCGCTGTTGATGCAAATCTTGAAGAATTGAAACACCAAGTTCTTCTGTTTCAAGCATAGTTCTTCTACTATCCTTAATTCTGTCACTGGAATGATTTAGTCTTTCCGTCGCCATCATCAATCTTGATCTTTGATCTCCTGAGGCCTATTCCAGTTGCACAAACCATAATTGTCAAATATTCTCAGCACTTTCGAAGGAAAATGATGATACTCAGAACTGTATTCCAGATTTAAAGAGAAATATCCACAAAGCATGTAAATTCTAGTTCACACGCTATTCATTCCTCACAATAGACACCTAAATCGCCATTTCTAACAAGCAACAGCAAGATCACTTTTGAGGTTTGACACTGCACCAATATATAGATTATTGTGGTGTCTGGTTGCAGAAGCGAGGCACGCACCACAACGGAAGACAGCCCATCCATATCATACTAATACTCCAGACAACATATATTAAAATATTATTCCTGCATGAATCTAACATAACAAAAGGGGAAATCAAAGTGAAAACCAAGGCGCAATATATATCCTTTCTGCATTTCAAGCAACAAAATACGAACACAAAAAATATTACAAAGTAGCCACATTGACGAGTTAAACTGCTAAACAGAGAGTTTCTAGGGATGTCTCAACTTACGAGAATCATCACCAATTCTTCTTCAATACAAGAACATTTAATCAGTAAGGAAAAACCAGCCAACCGAAAACAAACAATGAAGAGCATGATAATTTTGTGAGCAACATATGGAGAGTGACATACCATCAAGGCATCAGTCATTCCAGCTTCCAAGAGCTCATCGCGAGCAGCTGAATTAAGATTACCAGAACCAATTCTTTTAACCTCAGTTTTTAGATTGTTCAAATCTGACTTGTACTCCCTCAATTTAGCCAGAAGAACAGCCTTCACATTTGGCTGCAAATTTCTCGCTTCCAGATCCATTTTCCGAATCTAAAAAATCAAAATAAATAAAAATAAAATCCTGAGGACAATAAAATGAAAGAATTAGGATATTTTTTTAGGTACCAAAGCTTCAGCATCCTCTAATCCAGCTTTTACTTCGGAAATCTTTTGCTTCTTTTTCTCTGGAAAAAATTTAAAAAAAAAAGCATAAAAAATAATCAAAATTAACAAAAATGAAAATATATAATTGAGATTAGGTACCTCCATCAAGAGAAAGAGCAGCGGTGCATTTTCTGGATAAATTAGAAGAGAGTTCGCAGTATTGACGCTCGTATCCTTCAAATATGTTGCTCATCTTTTCCAATTTTTAACCTCTCTATCTATCAAAACCCAAACGAAATCGGATCCTCAATTCCATCAATAAATTTACCAATCAATCACGATCGGAATTTCAATTACCTGGTATGATCAGAGGAGAGAGTTGCCGGATCCGGCTAACCGAATCTTCTCGAATCAGCGGCGGTGGTTTTTCAACCGACAATGCACGTTTGCGGGGGTCACAAAATGGTTCAATGGAAGGAGAGGTTAATGATACAGTCACGTGTCGGTTTGATTGTGTTATGTTTGCTGTGTTCTCTCTATTGTATGTGTTATGTGCGCTACTGGGTGAGATTAATGTACTCGCTTCCGTCCAAGCGAGGAATATCAGGTAATATTATTTTACTACTAAATTAAATTTTGTAGGATTATTTTTTAATTTATTTTTAGGTGTTTGCATTTTTTTGTCTCGAGCTGAGTCTAATTATTTGTTTTAAAAATATATATATTTATTTATCTATAAAAAATGAATATGCAAATATTTATTTAGATTAAAATTTAGAAATTAAATTAAAATATCTTCATTTTTTAAAAAACTTAATGGAGAAAGTTACATCTATTAAATTTTATATATATAAGGTAATTTTTAAATATATTTACAAGTGGAGATGGTTGAACATATACATTTTATATTTTTAAAAAGTAAATGATGAGACTAAAAACGGCTTTTAAATTAATGAATTTAAAAACTTTAATGAGGATGTAGTTTTTTTCACAACTAAATGGATACCACCAGGTGCCTATTAAGAGTTGAGATGGTTGGAAAACGTATAAAACAAGCCACTCTAATGGGTTGGGAGATTATTTTATGGTTAAGTTAATGTATATAAGAGGAAATGGTGCTTGTAAAGGTTAATTAGGTAATACAAGTACTAAAAGATAAATTACATGGTGTGAGGTAGAAGAATAGAGAGTATTTGATTCCAAGAGTGTGTTTGTGTTTAGTGGTTATTGTTGAGGTTGAGGTTGAGTACAGTCCAATTATACACCAAACTCAAGTTCAACCATAAAAACAAACACATCCTAAAACTTAAGTCTTGGACCTTTTTATGTATTGCATGTCTTGTCTTATTGGATGTTAAGAGGGGTAGAATTGTCTATTTTCATGCCACCAAATTGCACCAACGATTGATAAGGGGATACGTTTATTTGATGTGGATGTGGATATGATACTATTAGGCCAATATTTTGACGTCATTGACATTGTCTCTTAGGCAAAAGTAATTTTTAGCACATGTTTTCATTCAATGAACATATTATATGTATTTATGGTTCATGGAAGATAAGTTGAGCCATCCAAGTTTTGGCTAGACATACATATTTATGCTTAAGATGTATACACTTATTGGTCTCTTTGGTTCTTCCACTAAATGGGACCTAATCATCTATGCATATCCTAAACTTATTGTTCATATGATATAGAGATTGATCCATGTAAACAAGCTTTAGTGGGAGGTTATTAGCTCTTTAAGGGTACTGAATGTATTTGTTTCTCTCATCCTCCGAGTCTTGAAAATAAAAATTGCAAATGCTTAAAATATTCATCCAGACCTAGGGGTCTTATTGGCAAACTAACAGGGTATTCGAATGGTTAGGAATCTTGTCATCTATCTTATTTTTACCTTGAATCATGTGAGGTCATCATCGTGTCCTATCTATGAAAGCATATTGATACAGGGAAGGTCAAAGAACAATGTATAAATGTGTATATGGATTAAATAAAGAATAAATAAGATCAATAATATATATATATATATATATGGGAAGAAAAGTTTAAAACATGTGGTTAGATATGAGTGCATAAGATTGAGTTTATTACTCTTTTAGCTTTTATTTTTAATTAAATTAGTGTGGGATGAACATGATGTAATTATTGAATGGTAAATGATAAAATAAGGGTTAAAAGAATAAGTGTGGTCTATTCTTGGTTGTAATGATATGAAATAAGGTCCAAGAAAAATGGACCATATTTGTGATAATAACTTGTGATATGAAAGAAGTAGTCGATGGCTTGGTATATGTCTAGGTATAAAGGAAATTTTGCCAAAATTTCAGTAGAATTGTTAATAAATTTAGTAACATGACTACGTGTGTAAGTATGCATTATATATATAGGCTCACATTCGATAAAAATGTGTAAAACTATTGTAAAATTTCATGTTTTAACATCCTTTAGTTAATGAGGCTATTACATATTCATATCAAAGCCTGGCTGGGGTATTTAGGAATGATGTGATGATAAAATATAATAGTATAAAGATGATGATTGTATGAATTATTGAAGGAAAGCTAAATGTTGATTTCAGGATGGTATGTATATGTTAAGGGATGATGGTTAGGCCATCTTCAAGACAAGAACAGACAAACTCTAGTGATGAGGTGAGGGATCATGAGGCTGACTTAATGGATGACACTGCATCCCACTCACCGAAGAGTCAAGCCCAAGTGGCACAGAGGGATCCATCTATCTTGAGGGGTGCTTCTTCATCCTCTGCATCAGAAATGCCATAACGAGAGACACCTCTTATGACAGCTCAGCTAGAGGGACCTTCACCTGTGGCACCACTAGAGGCACCACTTGTATTACTGGATCTCGTTTATTTTGAGCAAATTATCAGAGTGATTCTATTGAGTATAACAAGAACTGCAGGTTCGACTAGTAGGGAGACTACTATACCTTGGTTCACTACGTAAAGAATATAAAGAATATAAGTTATTTGCCTTTTTTTAAGGATGAGGATGCAAAATTCGCAAGTCAGTGGCTTCAAAAGATAGAAGAATCGTTTACCTAGATTCTAGTGCCCGAAGAGGTGAGAGTAAATTGCATGGCATAATTATTGGCTGACAGTTCTCGGACTTGGTAAACCGCAGTGAAGACCTGTAGGGTAGGGGAAGCACTTGTTTGAGCTAATTTCTACAGGGATTTTAAGGTCATATATTATTCACGATAGCATTAAAGAAGAAAGGAACAAGAGTTCTAGGGGTTAAAACAAAGAACTATGACTATAGGGCAATACAAAAGGCATTTTGAAGACCTTTCCAGTGCATTGTTATCTACAAAACAACACCGGATTGAGAGATTTCAGAATGGCCTTTGAC
This sequence comes from Populus nigra, assembly GCF_951802175.1. Classification (NCBI taxonomy): domain Eukaryota; kingdom Viridiplantae; phylum Streptophyta; class Magnoliopsida; order Malpighiales; family Salicaceae; genus Populus; species Populus nigra. Next base: position 12,374,600 of record NC_084858.1, on the reverse strand, counting down.
GGGAGTTGAGAAAAGGATGGTGACTTTCCAACCTCACACCATAAGAGAATTAATGGAGGTTGCTCAAACTAAAGGTAATGTTGAATATGAAGCAGCCCTACACTGCAAGACAAGATGGGGTAAAGAATATGAAAAGAAATGAGCCTATGTTTTGTTTAGGTAGACTTCTCTTTCCTAAAAGAGGCAACGAAAAGCCCTAGGTTCAGAGTTAAAAGAGAGAGGATAGCCTCTTCATTGTAAGATCTTCAGGAAGATATGTTCAATCAAATAGGACTAAATATAAGATTAATGGCAGTAGATTTGGGCTGACTTGGGGTGGTAATTCATTTGGAACTACAGGTCGAAAAGCTTTTTCCTTTCCATGATGTGAGATTTGCAACCATTTTCACCTAGGAGATTGTAGGGTGATGTTCGAGAGATGTTTCATTTATCGGTAAGAAGGATATAAATGGAAGGATTATTAGTATTTGGAGGTTGTGTGCCATTTATACAGGGAATATAGGCACTTAAAAAGGAATTTCCCTAACCAAGCACAAACTCAGAGCCAGCAACACTTCGTCGTCGTGGATAGGCCAGCTTAAAAAGCAGATATAACTAGTCTAGTGTGAGTGTAAGTAGAAGACGGGGTCGGAGTCGTGGAGATAGGGCTCTAGGTAGGGTGTATCATTTAAATTAGTAGGCGGTTAGACTTTATCCAAGGTAGTGGTAGTTATGGCTTTAATAAATGTTTATGAGGGTTATGTGTTGATAGACCTAGGGGTTATACATTCATTTATAGCATATAAATTTGTAAATACTTGCAAGTACCTATTAGTAGATTAAATGAGGGCTTAATAATTTGTACTCCAACGTGAGAGGGTAGAAATTGAGGGTAAACTTAATTCCATTAAAGATACACGATTTTAATGTGATCCTTGGGACGGATTGGCTTAGCACATATCATGCTAACGTACATTGTCACACTAAAGGGGTATCTCTTAGGACATCTAATGGGGAAAAAGGTAGAATTTAGGGGTGAAAGGAATAAGGTGTATGAAGGATTGTTGTCAATACTTGCTGCTAGGAAACTTGTGAGGAAGTGGGCGAAGTTTACCTTGTTTATGTTGTCACACCCGGACATCACGGCGACCGATTAAAAATTAATCTCTCGACTGGAAAAAGAACAGATACCTGACATCTTGTTCTTTTAGGGGAAAAGGACTAGTTCAAGGAGTCATTACCTAGTATTATAGTCACTAGGAACCTGAGGTAGGCTGCATTGCTAGTTTTGTCTTAAATTGCTAAAGATTTATTTTTGTTTCATTCTTATAGTCATCCTATAATATTCTCGACTCTGACGTCAGTGAATATTCACCTATGAATATTTTCAACTCTAGAGTTGATAAATATTACGCAATCCACAAAGTACGGTGTTCCTAACTTTGGCGTCAGTGAATATTCAACTACAGATACCTCCAACTCTTGCGTTGATAAATATTACATAGTGAAAAAGAAGACGTATGTTATTCCTGACTCTGACGTCAATGAATAAACCAGTAAAGTGAATTTAACTCAATGCATATATAATTTGTTTTTAGGGGGGGCTGACCCACCCGGTCCAGCCTAGTCATTGGCTAAGCTAGTGACCCGGTCAAGTAACAGGCGTGTGTCAATGCACGCCTGCTACAGAACCAAATGAATTATAATTCACTACTACTGTAACAAGTGAATTATAATTCATAGCTACTGTAACAAGTGAATTATAATACAAAGAACTTACATTATACTGGTCATGGAGACGCTGGTGAAAGAAGATTGGCCGACTGTTTTCTCCTCCTCTTTTGTTTCTTCTTGTTCTCCACTGGTATTCCCTCTTCCCATCTTGTCTTAAACTTCCTCTATTCTTCTTCGCATTCTTCTGTTCAAGGAGGGGTGGTGCAACCAGAGACAAGGACGATGGCGATGGAGACGTGATGCTGCTGATCGAGCAAACACTCTTCCTGTTTCTTCTTATCTTCACTTGTTCTGGTCATTCTGTTTTTATTAGTCTCTAGTGTTGGCTTCGTTACCCTAGTCTCCTACTTCGTGTCCCTGTGTTTGTGTCCGTCCTATCTCTACTGAGAAGAGAAGGTTGTTACTGTTATGGCTGGTGCATGCTCACGGTGCATAGTGGCGGTTACTGGATGTTGGTGGAGCTAAAGAAGGCGCGTAGTGCTAGTTCGTAGAGAGGAAGCTTGCTGCTGGGGAGCAGGAGTGTAGGTTGCTAGTTTGTACGATGTTCATAGTGGGTGCAGTTTTGCAGAGAGTGGCTGGTATAAAGAGAAGTTGTTATTACGTGTAGAGAAGAAGTTCCTGCTGGACTGAGGGGAAAGAGGAGACGAAGGCCTCTCCTGCAACACCGGATGAAAGCCTATATGGTGGTTTTTGGAGGTTGAAGAAGGTCCTCTTTTGCTGGGTCTATAAGATGGAGAGATGAAAGGTGGTCTTTTCTCTTCTTTTTTTTGTTCTGCTTCGTTGGGTTACGGGGATAAGCTGAGGGGAAAAAGGGATGAGTTGAGAGCCATTTCTAGAGGCTGGGAAAGAAGAAAAGGAAAGGGCTGAGAAGGGGGGCGGCTAGTGTAGGGTTCGCTGCCCCTTCCTCTTTTTTTATGTTTCTCTCTTTTAGATTTCTGATGATGACCTCTCTCTAGGGTTTCTTGTGGTTGCTCCCCGGGGTTTCCTCCCTTTTTTTCATGCACGCAGATCTGTATTTATAGTGCAAGAGTCCCATCGCATGTAGAAAATAAAGTTTCAATCAAACTTATTCTCTTCTTTGAAGTTTGAATTTGATTAAGAATCAAATTCGAAAGCGGATAATTATCATTATCTTGAAGATAAAGATTATCTTGAAGATAAGGATAAAATAACAAAAGCACATTATAGTCCCTAGTTTTCACGCAAGTTGACAAATCACACTTTTCATCAAAATAAATCTCTGATCTTTTAATTTTACATTTTAAACCCTGAAAAATTAAATTAAAAGTCAAAGGGCCAAAATTGGGTTACAACATATGTAATAAATATAGAGAAGAAAGGAGTGAGCTTGTTGTAGATTCCAATAGTACAAGAATTTCCATAAGTGTTTCTAGAAGACTTGCCAAGATTACCTCCAGAGCGAGAAATTGAGGTGTCAATAGAAGTTTTATGGGTTATGACCCCAATCTCACGAGCTCCTTACAAGATGGTCTCTACTGAATTAGTGGAACTAAAGGCTTAACTATAAGAGTTGTTGGGAAAAGGATTTATTCAGCCCAACAACTCATCTTTGGGTGCTCCTATATTGTTCATGAAGAAGATGGATTGGACTTTCCGGTTATGCATAGATTATTAGCAACTGAATAAAATAACGGTCAAGAACAAGTATGTGTTACCCAGGATTGATGATTTATTTGATCATCTCAATAGGGGGCAAGTGTTTTTGAAGATTGATTTGAGGTCTGGATACAAAGAGTTAACAATTAAAGAGCAAGACATCTAGAAAACAAGTTTTAAGACTTGATATGGGCATTATAAGTTCTTGGTAATGTTGTTTGGATTGACAAACTCCCCAATGATTTTATAGACTTAATGAACTAGGTTTTCCAACTGTATCTGAAAAAGTTTGTGGTAGTATTTATCAATGACATCTTAGTTTATTCCCGTTCATGAGAAGAGTATGAACAACATTTAAAAGTAGTATTACAAACGCTGAGGAGAAATCAGTTATGTGTGAAGTTAAACAAATATGAGTTGAAGTAGTGTTTTTAGGCCATGTTAGGGATTTATATGGACCCTAAAAGGTGGAAGCTATGTTGAAAAGGGAGCAGCTCACAAATATGATAGAGATTCAAAGCTTTTTGGGGTTGGTAGGGTAAAATCAAAGATTCATTAAAGGGTTTTCAAGGACAGCCTATCCAATAACCCAGTTGACCTGTAAGGGAGTCAAATTCAAATGGATAAGGGAGTGCAAAAAAAGTTTTCAAGAGCTTAAGAAAAGGTTGACATTTGCTCTAATGGTAGCTTTTCTAAAAGGGTTAGAAGGGTTTGTAGTATATGTATGTAAGGAAAGGAACATAATGAAGATAAGTAGGGATACCCCCATCACTAATCAAGTGTGAATATTTACAAATCATAAAAGCCTTAAATACTTGATGAAGTAGAAGGAGTTGAACATGCGTCAAAATAAGTGGGAATAACTAATCAAGGATTGCGATTATATAATCGACTATCACCTAAGGAAAACAAATGTTGTAGCAGATTTCTTGAGTAGAAAATGTAAGGAAGTGGTTGATGAACTAATAATACAAGATCATAGAGAACTCTTGGAGTTAGGGAAACTGCAAGCTCAATTGGATATAGGGAAAAAAGGTTCATTATTAGCTAGTTTATGGGCACAACCAGTCTTGTGGGATAAAATATGGGAGGCACAAGGGAGAGACATGAATATATGTAAGGAAATGAATATAATTTATTACTCTTTCAACTTTTATTTATAATTAAATTATTATGGAATGAACATGATGTAATTATTGAATGGTGTATGATAAAATAAGGGTTGAAAGAATAGGTTTAATCTATTCTTGCTTGTAATGATATGAAATAAGGTCCAAGATAAATGGACCATATTTATGATAATGACTTGTGATATGAAAGAAGTAGTTGATGACTTGGTATGTTTAGGTATAGAGAAAACTTTACTAAAATCTTATAGAATTGTTAATAAAGGCTTATATTCGATGGAAATGTGTAGAACTATTGTAAAATTTCTTGTTTTAACATCCTTTAGTTGATGGGGCTATTACATTGAGGGGTTAGAGAAGTGATGGTTAGGAGTGAAAAGAGAGGATTTTGAAGGAGAAAAAACATATTCACACTAGAAATTAAGAAAGATCAAAGTAAGGGTTTTGGAGAGATTTGAAAGAGAAGAAGAAGGGTGACGGAAACTAGGGTTATTCTTGCATTTGAAACTTGAATTAACATTTAACTGAGATAACAAACTCATCTCAAATGATCAATTTGATTGATTTTGTGATATGTGATATATTAGACATATTAATGTGGTAGGAATCTTGAGTTATGAATCTTGGCTAATTAAATTGTTGTTTTTATAATTGATTTATATTTGTTAACATAAAAAATGGATGGGTATTAATCCAATTAAAAGAATTGATATTTAAATCATGAATATTGTATTAAGGATTGTAATAGAAATTTAGAGGAAATGGATGGTGAATTGAACCAATTGGATTGGATTAGCTTGTGATGAGTATTAAAATATAAAGAAATAATAAATAAAAACATGGTGTCTCTAAGGGCATATAGGGTCAACCAAGGGAGAATGAGTTAGCATGTAATAAAATTGTGTTAGCTTAAAAAAAATTGTGAGAGATTAATGCATAGTGTTGTGTAGGAAATGAATTTTTGAATGAATTTGGCTATTTTACATAAAATAAGTAAAATTTGTATATGGTAGTGAACTAGAATGTTGAGGAAGGTTGTCAGATTTAAAAGAAAAGATAGTTATGAAGTGCTTGATTTTTTATATAAAGGAAAACATATTTCTTAAAAAAAATTAAGAATAAATCATGATGTAAAATAGTGACTAGTATTCATATGGATTAAGTTGAAAATGCCTAGAGTAGCAAATTCCAAAATTTATCTAGAAATTCTTTCGGGGGAAAGACTTAAATGATGGAGGTTATAAGAGCAAAATCTTCAATATGAACTAAGTGTAAATGATGATTAAGTATGGGTGAAATTAAACTAAAAAGTTGGTGATTGGTTCAAAATATTATGATATTATGTTAAAGCATGGAATAATTGATTACAAAGTCAACGCTTGGTGAATTAAAGATTAAATGGTAAATGATGTTGTGTGCCAAACGATGTAGGACAAGTAGCGGGTTCAACTCAACAACAAGGGACTTCTTCATGGGTCAAGGCCTCATGTAAGTGTTCTTCACCTCCACTACGCATATGAATTTTCCTTAGAATTTTGCATCATTATGTTATTAGAGTAATTGTCATTAATGTATGTGACATGAATGTCAATATAGAAAACAAATGTTTAGACTAGCCGACTTTGACAGGGCTAATGGCATCTATGTTTGAATGACCAAGATTAAATGTGTAGACTAGCCGACCATGACAAGGCTAGTGGCATCCATGTTTGGATGACTGGGATTAAATGTTTAGACTAGTCGACCTTGACGGGGTTAATAGCATCCATATTTGGATGATCGAGATTAAATGTGTAGACTAGCTAAAATTAATGGGGCTAGTGGCATTCATGTTTAGATGACCAAGATTAGGTGTTTAGACTAGCCGATCTTGATGAAGCTATTGACATCCATGTTTGGATGATTGAGATTAAGTTTGTAGACTAGCTAACCTTGATGGGGCTAGTGGCATCCATATTTGGATGACAAGGATTAAATGTTTAGACTAGGTAACCTTAATGGGCTAACGGTATCTATGATTAGATTGTTAGGATAATATTACTTGAATTACTTCTTGGAAAATATTAATAAAAGGAAAAAGGGTGAATTCTTTTTAGGTTGACCTCATGTTTAGAAGAAGGACAAATAAAGATAATATAGCCAATTTAAAAAGAAAGAAGGGAGTTTTATTCATGGAGGAGCCTTAGATGGATTCTCTCAAGGCACGGGTAGAGGATCTTCTAAAGGGTAAACACGCCCAGCGGTTAGTTCTACATGAGGCTCCGTTGATCAAAAAACTATCACTTATCCTTATTGTGTATGATGTGAGCAGAGGCACCTGGACAATTATTAAGTATCCCTAGGTAGATGTTATATTTGCAGGTAGGGGGTGCACAGATGGAGGGCCTGACAATATTTGGGTTAGTGGTGTCATTTTTTTGGTGAAATAAGACATTTTAAGAGAGAATGTCCCTATAAAGCTACTGAAAAAACACAAGGATAAGACAAGGTTACTGTGAGTCGGCCTAGGAGGCCCACTCAATGAAGGGTCAATGGCAATCGAGGTAGGCCTAAAGCATAGAGGCACAAAACTCAGGAAAGAGTTTTCCATGTAACCTAAGACGAGGTCCAAGCTACTTTAAATGTTGTGGTAGGTACAATACTTTTAGATTCCCAACAAGTTTATGTTGTAATTGATCCTTAAACTATACACTCTTTTTATAGCTAAAAGGGTTGACAATAAGTTAAAAGTACAACCAAGTTAAAGAAAAGGTTTATAATTAGTACTCCACTTAGGGATGTTGTGTGTGTGGATTATATGTATAAAAATTTTAGGGTAAACATAGAGGGACTGAACATAGAGGTAAATTTAATGCCTATAGAGTTGTATGATCTTGATTTAATTTTCCAAATGGGTTCTCTGAGTGAACACAAGGCTCAGATAGATTGCTTTGCAAAAACAGTAATCCTTCAAGGAATAAATGGTAAGAGGATAATTTTTATGAGAGAAAAAAAATTTCTGCCAAATTATGTAGTTTCAGATATGAATGCTAAAAAATTGTTAAGAAATGAGTGCTCGACTTACCTTGCATATGTGAAGGATGTTGAACAAGGTGGGATGGAGATAAATAATCTTTTGATTGTATAGGAATTTTCATATGTGTTTCCAAACGAGTTACCAGGGTTGCCTCTGGAAAAAGAGATTGAAATTTCCATTGATGTACCTTTTAGTGTATCTCATGTATCTTAGTTGCCCTATAGAATGACACTTGTAAAATTTGTTGAATTGAAGATCTAGCTGCGGGAGTTATTAGATAAGGGATTCATACATTCAAGTAATGCACCCTATAAAGCTCTAGTATTATTTGTAAAAAAGACAGATGGGATACAGACAATTGAATAGGGTGATGATGAAGAACAAATATCTGCTTCCATGGAAAGATGATTTATTCGACTAATTAAAACGGGCAAGAGTATTCTAAAAGATTGACCTAAGGTCATGGTATTATCAATTAAGAATTAAGAAGCAAGACATACCAAAGATTGCTTTTAGAACTCGTTATGGACACTACGAGTTCCTAGTAATGTCGTTTGGGCTGATAAATGCTCCTATCATGTTCATGGATCTTATGAATCAGGTTTTCCAACCTTATTTAAATTAGTTTGTAGTAGTATTTATAGATGACATTCTAATATATTCTGGTTTCTATATGGAGCATGAAGAGCATATAAGGAGGGATCAAAAGTTGGATGCTAAATTAAGTAAGTGTGAATTTTAGCTTAAAAAAGTTGTTATTCTAGGACATGACTTATTTTTTAAAGGGAAATTTATGGACCCTAAGAAGGTTGAAGTAATATTAAAGTGGGAGAGACCAATAAATGTCATAGAAATTCATAGTTTTCTTGGGTTGGTAGGATACTATAAAAGATTTATTGAGGGGTTCTTAACCATAGCAACACCTTTGACACAATTAAGTTGAAAAGGAGTAAAGTGGTAATGGTCAAAGGAATATGAAGAAAGCTTCGAGGAATTGAAGAAGAGGCTTCTTACTACCCCAATACTAACACTTCTTTTAGGATCCGAAGGATTTATGGTCTGCAATAATGCTTTAAGGAAGGGTTTGGGTTGTGTTTTGATGCAACATGAAAAGATAATAACTTATGCATTAAAGCAACTAAGGCCTTATAAAGTAAATTATCCAATTCATGATCTAAAACTAATGGTTATGGTGTTTGCCTTGAGGGTATGGAGACACTATTTGTATGGATCTCAAGTTTAGATTTTTACTGATCATAAAAGCTTAAGATATCTAATGACGTAAAAGGAGCTAAATATGTAAGAATAGAGGTGGTTAGAGATAATTAAATATTATGATTGTAATATAGATTACCACTTAGGGAAAGTAAATGTTATTGTAAATGCTCTCAGTAGCAAAAATAAGATAGTGATGGATGAGTCCATGAATTGGAATAATAAGGAATTAGTTGAATTGAAAGGAAAAAAAATTGATGCTTGATTGGAAGTTGGATCAAAAGGGTCCTTATTGGCGCAATTAAAAGTATGGTCAATACTTTGTGATAGAATGTTAGAAGCCTGAATGATGGATGTTAAGGTGGGTAAAGTGATAGACATGGTAAAGGCAAGAGTCGAGACTTCTTTTCAAATCCTAGAGGATGGGATGATAATAACAAAAAAACAAATATATTTACATGATAATAAAATTCTTAAGATTAAAGTGTTGAAAGAGGCATATGAATCTAGGTTTGTTATACATCCGGGGAGTATAAAGATTTAGAGAAGTTTTTACTGGTGGCCAAATATAAAAAAAGAAATGGTTAAGTATGTATCCAAATATAGTGTGTGTCAATAGGTTAAAGTGGAATATCAAAAGTCAATAGGGCCTTTGCAACCACTTTTAATTCTGGAATGGAAGAGGGAACACATCACAATGGATTCTGTATCAGAACTACCTAATGAAAAAAGAGGAACTGATGTCATTTAGGTTATAATTGATCAATTGACTAAGTCTATATTGTTTTTGCCTATGAAGATGACAGAAGTAGTTGATAAGCAAGCAAGATTGTATGTGAATAAAGTAGTCAGGTTATATGGAATACCAATATCAATAGTGTCTGAATAAGACCCTAAGTTTACATCCAGGTTGTGGCCAAGCATCCAACATGCTCTAAGGAGAAAGTTGAATCTAAGTATTACATTTCATCCTCATACGGATGACAGTAAAAAAGAACTATTCAAACTTTAGAGAATTTCTTGCGGTCTTGTATATTGGAGTTTGGAGGAAACTGGGAGAATTACCTACCATTGATGGAGTTCATTTATAATAACTATCAAGCTACAATAAGAATGACTTCCTATGAAGTTTTGTATGGAAAAAGGTGTTGAACTCTAATCTGTTGGGAAGAAATGGGGGATAGGAAATTAATTGGCCCAGAATTGGTAAAGATTACCAAATAGAAGGTGAAAATCATAAAAGATAGAATGAAAGCAACTCAGAATAAACATAAAAGCTTTGTAGATAAAAGACGAAGGCCCCTTGAGTTTGAGGTGAAGGATTAAGTGTTCCTAAAGGTTACATCTTAGAAGCATATTATGTGGTTTGTGATGAAAGGAAAATTGACCTCGAGATATATTGGTCCTTTTACGATAATTCAAATGATAGGTTTAGTTGCATATATAGGCCTTACCATTGCACTTGTCAAAAATACATGATGTATTTCACGTATTGTTACTTGAGAAGGTTGAGATGGATCTAGAGGTGAGCAAAAAAACTGAAAAATCGATTAAACCGAGAAAACCAGAAAAAAATAACCGAAAAACCGAACAATGAAAAAAATCGATTAAACCGATTAAAATTTTAAAAAAACCAACTGGTTTAGTTCGGTTTCGGTTTTATAAGCCTGAAACTGAAAAAACCAAATCAAACCGAACCCAAATCGAAAAAAACTGGAAAAAAACCGAGCCAAACCGAAAAAATCGAGCAAAACCGGTTTGAACCAGTTTTTTTCTAAAAACCAAACTGAACCGAAACCAGTCGATTTGAACCGATTTCAGTTTGGTTTCAGTTTTTTCAAAAAAAAATTCGATTTGGTTACTTTTTTATATAAAAACCAAACCGAAAATAATCACCTCTAGATGGATCCCACTTGAGTGTTGCCACAAGTTGAGATGGAAATAAAAAAAAAAAGGATTTGACTTTAAATGCACATCACATCCAAATATTAGATAGAAATGAGAAACAACTTAGAAATAAAATAATTTTCATGGTAAAGATACTTTGAAAAAGTTCTCAAATTAAAAAGATAACATAGGAACGAGAGTCAAAGATAAAGAAAAAGTATCCAGTGTTATTTTCAAATACAAGTATGAATTAAATTTTGAGGATGAAATTTTTGTTAAGAGAAAAGAATGAAAACCCCGAGATAAATGAAGACTAATATAATAGATATTATGGTGTCATAAAATAAAATAAAAAAATGAATATAATAAATAGGGACAAAAGAATTGAAAAAAGGGGGGAATTTATGGCCAAACATGTACATTTTTCTAGAAACAAAAATAGTTTAATTGTTTTGAAAAATGACTAGACCGATTTAATAAAACAGACGGATCATTTCTCCAAACGGTTAGACTATTTTGGATATTATCCCTGTTAAAACCCGATGGTTCAGCCAAAAGAAGAAAAGAGTGTTTTCTCTTCTTCTTCTTCTTTCCTGTCACCTTGAGGGGTAAGAGACGTGATGGTTAGAAGTGAAAAGAGAGAATTTTGAGTGAGAAAAACATATTTACGCTGGAAATTAAAAAAGATCAAAGTAAGGGTTTTGCAGAGATTTGAAGGAGAAGAAAAAGGGTGAAGAAAACTAGGGTTGTTCTTGCATTTGACACTTGAATTAATATCTAACTAAGGTAACAAACTCATCTCAAATGATCAATTTGATTGATTTTGTGATATGTGAAATTTAGGAAAGTTAGTGTGGTAGGAATCTTGAGTTATGAATCTTAGCTAGATAAATTGTTGTTTTTATGATTGATATATGTTTATTACCATGAATAATGTATCGGTATTAATCCAATTAAAATAATTTATATTTAAATCATGAATTTTGTATTAGGGATTGTAATAGAAATTTGGGGAAAATGCAAATGGATGATGAATTGAACCAAATTGATTAGATTAGCTTGTGATGAATATTAAATCATGAAGAAATAATGAATAAAAACATGGTGTCTCAAAGGGAATAAAGGGCCATTCAAGAGAGAACAAGTTAGCATACAATGAAATTGTGTTTGCTTAAGAAAATTGTGAGAGATTAATGTATAGTGTTGTGTGGGAAATGAATTTTTGAGTGAATTTGGTTATGTTATATAAAATAAGTAAAATTTGTAAATGGTAGTGAACTAAAATGTTGAAAAAGGTTACCACATTTAGAGAAAAATATTGTTGTGAAGTGCTTGATTTCTCATATAAATAAAAAAATCTTTTTTTAAAAAAAGAGAATAAATCATTGTATAAAATAGTGACGAATATTCATTAGGATTAAGTTGAAAATGGGTAGAGTAGCAAATTCCAAAAATTATCTAGAAATTGTTTCGAGGAAAAGACTTTAATAATGAAGGTTATGAGAGAGAAATCTTCAATATGAACTAAGTGTAAATGGTGATTAAGTGCGGGTGAAATTAAATTAAAAAGTCAATGATTGGTTCAAAATAATATGATGTTATGTTAAAGCATGGAATAATCCAGTACAAAGTCAATGCATGATGAATTAAAGATTGAATGGTAAATGATGTTGTGTGCTAGACGATTGTAGGATAGATAGCAGGTTCAGCTCAACAGCAAGAGACTTCTTTATGAGTTCAGGCTCCGGGTAGGTGTTCTTCACCTCCACCGCGCATATGAATTTTCCTTAGAATTTCACGTCATTATATTGTTAGAGTAATTGTTGTTAATGTATGTGACATGAATGTCAACATAGAAAATAAATGTTTAAATTAGGCAATCTTGATAAGGCTAGTAGCATTCATGTTTGGATTATCAGAATTAAATGTATATACTAGCTAACCTTGACGGGGCTAGTGATATTCATATTTGGATGACCAAGATTAAATATTTAGACTAGTCGACCTTGATAGAGCTAGTGATATCTATGATTAGATTGTCAGGATAATGTTGTTTGAATTACTTCTTGAAAGATATCGGTAACCGTGACTTGTATGATTATTTAGTAAGTTTAGAATAGTTATAAGAGTAAAATATAAATCTAAAATGTTGTGTATGATTTGGAATATGAAAATGAATAATTGTTTAAAAAAAAAATTTATAGATAAATAAGATATGTATGAGATTAATTATTAAATCCTTATAATATATTCTAACACATTGTATAAATTGTAACATGTTAACATGTACTTCTAATCTTATAGAGTATCATTAGATTTCGGTTAATTATCTTTCTTTTGTATTAGGTAACTTAAATGATGTTAACTTTCTATTGAATTATGAAACTTAGTATAATATAGATATTTCTGGAACTAATAACTTGTAATACATTAAATTATATTAGTGAACCAAATATAAATGTATTTGATGATGGAGGCGTGTATGTATGACATATAATCTTTATAAAAAGTATTCTATATTTATGCATTATTGAATTGTTGTTTTTAAATGATATTGTTGTGAATGAGTTTGAGAAGAGGTCTAGGATGATTAGACCATGATTGTCATAACTTGATTTTTAACATCATTTTATTTATAATTTTTTTAATTCAAAAATAGTGAAAATGACAAAAACAAAATCTCTAAAAAATATATTTTTGATATATTTGAGTTATTTTTGGAATTTTTAATGTTTTTTCAAAATTATTTAAAATTCAATATCTTTTGGAAAAATTTAAAACTTGTTCTGATGTAATTGATATGTGTAGAAACAATGGAGTAAAATAGTCATTACGAAGGACACTGAGTTTCTTCTTCTTTTTTATTTTTTTTTAACGCAAAGATTTAGTTAATAATGCTGCCTAAGATTGATCTTTATTGGAGAGAAGTATGTCATTGCTACTAGAAAATACGAAGGACACTGAGTTTTTTATTACGTACATGTCAGTTTGTCTTCCTAGAAATAAATCATTTGTTTGTGGTGTAGGTTTCCTAGGGTTTGTTTTTTAGTTGGCTGATTGTTCTCTAGGCCCGTCGTGCTTTCCATCAAGGCCAGGGTTTCTTCAGGGTTTTTATCACCTACATATTTTTTGTTCCTGGACAAGACCTGCACCGGTTTTGGATTAGGTATTGATCCTTCCTCGCGACTAGGCTGAACCTTTAGGATTTTAATTTCATAATTTACTAGTCAAAATATTTTTAAAAAGAATTGTATTTGTTAAACACGGTATTAAAATATTTTTTTAATTAATTTATTTTTTTATCAAATAAACCCAAATAATTTTTAAAAATTATGAAAAAAATTCAACAATTATTTTAAAATTATTTATGGGCCCCTTTGCATGCTTTTTAATATTTTGATTGTAAACTTACATTATATGATTCTGACTTTTTATTATATATGATTTTCTTTAAATTTTAAGAAAATACAAAAAAATCCAAAAATTTCTTATTTAAAAATTATAAAAATATGTTTTTATTTATATAAAATACAAAAAATATATATATTTTATCACACTTTGAAAAACACAAAAGTCAATCAATAAGTGTCATAACAAATTCGTGATTATTCATTAGAATTTAATCAAAATTTGAAAAATATCACAAAAACTAATTTGTTTAATCAATATTTGGGGTATGAATTTTACAAAATAATACTTATTCCTATTATTAAATTAAATGAATTGACAAAAATAAAATGTTAGGAATTAACTGTAAACTTTAATATTAGGGGTATTAAATTACACTGTAAAGTATATCCATTAGTATGAAAGATACAAAAAAAAAAATGCATAATTAAATTTTAGACTTTAAAATAGTTTCTAGTAAGATATGGACCTTTTTATTGAGGACTTTTTTTTTAAATCTTAGATGGACCAACAAATAGAAACAAGACTTAGGAAAAATAATTAATCAACAAGTATACTAAAGGTAATGCATCTTTTCCTTACACAACTAGTCCTCTTACCTAGATTCTCGCAAATCATTAGATTTTCTAACCATGCTATTAAGTGGAAAATACTAACCATAATTATAACCGTTATTGTAACTCTTTTTTTTCAACTAAAGTTTTGGACAATAAGGATTTTCACCCCTTGAAAACCCATTTCAACCTCCAACTTATTCCTGTGCATAAACAACATTATTCAAGATCATTTAGTATCATTAACACAACAAAACAAAACAAAACAATAAACCCTTTATTTTCCACTTTCTTCTTTTGAAATTAAACATATGTAATAAACCTACATAAACCTTAACGACTAATGTTCTTGCATCATTATCAAAATAATAATTACATCCTATTAATTACAATGTATGATAATTTTCATTAACTAATAAATTTCCTACAAAATATTCTTATTCTTATGACCAGTCTTATACAAGCCTCATTAACCAAATTCTTTCTCTTATTTTAATGCATTTCCTTTATCTCATTCACAAACATACACATAATTTATTCACAATCTATTTAATCTTTCATTTTAACATTGTATACATACAATTTCTCATTCTAGCATTTCAAATATTCATTCTTGATCATGAACGAGAATATATCTATTCTATTCATTTAACAAAACTCATTTTTAATGCGATATTCTATTATTATAGTCTATTCAAACACTTCTTATTACAAGTTTTAACTCAAACTTCCACCCCTCATTTTCTTCCAAATATGACAAGGCCTGTTGGTAAGATTTTCTCCTCAAATATTTCAATTGTCTTCCATCATTTCTTGATTTAAGCCTTTTGATTGCCTACATATTTCCTACATATTTTCAATGACCTTACAATCACAACATTGAAGTTTTTTCAATTATTCTTTACTAACCATGAAATCAATAGGAAAACTAAAGAAGAATATTTTTATCAACAATTTTGAGCTCAATTTGAAGAGTTCTTACTAATTTTTTCTTCGATTATTATTCTTCTTCATTACCCTTACTTGTCCCTCAAGCTCCTCTCCTCCAAACAAGCTTTTTAATTTTAGCCTAAGTGTGCTTCTCTCCTCACAAACATATTTGGAAGCATTAATCTCACAATTTTGAAAGGATTTCTCAAATGATTTTGAAGAGAGGCAAGAATGAAGCCTCTTTCTCTCTTCTTAGCTACTGTTTAGCGTGAGCAGTAGCATGTATAGTGGTTATATCAAGTTTTCTAGATCAATTACTATTATACCCATATTCATCCCCTCATAATTCTAACTTATTGCACTAACCCGACATTATATCTTTATTTTTAGGACCTTCTCAAGTTTTAATTGTCTTTAAATTTTAACCCAAGATAAAAGGGTATGTCAGAAGACCCCTCGTAATATTTTAAACTGATCCAACAGTCGAATTATAAGATATGCTCAATATTATTAAACTGGACGGTCGATAATTTCACATCAAAAAACTGAATTTCACATATCATATGATTTACTTAAATCATTTTGGGTCTTAGAATAATTCATTAGAGATTCTTATTTGTAATTACCATAAAATTCTTCTCGAATTCAACCCTGCTAACACAATTATGTGTAAGGTTTATATCATAAATCAATGCTTCTGTTGCGAGGGTCATGCGTTGATTTATTTGAAAAATCGTTCTATTTTATAAATAATGTCATCCAAATTTATAAAATTTCTTCTTTCAAATCATTATTTTTTTTTTCTAACCAGGAAAGTCACATGATTTATCGCAAGTTAATATTTTGCGATTTATTACTTTATCTCATTTGAAATTTAAATTAATCTCATGAGAATGTTCAACCCAACTCACAAAAATTTTCTCCATAATTTATCATGTTACAATTAATAATTTTTCCATTTAAATAAAATTTGTCAATTTTAGAACGAGGGTTTACAGGTTATGGCAATATCTACTCCTTATGTTTATACATCTAGTTTTGTACATAGTATAATATACATGATGCATCCTATAACCAAAGTATAGAGTGTCCTTTCTATCACTTTCTCAATTTCTATCTTGGAAGATATATTCATTGCAAAATAAGTAAACATTGTCTCTTGGATTCTTTCATTATAAATAATTTTAGCATCTTATTTATATAGAGATTGTAGCTGAGGATTCTAGTTATATGTTTTTTTTTTAAAAAAAACAATAAATTAGAAAATTAATACATGTTCAAATATAAAATTGATTTAATTAAAAGGTACAAGGACAAGTTTAAAAAATACCTTATTATATAAAAACAAACTGATTGGTTATATCTATCATATTTCCTCGTAATGTTGTGGCAACTACATATAATTGGAGCTTTTGTTGATGCTTTTCTAAGTACTAATTCAACTGAAATAATGGATTCTTGCCGAAACTGCTTGGATCAAATAGAATTTGGGCATGTTTTCCATGGAATCATTTATCACTACTTTAGGCTCTATTTGGGGTCATTTCTTAAATATGTACTTGCTTGAAGTTTCCTTAATACATTACAGTTCGACATTCTTCTCAGTATTATTTTTATTTTTATTTTTATTTTTGGTCAACAATTTTGAGGATTAATTAGCAAGACTTCATTGCAAATAGAAAAGATTTAAACTTCAATAATGGCAAAAAAATAACCTTAAAAACCTCCATTTAATAGGGTGGCAAGATAGTTGAAGCCTTTGGAAAGAAAACTCTTTGATAGGTATGGGAAACTTCCAAGTTAAAAAAGATTTACAGCACTGTTCTCTTTCCCTTATGAAAACCCTGTTGCCAACAGTACTAGAAAGAAACCTCAAAACCTAAAAAAAACCCTAGCAAATCCTCAATATTACTTGGCAAATCACAGGGGTTAGGGTCTAATTTATTTTTGTACAAGTTAGAAAGGATCAATTCTATTTAGGATTCAACTCTTAACGCTAAAAAATATTCCGAAAATAAAAAAAAGTTGATTAAAGTCTCTTAATTCAAATGATTAAAGTGTTCGGACCAGCAATTTGAGCAATTATTCTGGGATATTACTCTCCCACTTGAATAAAATAAAAGCACGCAATGTTCTAATAATTCCTCTCAACAGTGTCCTCACCCTTGAGAAAGATTAATAACCACAAGAATGTGGGTTCTTTTTGTCAAGAAAACAACACAACGAAAGGTGATGGAGGGCGTGGAGCAGATCTTTTCTTTTTGCTAAAGACAACCAGAATCTATATTCGCACATCGATTTCAAGGACAACTAGCCTCGACACCACCAGTGTCCTATCAAAGGATAATTACACACTGGCTTCAATTAAGGGTGTAGAAATGAAGTTAAAATACGTGTTTTTTTTTTGCCAGACTAGCCGCAAAGCATCAAACTTTATTATCCTAATATTTCTAGCTGATATCTAAGATCTTCGGCAACAAAGTAACTGCAAAAACTGAAGTTAAGCTACAACCCAAGAACTCAAGACTTCTCGTGAGTAGCTAATGTTTTGAGTTTGCTTGCAACAATGTCAGGGCATTACAGGCAGCAAAAACATGAAACTCTTTAAGCTGCAAAGCGCGTCCCTTGTGTTCGTTATTTGCACATTATGGTTTAGGTCAGAAAATCAATATAATTCAATGATCCCAGACCTCAGTACATGTGCAATATGAAATCTGAACAAATTAAACCTTCAGTTCTATGCGATCGAGCCAAAGAGATGGAAGGGAAGGAGAAAAGATTGAGAGAACTTACCAGTTTTTAAGCTCAGCCGCCACTCATGGGAGCTAATGTTAAGTGAATGCGGGGTATTTATATGGTGCTGGAGTCGTCCTTAGGGCATTACAAGTAAATTCTATATGGGCCCAATTCTTGGTCTTTTACCAGTGCATTTTAGAGGAAGGTACTAAAATTACGTGGTAAATTGAAAATCATAAGGTAATTTGGGATTTGATTTTTTTTTCTTTTCCCTATGAGTTTCTTTTGATTAATCGTGAGGTTATTTAGATTTTCGCCTGGCAATGACCACCTCTCTTCAGCTCGAGGTATTAAAAATTTCAGTAACGAATATAATTTAAAATATATTTTTTAAAAAATATATTAAAATAATATTTTTTTATTTTAAAAAAATTACTTTTGATGTTAACATATCAAAACAATTTAAAAATATAAAAAATTAATTTTAAATAATTTTTTTAGAAAATACAGTTTGAACCATATTTTTAAACATTATCTAAATATAAAAACAACTTCTTTTTCATTTTTTTCTATGAAAAATTAAAATATGTATTCATTTATTGAGAACACAGGGGAATATTTTTTAAAAAACAAATAAGAAAAACACATCAAGTTACAATTATCTTATATAAATTTATAACACTAATTAAATATGAAAATTATAAAAATACAATAATTTTAATGTTTTACCTTGTTGTTTGTATATGAAAGAAAAATATTATATTGTTCTTTTTTTTTCATATAAAAAGAAGAGAAAAACTTACAAAGAAAAAAAATCTGAAAAACCTCTAAAATATATAAGTTCCTGTTTTTCTTTTCTTCTTTTACTCTAGTTTTTTTTTTTAAAAAAAAATAACTAGAGTATTACTTTGTTTTTTAATGGCCCCGATGTTCTATTATAAACCATCTCAAACAATACTAAATTCTATCTTTTAGATTTGTTTTCTTATCTTAATTAATTTGGAGGTTGAATTGAAAATTTATTCGATTTCTAACTTTATTGCTAGTTTCATCTTTATTTCTAGTTTTTAGCCATTGCATTGCTTTGGATCGTTATAGTTGTGTTCTTTTTTATCATCACATACCTGTGACTTTTATAAACTAGTATTTTTTCACATGTTTTATTATAATCTAATTTTAACCCATTTGTTTGTTTTTTTTTAAAGGGGTTTAAATTTAAAATTAAAAAATCAGAAGATTGAATCTAAAATTTTAAAACTTCAAAGACCAAATTAAAAAGGATCATCTAGTGTCATTTCAAGCAGGCATTGTTCTTCATCTTCTTCTTCTAACGCTGCAAATCCGCTTGAAAAGAAGGGAAAGAAATTATGGAATGCTGGCATCCTAGTCCAACCAAAACATAAATTGCAAATCTTATCTTCATGAAGATTACTACCCCGGGGAGATAAGGATCGAACCTCAGGTGTCCAAGTCCCAGCAAAAAATCAACACCTCCCTCCCAACCATGCTTGTTAAGAGAAAAGTTGTGCGCGGAGGGAGAACCTAGAACGTTCCTTATAAATACAGAGCTCTCTAGAGGAATGGAGGAGGGAAAAAATCCAGAAAAAAGTAGAAAAACAGAGAAAGAATAAAAAAAAACACAACACAAAAGGCAAGAAAAAGAAGGAACAAAGGGGAAGAAAACAAAAGCAGAAGGAAGAATCCTAGTTTTCCCAGCAACGAGCGCCTTCATCAATCTTCGCCCAAGACGTTAGCAACAGTAGTCCAACAGCAGGTAAGTTTTCATTTTTCCCTCCCCTGCATTTTAATTACATATTCACTGTGATTGGCGCGTGTGGATCTACGCACGCCTACAGGTTAAGACCAACTAGGGGGGCGGGCTGGATCCGGCCCAGACTATACGGCTAGGCTGAATCCGATCCAATAAAAAAAAGGAAAGGATAAGAATGGGTCAGGTTTAGGCTTTTGGCCCAACCGGTCCAAGTTGTTTTAAGCAAGGGTGTGTTCTGTAGAAAACACTTTTATGCCCTTTTCATGTGTTTTATTCCTTTTCTATTTTAATATTCGGTCAAACAAGCCTCCTTTTTATATTAAAAAATTTCTAAAATATTTGGGGATCATCGTGGATTCATTTGTAGCCCTCCTCACACTTTGTTTTATTTTTTTCTTTATGTGTTTGTATTTTTTCTGCTGTGTGCTCAATTTATAGATCATTATTGTCAAATGCAAAATTTGTTATATAATGTTTCTTTTATTTGCATCTAAAAAGGAAAAATAATAGTAAAGGATAAACAAAAAGAAAATGGTATAGAAAAATTCTTTTTCAAATTCAATTTTTTATTAAATTATTTACTGACGTCAGAGTTAGGAATATCACAATTTTTTTGGATTTGAGCAATATTTACCAATGTAAGAAATATTCGTATGAACTATTTACTGACACTAGAGTCAACAATATGATAGGAAAAATAAAAAAAAAAATAAAAAAAAAAGAGAATATGTTCTTAGTAATTTTGGACAAAACCTGTAATGTAATCTGCTTTAGGGAAGACGTTTAAGGGGTGATAATATCTTTTCTTTCGTGTAATCAATCCTGTATTATTAGAATCTATATTGACTAGTTAAAATTTTTAAAAATCATAATATGATATGATAATTTTTTTAATAAAAATATTTTTTTTAAAAAAATAAGATGCCATTTCCAGATATCTACAAGCTTGATATTAAAACAAATCATATTGTTTAGGGTGGAAAGTCAGAGATTTTTAGCTCAGGGGTATTTGTTTTTTTTAAAAAAAACAAAGTTCAGGGTATTTTGCAATTTAGCCTTGTCAAAAACTTGGGATCTTCAACCAACTTGCCCCTTTTCCCTCTCCCGACCGTCTCACCGAGTCCTGCCTTACTCATTGCAACTCACTCTCATCTTTCTCCCTCTTAACCAGGTTTCACTTCTCTTTCTCTTGTTGCACTTATTTTTCGTGTTTTCTATTGACAGTTGACTTATAAATGAAGGGAAAATACCAGAAAGAGTATTTATCTTCCACAGTTTGCATTTTGAAATTTTAATGACGATTTTACTCTTCTGGGTACAGTTTTTTTTCTTTTAAGAGGATTCAACTTTGGAGCACCTTTTCCAGGTTCTTTGATGGATTCTTGAGCTCTTATAATTGTTTGATGGTGTGATTTGTGAGCTTCTTTTGAAGAAAAAAAAATGATACTTTCAGCTCTTTTAACTTCAGTTGGAATCAATCTTGGACTGTGCTTGTTGTTTTTCACTTTGTATTCAATATTGAGGAAGCAACCTGGTAATGTTTACGTGTATGCGCCCCGTTTGGTCGATAAAGAGAAATCTCAGCCACAGGAGAGTGATGATTTTTACTTGGAAAGGTTGTTGCCTTCTGCTGGTTGGGTTAGAAATGCTTGGCAGCTTTCTGAAGATGAAATCCTGTCAATTTCGGGTTTAGATGGTCTCGTGTTAACTCGGATCTTCACCTTCAGGTAAGGAAATCAAATGTCATTTAGTTGTGTAAAAGATTTCAAGTTTTAATCAGGGTTTGAAAAGGGTGGAGTTTTTCCTTTTTGTATGTGAATTATCTATAAAAAGCACAACTTTTTATTTATTTATAAATTAGAATAGAGAGACTCAATGATCATCAAATGAATTGTGGAGTTGTATAAAATAAAAAATAAAGATGACTGACTGATCCCTGTTTGTGGATTTCAAGATGAAAAATTGTATTTGGTTTGATGGAAATAATGAAACAAAGAAATAACGGAGACAAAAGAGAGAATATCTTATAAGTTTCTTATTAAGACAGAAGGATGTTGAATTTCTTGTTAAGGATCAGTAAAGTTTAGTGTTTTTTTTTTTATTAACAAATTTTTATCACTCGTGTTGGCTGAGGATGAATTCTACATCCTAAGCAGAGGAATTAATTAGGCTACACTTAAGCAGAATGCATAGAACAAAGCTGGAAAAGAATGTCTAGATTGTCTCGACTCTAGAGAACAACTTTCAACTTAACAGAAGCAATCATCTGTCATGGACTCTATTGAAAACTTTACTTGATAGGCTACATATATGCTTGGGGTTTCGGCATATGGTTGTGAGAAAAATATTTAGTGGCAAGATACAGTAGGAGAGTCCATAAAGGTGTGTTGAGATTCAATTCATACAGGACTTTCTGGCTTTCTATTTTGAATCGTACTTTTTAATGAGTTATATACTATCTGAAGCTACACTTCTGCATTTTTTCTCTCCACTTATAACAAAAACCTCACTTTCTTTGCCATGCATTCAGGCCCGCTGCCTGTATTCCTATCACAATCAATTAGTATATTACTATGCCTAATGATTCTTTTACACTGCAATCTATTTTTCTTGACTTTCTATTCATTCATTATTTTCATTCAGCCTTTTTTTCATATCCTTCTTTTAATGCAGCTTGAAAGTGTTCACCGTTGCTGGGGTTATTGGAATCTCCATCCTTCTTCCAATTAATTATTTTGGGAACCAGCTAAGTGATGATTTTGGCCATTTGCCAAACAAGTCTTTGGATTCATTTAGTATATCAAATGTCAATGACGGTTCAAACAGGTAATCATTAGTTGGCTAGATGAACAGAATGTCATTGCTCAATTGTGCAAGATCAAACCATATGATATTAAACTTATCATCAAATGTATTTGATAGAAAAGTTCCATTGAGAAGATCTCTAGTAACAACGTATTTTTTTTTTCAATGTACAGTTCAAGTTTCTTGTTTTTCACCTTTTTAGCTGAATGCATTCTCTGTGCTCTTTGAAAATTTGAAATTTGTGCATGGAGGGACCCCAGGAGTAACCAAGTGAGCAAGAAATGTTTCATCTATTTTTTTTTCTATCTTTTTTTATAGAGAAAGAATGATATTAAGTGAGGAGAATGAGGGCAGTGCAATTCAAGGATTATATATCCTCCATAGAAAGGGGAAAATATCATACTAATACAAAAGAGTTCCTGACCTCATTGCATGTCTGCTAAAGATTCTTTTCCAAAAGTTTCTGTGAGAGTGCACCATATTTAAGCCAAGAAACTTACTTTATCCCTAGTAGCTGAACATGTAAAAGCCTGTCTTAAAAGTCTCTTGAGTGAGCTCAAATGGACCAAATAATTGCAAACACTGGGCATCACCAAAGAACATCAATCTCCCCTTTTCCTCTTAAACCTCGTACTTCGTTAATAGCAATGCATCCTAGGTATTAAGATGCAGGGAAAACCCAAAACTCAGAAAATAAAAAATAACCTGTTCTGTTGCAAGAAATGTTTGTGTAAATTCTGATATGGAAATGGAGTCAAGTTTCCTAACGGGTTCTGTTTCCTTGTGCTTGTCTAACAGATGTAGTGAAGCTGTCTATGTATAAGTTGACTTTTTCTGAGAGTAGGTCTGTCTTGCAACCTACTAACGGACTGTTATACTAAATTATGATGGGATAAACACCTCTTATTTGATAAAGTTTCTCATTGGCCCGTTGCTTACTCTTTGTAATGCTCTCTTAGCTTGCCTTCTTAAATTTGATGTTCAGTATAGAATCCTAGGAAGCCCAGAACAGCAGAAATGTTCATCTTTCCAGAAACTTGAGCTTTTCTATGTTTTCCTCAATGATGAAAAGTAATTTGTAGTACTCCCAGCCATAGAAAGTTTCCCTAAATCAGACTTCCAAAGCCCTTAGTAGTCGGTGAGTATTATCTTGCAAGCTGGCAACTAAAAATGGGATAATTACTTTTTTATTCAAATGGCTATTAGATATGCAGGAACCCCATTCTTTTGCTGTTTCACCCATGCAAATAATAAAGGGAATAAAATTGACCATTTATCCAGGTGTACTAGACAACTTGTTATTAATCTTGCTGGTTTGGTTTTTCCATAATGTCATGACCTGTAATCAGATCATTATGCTAACTGATTTGGGAATGGGGATAATGGTTTGAGATGTGGATTAAACATGACTTGGAATGCACCAACATAATGAAAATAAAGTTTCTGAATGTTTTTTGGAAAGGTCATTTCAGCTCACTTTAGACCATAGGTTGCCACTTTTTTCTGAAGATGACTTCTACTTTGATCGGCAATTGACTTATTTTGGTTGGATAGAACTCCAATAAATGCCCATCGCCCCAAGTACATTCAAACTATGGGCATTGTTAAGAAAAATTCATTGAGATGGATTGAACTTCATTTTAATTTCATATTTTCTAGTCTGTAATTGTGTTCTTTTTAATTTATTTTCATATAACAAAATGTTACTGCAGACATATTGTTTGATACTTCTGCATTCCACCCTACCTCTGTGCTAATTCTCATAGCTCTCTCCTTTTGCCTTAAATAAAAATTCTTATTCTTTTATCCTGCTGTCTTAAAGTTTTATCTCTTCTTTTTTACTGCTTTTAGCGACTTTATATTGGTTGTAAAGTTGAGTATTTCATTTTGTTGAAATAGCCTCATCTAAATATTGCTGTTAGATTCTCATGGTTTGCATGATTCTTTATTGCATCAAACAATCATTTAGCTATTCTTTGTTGAAGTTACCCTGATTATTAGTTTTGGTTTCTCTCAAGGTTATGGGTTCACTTTTCTGCTGCATATATTTTTACTGGAGTTGTCTGCTATCTTCTGTATTATGTAAGTACTATTATTATTTCTTCTGCAAAAGCCACCGGGCTTATTGGTTCATAAAAATGAAAGTAATCAGAGAATTTCTGACTTGTTAATTACACAATGTGCAGGAGCATAACTATATGTCAGCAAAAAGGATTGCTTACTTCTATTCATCCAAACCACAGCCTCATCAGTTTACAATATTAGTCCGCAGTATCCCTTCCTCATCTGGAAGAAACTTTAGTGAAACTGTTGAGAGTTTTTTCACGGAGTATCATCCTTCTACTTATCTTTCACATTCAATGGTTCATCGAACAAGCAAAATTCAAGATCTCATTGTAAGCATTCTAGGTGAACGTGCAGACCACTTAACTAATTTCAGGCCATTGTGGTCACATACATTTCAGAACCATAGTTATTAACTTGTTTTTCTATTTGAATTATGCATTTTCTTGTATTTATGTGTTACTTAACAGTTTCTGGACCTGTCAATCATGCTCTCTTAGTTATCCCTGAAGATACCCTCCTTGGAAAACTGGGGGCTGACATAAGATTAAAATAGACGACAATGTTTACAATTGAAAATTCAAGCCTGATTGTCCTGAAAAAAGTTCATCCTTTCATTAATGCATCAAATCAGCTTCTTTTGGAAAAGGGAACTGGTCATGAAAGTTGTGTGTTTTATTGTCATGCACAAACATAACTATTGAAATGTTCTAGAAAGCTTTGTATATATTGTCATCATGTAAATTTCAATATGTTGATGGAACATGGAGAAGACTGACCTTACTGACATGATATGCGGTCGTTGTTTATATATCTGATTGTCACCATTTTGAATCTCTTGCTTATTGTTGTTTAAAAATGTGTTATCCTTGGTAGAATGATGCGGACAAATTGTATAGAAAGCTTGGCTGCATGAAATCAAACAACCATTCTCAGCAAAACTTCAGACGTGATGGCTTTTTAGGACTCACTGGACGCAAAGTTAATCTTTTAGACCGCTATGAAAAGAAATTGGAAGATTTGGAAGATAATTTGAGGAAGGAGCAAAATTTATTGGCTGGAGAGGTGCGTGGCATCAGTTCTCAGTATTTGAATTTAATAATTATATGAGACATTCAAATGGTACTAGTGATATTTATGTGGAGAATAGTGTCCACTTAATCTGCTTAAGTTTTCTTTGGCCATTAATGCAACTGTTGGCACACAAGGGAACAGCTTTCAGGTTTTCTGTGTCAATCATCTCTTAACTTTAAAAACATATATGCCAACTCCCACTGCCAGTCTTGTGGAGGGGGTTCTACGAGGGTGATCTGTGTATAATTCTAGCTTTCAGAAGCTTTTGGATAAAGTGGATTATGAATTTGATGGTTTTTGGAATAACTGAGTTTGAGATTGGGCAGCTACTTCAGTTTATAGGATGAACTGCAAATCATTATGCACTCTTCTTCATTTATAATCTAAGACTCTAGATTTTTCATGGGATGTTATTGCTTAAGAAGCTCCTGCTTCTATTCATGCCAATAAAATGCACTTTTATTCAGAAGAACTTGTAGGAATAGTAATAGAGTATGGTTGCATGTAGATGGATGAATATAGAACACAGCACAAAACATATGAAAGTTCTCATTTGTTTTGAGTACAACTCTGATCATCTGTTCTCTGGAAGTGTGGAAAATACCCTTCTTCACATTCTATTGTAACAGAATCCATTTCATGCATTTGATGTCAATGCAAAGATGACATCTTATGCAACCTTTTGCTCTTACTATATACACTTGTAAATTTTCAGGAAGTTCCAGCCGCTTTTGTTTCATTCAAGTCGCGGTTTGGTGCTGCAGTAGCCTTACACATCCAACAGGGGGTTAATCCCACAGAATGGGTCACTGAGCGAGCTCCTGAGCCTCAGGATGTTCACTGGGCTTTCTTTTCTGCATCATTCATTAAAAGATGGATCTTCAAACTGGTGGTGCTTGTTGCATCATTTGCTCTAATTGTTCTTTTTCTTATTCCAGTTGTGATAGTGCAAGGTCTTGCTAATCTGGATCAGTTGGAAAAATGGTTTCCTTTTCTTAAAGGCATACTGAGCCTGTAAGTGAAAATTGTAATTTCTCATTGATATAATCCACCCAAAGCCGATCATGGGGTTCCCTTGAGGCTATTTGAGGTTATTTTGTGTAGATATATGTTATAAAATTCTAACTACCTTGTTAAGCTGCATACCTGCCATTAAAACTTTGAGCATGCAGAAAATGATTAAAGATTTATTTGAATATACGAATTAATGAATTCAATTAATAGGGGAAGCACTACTGATGGCCTAATGCATATAGGTGAAAAACTGTGTGGTCAAATCTGATACATGTAAAAACATTTTTTCTTGTCTCTAAAACTTGGCATGCATTATATACAGTAATTAGTGATGTGGCATTCACTGTTGAACTGTATGTTTTAATGTCTGAAGAGGAAGCAGGTTGTAATCATGTCATGATTTTGTTTCTTTGGTGTCCTGATTTTTCATTTAATAGCCTGCTTGACCCCTTTTTCTAGTCTAGAAAAATTTTATAAAGGAAAACTTTAGGACCACAAAAACATAGATAATGGCTAGACATTGAATATTTTATGCGGGGAAGTAACTTTTAAATTTGAATAAAAAATGTTGTGTCAGAACTATAAAATGGCCATGGTAATATGATAATGTTAATGAAAAACTATCATTATATATTTAGAACCTATCAAGTACATGCTTGCAATGCATGTCCTTACCAAGAAAACTTGCAAATATTCGCAATAACTTGATGAATAATCAATATAAATAAAGGTTTTATTCCTTCCAGCTTCAATCCAGATCTATTGATTTTGAGTATCAGTTTCCTGGCAATCACATTGAAGTTAATGTGAAATTAGAGTTTGTAATTTATTTTGTTTTTGTTCCTAACTTCAACTTCAGATAGTTATCAGGCATCTTGATCTGATTAGAAAATAGAGATGGATTGTGCCTAGTTGGTTTTGTGTGAAGTTGCAGATCTAGAGAAGCTTAGAAAGAACTAATTACTGATTTCAAGTTTTTCAAATTCCTTGAAGTTTTTAAGTTAATTGAAATCATTGATTAGTCTAATTGTTAAGACATGGAACTAATATGCACAATTTTTTGAGCTGCAGAACTGTTGTCAGTCAAGTAATTACAGGATATCTTCCAAGTCTCATTCTGCAGTTATTTCTTTCTTTTGTTCCACCAATTATGTTAACATTTTCCGCCATTCAAGGATACATTTCTCGCAGTCAAATAGAAAGAAGTTCTTGTTCCAAGATGCTATGGTTTATCATATGGAACATCTTCTTTGCAAATGTACTGTCAGGGTCAGCTTTGTATCTAGTCAATGTCTTCCTTGAGCCCAAAAATATTCCCAGGGTGCTAGCTGAAGCTGTCCCAGGTCAGGTGGGAATGCATCTCTGTTCTGTATATTCTCTTACAACTTTTGCCTTTTCTCCCTAATGTGTGCAGTTTCTTCTCAGTTTTGTGATTTTGAACAGACCTTAAATTCCTTTATGCTACAAGTTACATTCACAAGTATAATATGGATTCCTTATTCTGGCTTTATTAGGCATCGTTCTTCATTTCATATGTTGTGACTTCTGGGTGGACCCACCTATCATCAGAACTCTTCCGATTGATTCCACTGGTTTGCAGTTTTTGGAAAAGACTATTTTCAGGAAAAGATGGGGATGAATTTGAGGTTCCATCAATTCCTTACTATAATGATATCCCCACTATTCTCTTCTTTGGACTTCTGGGTATAACGTACTTTTTCCTCTCTCCCCTAATTCTGCCATTTCTCTTGGTTTACTTTTGCCTTGGATACATCATCTTTCGCAACCAGGTAAGCATGACATTTCTTTCTTATTTTATTTTTTATTCATTTATTAGTTTTTCCATGTTAGATATTAATTTAGATGATTATCAAGGCTTCATATGCAGCCAGCATTAAGAGTATTAACAATTCCTGAAGACTTAATTTTCATGATGACATGTGATCTTGAATTAGAAAACCCTTAGATTTCTGTTATCTATAAAATGGATCAAAAGTGAATTTCGATCCTTCCAGGTTTTTAATTTGGATATGGACTTGGCTGACATGTAAAGTTACTTTTTTCCATTTGATGCCAACATTCTGAAATTTAACAATTAGATGCCAATATACATGCCAATTTGATGACTTGGCTGACATGAACTTGGCTGACATGTAGTAGCAATTTGCTCTGTACCTTGCTTGCTGTGAATATCTGAGCAGTTCAATTCACTTTCATTTTGCCCTCACCTATCCACCATGATGCTATAAAACTATAGCCTCTCTCTTGAAGTCTTGATGATTAGAGCCTTATTTCAAAAGTCAAATCGACATATTCGATAGTTGGTTACTTTTGTTTTGGCAGAACTCTGGCTTTGGAAGGCAATGACAAATTAACAGCATTGCTGGACCCATATTATCGTATCTTACATTCTTAATATAATTGACACTTCAGGACTACAAATTTTAGTGCATTTGGGTCTAAACATGATTTGTGAAAATTAATTAGTACATTGTGTTAACTAAAATTTCCAAATTGAGCTCTTAAAGGAAGTTATATTAATATATATTTCGTTGTATTTTTATTTTTACTTTTTTGCAGCTGTTGAATGTATATGCCCCAAAGTATGAAACAGCTGGGATGTTTTGGCCTATAGTGCACAATTCAACAATATTTTCCTTGATACTGATGCATATTATTGCAATTGGAATATTTGGGCTTAAGAAGCTACCTTTGGCATCTAGTTTAATTATTCCTCTTCCCGTTCTCACTCTTATCTTCAATGCGTACTGCCAGAAGCGGTTCCTACCTTTATTTAAAGCTTATCCTACTGAGGTACATTGGCGTATGCATCTGTTATTTTTCTGGTTCTAACAGTCTTATATTCTACTAATGCTTTCATGGTATTCTCTTCAATTGCTTGGGTTTTTTCCCCTTCACTTCCATTACACAACTACAGTACCAGTTTATGTTTCATGTCTTATAGATGGGGAAATTTTAACATTCCCTTCCGTACTTTGTGTGTTTTTCTTTAATTGAATGGCACAGTGATTATGTTAATTCAGTTTCCTTGTCATGTTTTTGTCTAAAGAAAAAAAAAAAAAAAACTCCTGAGTTGATTTTGCTAAAATTGTCACATATTGAGTGTTAAAAGTATGCCAACTTTTCAATTCTTATGTAAATCCTGTGTTTGAATCAATGCAGAGATTAGGTTTCATGACTAAATGGTAAATGAAATAATTTCATGACTAACCTCTGATCTTCTCAACCATTCTAGTTATATCATTTTCATCTTTTTTGCTCGCAATATCTTATAGAGACACCGATAGGCTTCTTTCTTGAAATCACACATTTTTAACTTCTTAGAGGTATATTTGATGAGTTAAGACCCTAAACCATCATGATTGAACCTGCATGAATTCTGTTCCCTGTGCTGAGTTTACCTTTTTAGCTTTCCATTTTATATGGTGATGAATTTGTGCCTGGCATTAAACCAGGAAAGGGAAACAATGCATGAAGAGAATAGGTATTTTAACAAGGACGTTGTAGTCTACTGTGCGCCACTTTTCAACATTGGAAGATAGGACTTTTAAATTCTCCCTCACAGGATTCCTCTTTGATGAGACCATTAATGTTTGACAAAGTTGCTTAGTTATTGCTATATAGCAACACATCCTGTCTGCTCCAATATTTCATATTCTGTTCTGATAATTTCCTTTATGAGAGTATATGTAGTTGCCATCCAGATGTCTTAATGTTATGTGTTCTACTTCTGCAGTGTTTGATAAAAAAAGATAGAAAAGACCTGCATGAAGCAGGCATGACCGAGTTTTATGATAAATTAGTCACTGCATATCAAGATCCAGCTCTGAGGCCAGTTCAGTATGCCAGAAGCTCTGACAGGGACACTTCTCCCCTACTTCACAGTACTGAAGTTTGAACTCTCCGTGTGTGGGTTTTTTTTTTTTTTTTTTAATGAATGAGTTTGAATTCATTTGGCAATCCTCGTCTTAATCTTAACAAGGTAGCCCATGTGTTGTTTTAGCATCATTTTTTAAGGCTGTGGATTCATTTTTTAATTCATTTAGATACACAGGGCTCTTGGTCTTGGACTTATTATTATTATTATTATTATTATTGGTTGTCTTTTTTGGTTTTGTTATGTTTGTCAACAAGTTGATATCAAATAATTCCGAGTTGTGTAGTGTTCGATTCACTATAAAAAAAATTATTCAGCTTAAAATTTCCAGTGTTAGTATTTGTCATAGGGAAAGAATTGTGGGGTTTACGTGGATCACTGCTTCAATGAAAGGCTTAAGATGCTTGGTTAATGTCCTGGATTTTAGGGTATATTCATCTTTTTATTGTTTTTAATCTAATGAAATTGTGATATGACTTTGAGATTGTTTGCTCAAACTTAATGAACTTATATCATTTCTCTCCTTAGATGTTTATTTTGAGGAGTTACTTCACAAAAAGCAACGACGTCTCTTTACACACTATTTTCAAGCTAGAAAATTTAGTTATAGTTGCTTTTGTGGCAGGAGGAAAAGCAGTGCTTTTGTGTCACGAGGAAAAAGAAAGGGTAGGAATATGAGTTATATGTAGTATAATAGCTGGAAAAAAGATTTAGCTTTGATTTTAATATTTGAAGGTATAAAATTACATTGTAAAGTATATCTTCAAGTATTAAAGATACAAGATAGAAAATAAATGCAATGCAAAAATTTAGGTTTTAAAACTGTTAGGATTCAACCTGATAAGGTAGAGACTTTCTTGTAATGGAAGATTTGCCTCAAACGTTAGATGATACTAACTGATATAAACACGACTTATAATAATAATCAATAAACAATGAAGTATATAAACACGACTTATAGTAATAATCAATAAACAATGAAGTTTACCACATGTAGGGTGTACTGAGGTGACGCATCTTCCACTTGTACAACTAGTACCCTTACCCAACTCTCGTAGACCATAAGTTTTCTAGTGAGTCGTAACCATGATACTATGTGGTGATTCTTTCAAATCATAATTTAATGATTAAATCTAAAATACCCTTTAATCCAAAAGGCGGTTTCGTCATCTGACATTGTGCATGCCACATCAAGGAGTATCAAAATGATTTAGAGACAATTAATGTGGTGGAGTTACAACTTTATATGGATCTAGATAAGTTGGTGTATTTGGCTATAAAAATGGAGAAACAGATAAAAAGGAAGAGTAGTGCATGTCTAAGTGGTTTTGTGGGTTTTTCTTCATGTTAGAAGTCGAATTACAAGAGAGAAGGTAGTGTGCCATCGAAGCAGTAAGTTGGACATAAAGTTGTTGAACCTTCCATCCAAAAATAGCCAATTTCGACCGACAAACATAAGGTCAAAACCAAAACCCAACTTTAGTGAAAATATGATATTAGGTGTTTTAAATGTCATGGTTTAGGATACTATGCATTAGAATGTCTAAATAAAAGCGTTATGGTTGTAAAAGATGATAAATTGTTTGAATCTTAGAATATGCATCAGAATGCTCTCATGTAGTGGCTTAAAATTTGCTTTTAGAATATAAACTCCCTAATAGTTCAATTTTCATCAAGGCATACCTGATCAATAATCTAAATTCCATAGGATTTTCTAAGCTAAGACCATGACTTTTTTTTAAATACAGGCAAGAATCTAAGATGATGTAACTAATTAGGGGGATTGCCCAAAGACCAAGGTTGGGAAATTACTACACAGAAAAATCATTTTGTCTTTTTAAATGAAAGTAACTCAGAACCACCTTTTTTCTTCATACTCTCCAATATGTATGATATTTAACCGAGATGAGGATTTAGGACTCACTGGACAAATTGTATGGGATGATAAATTCAAAAATTACTTCATCATTTTCTTTTCTTATTTTTGCATCCAATTTTAAATTGACATCTTTTAATGCTTTGATCATTTCTTTATAAGATTCCTTAGTTATGTCTTGCAATTTCCTTACTTAATGTTCTAGACTTCTTTCACTATTGTTCTAGACTTCTTTCACCATTTTATCTCTTTCCAATATTTTATTCTAGAATGACTTAAGTAGATCTCTCATTCATTGCCACA